>NW_027507903.1:653876741-654369402 GCF_037356315.1 Lithobates pipiens | reverse complement strand
GTTTTCTCGCTGTGCATTCTGGGAAGAGGATACTTAAAAGTACTGGGGTCACGTGATTCGAGGTTCCGGTCCAGATGATCTTTCTGACTGCCTGGTCCTGGTCCTCCTGACCAGCCCTCAGGGGCCCTCATGGTCTGGGGTGCGGATCCATCCATTTCCGAGTCTCAGGACTGGCTAGCCCGAGGCACAGTAACTGGAAGGAGGGTTCCAGGGTGGTCCGGTGCCATCTCGGTTTTGGAGAGGCCCAGCGACTGAGAACACAACCAGGGGAGGACTCTTCAGAAGAGGGCCACGCACAAGGCTGGCTGCTCAGCAAGAGCCTGGAAGCTAAGTTGGAAGGACACCAAGTGAATCCACACTCGTATCGCAGGACCGGCTGCAAGATACTGGTACCGTGTGAGAGTTCTCTAAGTTCGTCACCCTTCAGTTACAACCAAGTCTGTGACAGAGACTTTTCATTCTTCACTTACAACCAAGTCTGAGGCAGAGACTTTGCTTTATCTGAATCACCTGTCAGTTGCTAATTCACCAAAAAGGGGATTTATCCGATATCTGTACTATCCAGTTGCGAATGGCTATTCCCTGGATTTCATAGAAAGAGACATTCAATGTCAGCAGCTCTAAGGCCGCGTACACACGGGCGGACTGTTCGCCCAACTTTGTCCGCTGAACAGTGTTTGGGCGGACAGTCTGCTCGTGTGTGGGCTTTCAGCGGACAGTTTCAGCGGACAGTTGGACGGACAAGGTTTTTCGGAATTTCCGAAAAACTGTCCGCTGAAACCTTGTTTCAGCGAACAGTCCCCTCGTGTGTAGGCTTGTTCGTCAAACAAAGTTGCGCGCATGCTCAGAAAGGATTTTCACGCCGAAAGCTATAATGCAGTGTATAGGACGTCGTATTTTTCGTCCCGTCGTACGTGCCGTTCACGTCATCGCGCACGGTTTCAGCAAACTGTTCGTCCGTCGTGTGTGGCCATGTCCGTCCATGCTAAGTTTGAGCGGACTGTTTGCCGAAACTGTTGGACGGACAAAGTTGGGCGAACAGTCCGCGCGTGTGTACGCGGCCTAAGAGTACCTGAACTTCCTACCCGTACCCTCAGTGGCGTAACTAAAACCTTCAGGCCCCAATGCAAGAAACCATGAAGGGCCCCCCTGAACCCCAGCCAGGGCCCTTCCCTCTGAGTCCGGCGGTGGAACTCCAGGGCGTGGTCACAGGTATGGACCTTTGTGAGCCCTGTAGTTCCAACACTGGTATCAGTATTTTTTTATTTTATTTATTTTTTTACATTTTTAGGTGCCCCATTGGGGGACTGTCCCTAGGCAGGATAGGGGTCCCCATCCCCAGAAGAGATGAGGTCCTTTTCTCCAGGGCAGATGAAGTTGCTGCCCCCAGGTGAGAAGGGGAGAACAGATATCAGACTGAGCGGCAATGCATGGAGCAGGAGAGGGGTTCTCTGAGGAGCCGGCCGAGGACACAGGTGTGCATGGTGCACTGGTACCCCTAGCTGCCTATGCTGTTGCTGCCATATGTAGGGGGGGCTGCATGGGCCCCCTGCATCACAGGGCCCAGTTGCGGTCGCGACTGCTGCACCCCCTATAGTTACGCCCCTGCATACCCTCTATTCCCTGATGAGAGACTGTGCTTCGTCTGACGTTTTTGCAAATAAAATTCCCTAAAGTGGATCCAGTGTCAGGTCTCTACAGTTCTTTGGGCCATCTACCTCGGGAAACGCCTAGATGTACACGAAGTGAAGAAGGTAACGGTAAGCCCAGAAAATTACCAGCAGCTCCTTCGGGGGTTAGTGCTGCATATAGAATCTCAAAAAGACAGTGAAGAGTTTCTCAAACTGTCAGTTGATTTGGATGATTTTGGTAACAGCACAATATTTAAATGGCAGAATGCTGTTATTCCACCTAGTCAGGTTCCTGACAAAATATCCCCAAATATCAATCAAGTACAGACTCCCCAATACTCACCCCCAGAGGAGGTTCTGCCTATGTGAATGATTGACCCGGTCAGGGAGGAAATCATACACCTCAGACGGGTTACCAGTTTAGAGGAAATAGTAGGAAAGTAAGCAGGGGTCAAGTCCTGGGGGAACTCCCACCCAAGATCCACTCCCCCACCAAAAAAAATAAAAAATGATACGCTCATACGCACGAACCCTTCAAAGGTGGTATTTTTCATCCAATTGTATGAAGCTTAACTGTTAGTACATTAAAAAAAAACTATCCTCAATAAACATAAATACGGTAATTCTCTGAATAATCGGCATTCATTCAATTGTGCTTCCATGCAAATGTGAACATCATGTTCTGATCTTTATTGGGGAATGTTATTTTGTATATAGAGTGTTTATGTGGTGTTTACACTTTTCATTGAACAGAGTTTGGATAACACAGGGTTAAACAGAAAGGTCATAAATTAACTGCACACTATCTGGACAGAATGCTTGGGGAGATAGTGATGTGTTCCTGCTTAGGAGATGTATGTTAGCTTGGGGGGGGGGCTGCAAACTCTGCAGGGCTCCAACACACACTCTCTGCTATTCCAACCCTTCACATATTTCCACATAAACTTCCCTCCTGGCATTAAACTTTGCCAGGTATTGTGCTCAGCTTACCACCCCAAACTGATGTTCCTCCTCAGCTCACCTCTCTCCCTGCATGTCCTGTGAGCAGAATAGCTGTGCTCCTCCTCTGGGGTCTCTCATCATATGGCACTGAAGATAGAGGAGGGGGGAGTCAGTGGGACTCAGAGCAAGTATGCAGGACAAGGGGGGGGGGGGGGGAGGATGAGGAGACAGAAAATCAGGAGGTGCCAGCAGGGAGGAGCGCATCATGAGAGGTCTGACTAAATACAATCTCTTAGCAGCAGGGACCTGATCTACCCGTCAGCTGATGTGATTGACAGGTAGATTGAAGAGGAAGCTGTCATGGGGCCCCCTACTGGAAATGCCTGAATGGTCAGGTGTGCGGCACTTACTATTGCGAGCTGTGTCGGCGGCTGCTGGTGTAGCATCTGCCACACAACTCACATACTTCAAGGTCTTGCAGGACATGGCTGCTGATGGGAACTGAGTTCCTGTTGTGGAAAAAGTACAGGAACTCCGTTCCCATGCGTTCCCGCAGGACTTGAGCCCTGAAAGTAGGGATGAGCCCGATGTTCGAGTCAAACGTAAGTTAGACTCGAACATTGGGTGTTCGCCTGTTAGCCGAACAGCGAACATTATGCGGTATTCATGGCCAATTCAAAAAGCCGTGGAACACAGTTAAAGTCTATGGGACACTAACATGGAAAAATATAAAGTGCTAATTTTAAAGGCTAATATGCAAGTTAGGGTTGCCACCTGTCCGGGATTCACCCAGACAGTACGGGTTTTGAAACATGTGCCCGGTCACTGACCATCTGAGACCCGGACACATTGTTCATTTCAGACCCGCCAGTGTCATTAGTGCGGTGGCGGCCATGTCTCCTCGATTTCGGGTCCGCTCGGGCGCAGCACTGCTTGATTTCTGCTAGTGCTCAGCTGTCTGAGTGCGGTACAGGAGTCGGGACACAGAGGCAGAGGTGGAGCCTCCATGGTGCTCTCTACGAATCCTCTGGCTGGCTGCAGAAGGGACAAGGAGGTGGGCGGAGCCTCCCTCTTCCCTGCTGCTCTGGAATGTGTGCAGAGATCACGCTGGGACAGCAGACATGCTTGTAAGGTACGTTTTTTTTCCATGTCAGAATTACAAAGTACTCTCACCTCTCTTTCCCCACCATACACTAAAACACCCCCTCCCCACCATACACTATACATACACTCCCATACACTATATATACACCCCCCTCCCCCCACCATACACTATATATACACCCCCCTCCCCCCACCATACACTATACACCCCCCCACCATACACTATATATACACCCCCTCCCCCCACCATACACTATATATACACCCCCCTCCCCCCACCATACACTATACACCCCCCCACCATACACTATATATACAGCCCCCCCACTATATACTATATATACACCCCACCTCCCCCACCATACACTATACACCCCCATCCCCCACCATACACTATACATACACTCCCATACACTATATATACACCACCCTCCCCCCACCATACACTATATATACACCCCCCCTCCCCCACCATACACTATACACCCCCCACCATACACTATATATACACCCCCTCCCCCCACCATACACTATATATACACCCCCCTCCCCCCACCATACACTATACACCCCCCACCATACACTATATATACAGCCCCCCCACCATACACTATATATACACCCCACCTCCCCCCACCGTACACTATACACCCCCTCCCCCACCATACACTATACATACACCCCCATACACTATATATACACCCCCCTCCCCCACCATACACTATATATACACCCCCTACCCCCACCATTTACTATACATCCCCCCACCATACACTATATATACACCCCCCTCCGACCACCATACACTATACACCCCCCACCATACACTATATATACACCCCCCCTCCCCCCACCATACACCCCCCTCCCCCACCATACACCCCCCTCCTCCACCATACACTATATATACACCCCCCTCCCCACCATACACTATATATACACCCCCCTCCCCCCACCATACACCCCCCTCCCCCACCATACACTACATATACACCCCCCTCCCCACCATACACTATATATACACCCCCCTCCCCCCACCATACACCCCCCACCATACACTATAAATACAGCCCCCCACCATACACTATATATACACCCCACCTCCCCCACCATACACTATACACCCCCTCCCCCACCATACACTATACATACACCCCCATACACTATATATACACCCCTCCCCCACCATACACTATATATACACCCCTCCCCCCACCATACACTATACACCCCCCCACCATACACTATATATACACCCCCCCCCTCCCCCCACCATACACTATACACCCCCCACCATACACTATATATACACCCCCTCCCCCCACCATACACAATACACCCCCCTCTCCCCCCACCATACACCCCCATCCCCCACCATACACTATATATACCCCCCTCCCCACCATACACTATATATACACCCCCCTCCCCCACCATACACTATATATACACCCCCCTCCCCACCATACACTATATATACACCCCCCTCCCTCCACCATACACTATACACCCCCCCACCATACACTATATATACACCCCCCCTCCCCCCACCATACACTATACACCCCCTCCCCCCACCATACACCCCCCTCCCCCACCATACACTATATATACACCCCCCTCCCCCACCATACACTATAAATACACCCCCCTCCCCATACACCCTCCACATGTACAGTTCTCACCGGGTGACACCGTCCACTTCTCTACTGACACCGCCCACTTCTCTACTGACACCGTCCACTGCCCTACTGACACCGTCCACTGCCCTACTGACACCGTCCACTGCCCTACTGACACCGTCCTCTGCCCTACTGACACCGTCCACTGCCCTACTGACACCGTCCACTGCTCTACTGACACCGTCCACTGCTCTACTGACACCGTCCTCTGCCCTACTGACACCATCATCTGCTCTACTGACACCGTCCACTTCTCTACTGACACCGTCCACTTCTCTACTGACACCATCCACTGCCCTACTGACACTGTCCACTGCCCTACTCACACTGTCCACTGCCCTACTGACACCGTCATCTGCTCTACTGACACCGTCCACTTCTCTACTGACACCATATACTGCCCTACTGACATCATCCACTGCTCTACTGACACCATATACTGCCCTACTGACACCATATACTGCCCTATTGACACTATACACTGCCCTACTGACACCATCCACTGCTCTACTGACACCATATACTGCCCTACTGACACCATATACTGCCCTACCTACACCATCCACTGCTCTTCTGAAACCGTCCACTGCCCTACTGATACCGTCCACTGCCCTACTGACACCTTCATCTGCTCTACTGACCCCTTCATCTGCCCTACTGAAACCGTACACTTCCCTATGGACACCATCCACTGCTCTACTGACACCGTCCACTTCACTACTGACACCATATACTGCCTTACTGACACCGTCCACTGCTCTATTGACACCATTCACTGCTCCACTGACTCCATTCACTGCTCTACTGACACCGTCCACTGCCCTACTGATACCGTCCACTGCCCTACTGACACCTTCATCTGCTCTACTGACCCCTTCATCTGCCCTACTGAAACCGTACACTTCCCTACGGACACCATCCACTGCTCTACTGACACCGTCCACTGCCCTACTGACACCATATACTGCCCTACTGACACCGTCCACTGCCCTTCTGACACTGTCCACTGCCCTACTGACACCGTCATCTGCTCTACTGACACCGTCCACTTCTCTACTGACACCATCCACTGCCCTACTGATACCGTCCACTGCCCTACTGACACCATCCACTGCCCTACTGACACCATCATCTGCCCTACTGACACCATCATCTGCCCTACTGACACTGTCCAATGCTCTACTGACACCATCATCTGCTCTACTGACACCGTCCACTTCTCTACTGACACCATATACTGCCCTACTGACTAGTGATGGACGAACGTTTCGCCCGGCGGTCGTTTCGCGGCGAATTTCCGACTTTCGCCGTCCGCGGGTTCGAACGCCTTTTTCCGTCGTTCGCCCCGGCGGACTTACGTGTTTAATGTATACAAGAACTTTAACCTTTCGTGACACGTTTATCATGTGTTACAGGACAACCAATTGAGACATGACAGCTCATGGACACTTGGACATTCCCCCTAACCTATAAATACACCCGATCCGGTGGCCATTTTACATTCTTTCTTCTGTCACTGTAGGGAAAGGATCCTGTGTGGAGTAGGGACAGAGAAAACGCTAGCTATTTGGTACACAAAAGTTCTTTTCAGGACTGGTATAGGTGTTAGGTCAGCAGCCTGAGTTTCTTTTGTCAGTTTAGATAAAGGGACAGAGCGCTGTATGCTGCTATTTTAGGGACAGCTCAGCCAGATTAGTCTTTCTTCATCATCATCATCATCATCATCATTAGCTGTTACTATCAGGTCCACAAAAGAGCTATTCCAGCTAATCGTTCCAGCCTACTCTTTTTTGCCAATTTGTATAGGGACAGGCAGGAAGCAGTGTGTCAGGCAGTGAGGATAATTTTAAAGACTTGCTGTTACTATTAGTTCCACAAAGGTTCTTTTCAGGACTGGTATCAGTGGTACGGTAATAGGCTTGTACACGTATAATATTCTTTCTTCCAAATATAGAAAGAATATTATACTTGACTGCTGCCCTTCTGCTGCAGTCTGCTAATCATTCACAACTCACTTGTTCCACAAAGCTCTTTATCAGGACTGGTAACTTGGTCTGTCTAGGGTGCTACGGTACATAGGCTTGGGTGCGGTACAGTCTGCTGTTCTGTAAGGACCGCTATCGGTCCACAATACATAGGGTTGCCGTGCACTACTGCTGACCGCTGCCCTATACTGCAGCAGTCCTTCAGCGGTATAGGGACTGACGCACAGTCTGCTAAACACTAATACACAACCTGCTTGGTCCACAAAAGTTCTTATAAGGACTGGTAACTTGGTATAGGGTGCTACGGTACATAGGCCTGAGTGCGTTACAGTCTGCTGTTCTGTAAGGACCGCTATCGGTCCACAATACATAGGGTTGACGTGCACTACTGCTGACCGCTGCCCTATACTGCAGCAGTCCTTCAGCGGTATAGGGACTGACGCACAGTCTGCTAAACACTAACACACAACCTGCTTGGTCCACAAAAGTTTTTATAAGGACTGGTAACTTGGTATAGGGTGCTACGGTACATAGGCCTGAGTGCAGTACAGTCTGCTGTTCTGTAAGGACTGCTATCGGTCCACAATACATAGGGTTGCCGTGCACTACTGCTGACCGCTGCCCTATACTGCAGCAGTCCTTCAGCGGTATAGGGACTGACGCACAGTCTGCTAAACACTAATACACAACCTGCTTGGTCCACAAAAGTTCTTATAAGGACTGGTAACTTGGTATAGGGTGCTACGGTACATAGGCCTGAGTGCAGTACAGTCTGCTGTTCTGTAAGGACCGCTATCGGTCCACAATACATAGGGTTGCCGTGCACTACTGCTGACCGCTGCCCTATACTGCAGCAGTCCTTCATTGGTATAGGGACTGACGTACAGTCTGCTAATCACTAACACACAACCTGCTTGGTCCACAAAAGTTCTTATAAGGACTGGTAACTTGGTATAGGGTGCTACGGTACATAGGCCTGAGTGCGTTACAGTCTGCTGTTCTGTAAGGACCGCTATCGGTCCACAATACATAGGGTTGACGTGCACTACTGCTGACCGCTGCCCTATACTGCAGCAGTCCTTCAGCGGTATAGGGACTGACGCACAGTCTGCTAAACACTAACACACAACCTGCTTGGTCCACAAAAGTTTTTATAAGGACTGGTAACTTGGTATAGGGTGCTACGGTACATAGGCCTGAGTGCGTTACAGTCTGCTGTTCTGTAAGGACCGCTATCGGTCCACAATACATAGGGTTGCCGTGCACTACTGCTGACCGCTGCCCTATACTGCAGCAGTCCTTCAGCGGTATAGGGACTGACGCACAGTCTGCTAAACACTAACACACAACCTGCTTGGTCCACAAAAGTTTTTATAAGGACTGGTAACTTGGTATAGGGTGCTACGGTACATAGGCCTGAGTGCAGTACAGTCTGCTGTTCTGTAAGGACTGCTATCGGTCCACAATACATAGGGTTGCCGTGCACTACTGCTGACCGCTGCCCTATACTGCAGCAGTCCTTCAGCGGTATAGGGACTGACGCACAGTCTGCTAAACACTAATACACAACCTGCTTGGTCCACAAAAGTTCTTATAAGGACTGGTAACTTGGTATAGGGTGCTACGGTACATAGGCCTGAGTGCAGTACAGTCTGCTGTTCTGTAAGGACCGCTATCGGTCCACAATACATAGGGTTGCCGTGCACTACTGCTGACCGCTGCCCTATACTGCAGCAGTCCTTCATTGGTATAGGGACTGACGTACAGTCTGCTAATCACTAACACACAACCTGCTTGGTCCACAAAAGTTCTTATAAGGACTGGTAACTTGGTATAGGGTGCTACGGTACATAGGCCTGAGTGCGTTACAGTCTGCTGTTCTGTAAGGACCGCTATCGGTCCACAATACATAGGGTTGACGTGCACTACTGCTGACCGCTGCCCTATACTGCAGCAGTCCTTCAGCGGTATAGGGACTGACGCACAGTCTGCTAAACACTAACACACAACCTGCTTGGTCCACAAAAGTTTTTATAAGGACTGGTAACTTGGTATAGGGTGCTACGGTACATAGGCCTGAGTGCAGTACAGTCTGCTGTTCTGTAAGGACCGCTATCGGTCCACAATACATAGGGTTGACGTGCACTACTGCTGACCGCTGCCCTATACTGCAGCAGTCCTTCAGCGGTATAGGGACTAAGAGTTTTGTCACAGGGTGATTTAAAAAATGACAGGCAGAGGAAGAGGCAGGCCCTTCCGCAGGGGTGGTAGGGGTAGGGCAGGAGCACCAGCCTTGAGCCAAAGTGGGAAGTTGCAGAAGGTGCGTTCAATTACTTTAAAGGACGCACCAGACTTGGTTGAGTGGCTCACTCAGCCTTATTCTTCTGCACCCTCCTCATCCTCTCGATCTGCACCCTCTTCTTCACTCTCTGCTATGTGCACCCCCAAAGACACTACCACCAACAACACCACCACCACCACATACCTTCCGCTTGAGTGCAAATGGGGGCCTTCATGCTCCAGTGTTTTAATAGGGACCCCCGTATAAAAAGCATGAGGGTCAAGGACCAGTACTGGGTGGCAACGTACTTAGATCCCCGGTACAAACACAAAATGGCGGAAATGTTACCGCCGTCGCAGAGGGCTGTCAGAATGCAGCACTTCCAGGCCTTGCTTCGAGAAATGCTGCATTCTGCTTTTGCGTGCGCTGGCAGAGGAGCAATTCCCACTCCCAGAGAAGGATTTGCGGGTACCAATCCAACAGCGCCTGCAAGAAGAGGCCGGTTTGAAGATGTGTTGGTGACTTCGGATATGAGGTCATTCTTTCAGCCGACCCATCGACAGGTGTCATCCGGATCCAGCATCAGGGAACGCCTAGACCGTCAGGTGTCCGACTACATTGGGTTAACGGCCGATGTGGACGCTCTGAGGAGTGATGAACCCCTAGACTACTGGGTGGGCAGGCTTGACCTCTGGCCAGAGCTTGCCCAATTTGCAATCGAACTGTTGGCTTGCCCCTCATCCAGTGTCCTGTCCGAAAGGACGTTCAGCGCAGCAGGGGGGATTGTGACCGATAAGCGTACTCGCCTAGCTCACCACAGTGTTAACTACCTCACATTTCTAAAAATGAATGAGGCATGGATCTCGGAGGAATTCAACACATGTGATCAGTAGACCATGTATATGTCTATAAACAATTTTTGGAATCAAGCACACAGACCTTCTTAATTCATTTGGCTCACTTCCCTGACCCAAAAAAGCACACCGTACTATATGCCCCTACCCTCCTCTTTGAAGAGGTTGAGCGGTGTCATATTTCTACTGGGGCTGCTTATTATGAGGGGTTCCCACCATCCCTGTGCTGTGCTGACTTCCTCCTGGGTGTTCTTATTATGAGGGGCTCCCACCATCCCTGTGCTGTGCTGACTTCCTCCTGGGGGTTCTTATTATGAGGGGATCACACCATCCCTGTGCTGTGCTGACTTCCTCCTGGGGCTGCTTACGGTGCTGCTGTCAGCGCTGTATGTCACGGAGCTGCTGTCAGCGCTGTATGTCACGGAGCTGCTGTCAGCGCTGTATGTCACGGAGCTGCTGTCAGCGCTGTATGTCACGGAGCTGCTGTCAGCGCTGTATGTCACGGAGCTGCTGTCAGCGCTGTATGTCACGGAGCTGCTGTCAGCGCTGTATGTCACGGAGCTGCTGTCAGCGCTGTATGTCACGGAGCTGCTGTCAGCGCTGTATGTCACGGTGCTGCTGTCAGCGCTGTATGTCACGGAGCTGCTGTCAGCGCTGTATGTCACGGAGCTGCTGTCAGTGCTGTATGTCACGGAGCTGCTGTCAGCGCTGTATGTCACGGAGCTGCTGTCAGCGCTGTATGTCACGGAGCTGCTGTCAGCGCTGTATGTCACGGTGCTGCTGTCAGCGCTGTATGTCACGGAGCTGCTGTCAGCGCTGTATGTCACGGAGCTGCTGTCAGCGCTGTATGTCACGGAGCTGCTGTCAGCGCTGTATGTCACGGAGCTGCTGTCAGCGCTGTATGTCACGGAGCTGCTGTCAGCGCTGTATGTCACGGTGCTGATGTCAGTGCTCTGTATTACGGTGCTGCTGTCAGTGCTCTGTATCTCCTGCACCCTCTTGTTTGCCTACCCTGGTCCCTGACCTTCCCTCTCCTCCATTGCCTTCATTAGCTCCATAGTCCTGAATTGTCAGAACAATTTCCCAAATAAAAAAAAAATGCTTGTAGTTATCGATCCCAAATTCACCTCATACATGTATTATGCTATTGTCCAGGTGGTGGGACTACGTGCTACCCCCTAATAATTACCCCGTGGCCGCAAATTCGACCTAAAGGTTTGCGAAATTCGCCTCCCATTGAAGTCAATGGAGCCCGCGGCGAACGGTCGTTTTCGCGAACGTTTGTGTCCGTTCGCGTTTCGCGTTCGCGAAACGTCCCGTCGGAAGTTCGTCCATCACTACTACTGACACCATCCACTGCCTTACTGACACCATCCACTGCTCTACTGACACCATCCACTGCTCTACTGACACCATCATCTGCTCTACTGACACTATCCACTGCTCTACTGACGCCATCATCTGCCCTACTGACACTGTCCAATGCTCTACTGACACCATCATCTGCTCTACTGACACCTTCCACTTCTCTACTGACACCATATACTGCCCTACTGACACCATCCACTGCCCTACTGACACCGTCCACCGCCCTACTGACACCGTCCGCTGCTCTACTGACACCGTCCACTGCTCTACTGCTCTACTGACATCATCCACTGCTCTACTGACACCGTCCACTGCCCTACTGACACCATCATCTGCCCTACTGACACCATTCACTGCCCTACTGACACCTTCCACTTCTCTACTGACACCATATACTGCCCTACTGACACCATCCACTGCCCTACTGACACCGTCCACTGCCCTACTGACACCGTCCTTTGCTCTACTGACACCGTCCACTGCCCTACTGACACTATCATCTGCCCTACTGACACCATCCACTGCCCTACTGACACCGTCCACTGCTCTACTGACACCATCCACTGCCCTACTGACACCATCATCTGCCCTACTGACACTGTCCACTTCTCTACTGACACTGTCCACTGCCCTACTGACACCGTCCACTGCTCTACTAGCCGACAGTGTCCACTTTTAAGGTAAGCTATTTTCACTGACAGTTCTTTTATTAATCAAATCATATTTTATGGATACACCAATGCTTTTGTTTTATATAACCATGCCCCTTTAAGTCTTCCCCCCACTGTTAATGCAATTTGGCCACAGCCACTGTTCATCGTAGCACACCTCTTTACTACTCTTTTTGGGTAACGCAAGGTATTTTACAATCCTATAGCGTGTACTACAAAAAAATTGCTGTGCGCCACAAAAATGTTCGGGTTTTGCTTTAAGAAAAGGTGGCAACCCTAATGCAAGTTATTGTCATAAAAAGTGTTTGGGGACCTGCGTCCTGCCCCAGGGGACATGGATCAATGCTAAAAAAGGTTTAAAAGCGGCCATTTTTCAGGAGCAGTCATTTTAACCACTTCAGCCCCGGACCAATTGTCAGCCTAAGGACCAGAGGTCTTTTTACAATTTCGCACTACACTGCTTTAACTGGTAATTGCGCGGTCATGCAATGTTGTACCCAAACAAAATTTGCGTCCTTTTCTTCCCACAAATAGAGCTTTCTTTTGATGGTATTTGATTGCCTCTGCGATTTTTATTTTTTGCGATATAAATGGAAAAAGACTGAAAATTTCGAGAAAAAAATATATTTTCTACTTTTTGTTATAAGAAAAATTTAATAAACTCAATTTTAGTCATACATTTAGGCCAAAATTTATTCAGCCACATGTCTTTAGTAAAAAAAATGTCAATAAGCGTATATTTATTAGTTTGCACAAAAGTTATAGCGTCTACAAACTAGAGTACATTTTATGGAATTTACACAGCTTTTAATTTATGACTGCCTTCTAATTTCTTGAGGTGCTAAAATGGCAGGGCAGTACAACCCCCCCCCCCCCCCCCAATGACCCCATTTTGGAAAGTAGACACCCCAAGGAAATTGCTGAGGGGCATGTTGAGCCCATTGAATATTTTTTTTTTTGTCCAAAGTGATTGAATAATGACAAAAAAAAAAAAAGTTTACAAAAAGTTGTCACTAAATGATATATTGCTCACACATGCCATAGTTATATGTGTAATTGCACCCCAAAATATATTCTGCTGCTTCTCCTGAGTACGAGGATACCACATATATGGGACTTTTTGGGAGCCTAGCTGCATACGGCACCCCGAAAACCAATCACTGCCTTCAGGGTTTCTAAGTTTGTCAAACAATCCGACAAACAGTCCGCTCAAAATTTGCATGAACGGACTTGACCACACACGATGAGCAGACAGTCCGCTCAAAGCGTGCGCGATGACGTCTACAGCACGTACGACGGGACTAGGAAAACGAAGTCCTATACACTGCAATGCAATCTTCGGCCGTGTAAATCCTTTCTGAGCATGCGCGATACTTAGTCCGTCCAACTTGCCTACACACGAGCGGACTGTCCGCTGAAACCAAGTTTGGACGGACAAAACCAAGTTTGAACGGACTGTCTTACGGAAATTCCGTAAGACTTTGTTCGTCAAACTGTCCGCTGAAACAGTCCGCTGAAGCCCACACACGAGCGGACTGTCCGCTGAAACACTGTTCAGCGGACTAAGTTGGGCGAACAGTCCGCCCGTGTGTACGCGGCCTTAGGGTGCAAATTTTTGATTTCACTTCTGATCTCACTACCTATCACAGTTTCGAAGGCCATAAAATGCCAAAATAGAACAAAACTCCCCCAAATGACCCCATTTTGGAAAGTAGACACCCCAAGCTATTTACTGAGAGGCATGTTGAATCCATGAAATATTTTATATTTTGCCACAAGTTGCAGGAATATTACAATTTTTTTTTTTTTTTTGCACAAAGTTACATAGTTACAAAGTAATTTAGTGACAAAGTTGTCACTAAATACTACATTGCTCACACATGCTATAGGCATAAGTGAAATTACACCCCAAAATAAATTCCGCTGCTTCTCCCGAGTATGGGGATACCACATGTGGGGGACTTTTTGGGAGCCTAGCCACGTACGGGACCCCGAAAACCAAGCACTGCCTTCAGGATTTAAATATAAAACGCTACCAAAAAAAACTGTTAGCGATCGCAGGGATCAGGCCTGACTCTGCGATCGCTGTAGTTATGTGTTTAGTGTTTTGTAAGTGACAGTGATCAATTGATCGATACTGCACTTGGGTGGGCTGGGCGGAAGGGCAAAACGCAGGTGCTGGCAGGTATCTGGGCTGATCCCGCTAACAATGCGTTTTTTTGGAACCCTAAACTGCTGGGGACGCTAGTATAGATCTGATCAGATCAGATATTGATCTGTTCAGATTCTATACCACTACGGGAGGTGTATGCTTTGCGCGTGGGTGTTAGCGGTACTGGCACTAACCTAGCGCTGCCTGGGGCAACGCAGACCCTGACCCTAAAACCTAATTGATATCACCCGCCGGGTGATCAGGGGGTTAAACCTTTATGGGTAATAAGTGGTGGGTGCCATGATGCTATAAAAAGCAAACTAACTAACCAGAGTCACCCGTAACACTTATACGGTGATCACTGGTGAAAGGGTTAACTAGGGGCAATCAGGGGGTTAAAATATTTATTAGGTAGTATATGGGGGTCCCTGACACTATATAAAAACCTGACGGGGAACCTAAATAACTAACTGGCTAACCAGCATCACCAGTGACACTTGTATGGTGATCGCTGGTGAAAGGGTTAACTAGGGGCAATCAGGGGGTTAAAACTATTATTGGGTAGTATATGGGGGTACCTAGCGCTATAAAAACCTGGCGGTGAACCTAAAAAAATAACTAGCTACCTAGCGGCACCAGTGACACTAATGCAGTGATCAGAAAAATGATCGCTAATGCCGCATACACACGATCAAACAATCGGGGGGAAAAGTCCGGCAAACTCAAGTCCGCCGGACAATCCCCCCGTGTGTAGCCTCCGGCGGACTTTTTTTTACCCAAAAGTACGGCGGACTTAGAAAGTAGTATTGCACTCCAATCTTCCCGTCAGACTTGCATTTCAGCGGACAATCCGGCCGTGCGTATGCCAGTCCGCTGTACTTTTGGAATGGACTGACTTTTCCCGCCCGGAGGAAAGTCCGCTCATTTTGAGCATGTCTCCAGGTAGGCGGGGCCAGAGAAGGATGCGTTGCTGGCCCCGCCACCTGGTATGGAGTTAAAGGGGAACCCCAACACCGAAAAAATCAGCGTGGGGTCCCCCCCCAGGGTCCACATCAGACCCTTGTCCGAGCACTCTACCCGGCCGGCCAGGAAAGGGGGGACGAGCGAGCGGCACCCTCTCCTGAGCCGTACTAGGCCGTGTGCCCTCAACATGGGGGGGTGCCTTGGGGAAGGGGGGCCCCACGGCCCCCCCCACCCCAAAGCACCTTGTCCCCATGTTAATGAGGACAAGGGCCTCTTCCCGACAACCCTGGCCATTGGTTGTCGGGGTCTGTGGGCGGGGGCTTATCCGAATCCGGGAGCCCCCTTTAATAAGGGGGCCTCCGGATACCGGCCCCCCACCCTATGTGATTGAGTATGGGGTACAATGTACCCCTACCCATTCACCCAAATAAAGTAAAAAAAAACACAACACACAAGGGCTAAAATAGTTTATTGCACAGCTCCGGGGGTCTTCCGTCTTCGGGGGTCTTCTCACCGGACTCCTCCGCTATCTTCTTCTAGCTCTTTTACTAGCGGAGGAGCGTGGCTTTCTTCTGCGCCGCCGCCCTCTTCTTCCGACTTCGGGGGTCTTGTCCCCCTCTTTGGTCTTCTGCCGGGCCACCCGCCTTCTTCTAGCTCTTTTACAGGTGGTGGCCCGGTCTTCTGTCGCTACCGTCGCCGCCAATATTTTGGTCATTACTGTCTATTGATATGTGAAACACTTTCTAAAATCAGCAATTGTGAGCAACAATCAAGTTAACATCATTCATTTTTACTACAAAAATATGTAGAACAATACTATACCTGGCTCAAACTGGGCTCCTCTACACCTTCCTGACTGGAAGGCCCAGGTTGGGCGTCGGAAGCCTCAGCAGGGGTGGAATGAAGCGTAGAAGGAAGCATGGAAGGAAGGGTAGAGAGGGATTCCCTGACCTCAGCCTGGTCTGGCAGAAAATGCATCCTCTTATATTACCACAGCCTGGGGACATAAACTTCATCTGTTGCTGCTCCAGTTTTCATGGACTCCAGCACCTTCTTGTGCTCCCTCAGATATGTACTCCTCAGGCCACCAATTTTAGTTTTTAAATAGTTGATGTCTGCCCTGGGGACCACCAGCTTCACCAACTCCAGCAGTTTCACCGTCGCTGCCTGCCTCTTTAATTTGTTACTGTAGTGGGGATGTGTAGCTTGCCACAGACAGGGCAGCTCCCTGTTCTTGTCGATGAACAGGGGGAGGAAACTATGGTCGTTAAACCCATTCATATTCTCTGCAAGACACAACACAAGACAAGCCCTAATGTCAGGCTAAACTCGACTAAACTCGACTAAATCTTGTCCCAATACAGGCCTCAATCTAGAAGCAGTATAGGCTAGTGATGTACCAAGTTAAAATTGTACCTTTGTTCGAAAGATCGGCACGTCAGATCCTCCCTCTGCTCACAGATCATATGTACGACACACGCGTGTTGCGTTTTATATACAGTGCGCATGCATGAAACTCCGCCCGCCCCGACGTCCTTTCTAGTCTATTCCCCGCCCCTTCTCTTTCGGCACATGGCGGAGACACAGCAGGGGCATGATAATAATTCCACTAACGAGGAGGACGAGGAAAGTCCGGAGCCAGAAACATCCGGATCCCGGAAGGAGAAGATTTAAGGTCTCAAATATGTCTTTTGGAGAGATGTTGGAGGTGGACATATTGAAGAGGAAGGACTATGATGGGAAGTATGGACCTTACCCAAACCAAAATGTCAGAAAGGCCAAGATCATGAACAAAGATCCAAGGATCAACTGAGAAATCTCTGGTCAGACCTGAAACTGAGGGAGCACAATCAGTACAGAAGGATCAAGCGAGTGCTTCAAAAAAGTAAGTAGTTATCGTGTGTTCATATTATTATTATTGCTTGCATACTGCTCCATGTGCTTGGATTTCATGTTGTACAGGTTAAAATGGCCACTTTCATGTTCATGGGTTCAATCGTTCTTAATAAACATTGTTCGTTAGCCCACTCCAAAGACAATGTTTTGGCAAGTTGCTATTGACTACATTTGTTCACACAACAGGTAAGTATTCCAGCTTTAGAAAGTGTCAAAAATATGTTTTCACCTTTGAACTCTGCCACAAAACACAATTGTATGACACTTCCAATCAATGTTTCATATTCCTATTTCTGCCCTCAAATATCTGTGTGCTAAGTATTCCTTTTTTTACATTCTCATAGGGAAGAGAAGACCCGGGACCTCTGAGGACACCAGGGACACCACACCTCCCAAAGAAGGGGAAATACCAACACTAGAAGCAGAGGAGGAGGAGGAAGGAGAAATTGTAGAGATTGGCGAAATTGTCACCACAACAGGTGAGTGTCGGAGACCACAGCTTCTGGTAAGCTAATCAATGTATGTCTGCATATTTATAATACACTGTATTTTTTTGTTGTTTATTTTTATGTGATGTGGATGTTGTGGAAGAAGAATCGCATTTTACCACTGAAAGTGCGCAGATCATCATTGGGGAGATAATGGGGTGCAATCGCGATTTAAAGAATATCCAGAAAAACATCAATGATGTTCAGCAAAAAATGAAGAACATCATTGATGTTTTAGGGAGAATCTGAAACACCCAAAACTAGCTAGCATCCTTTTTAATTTTTCCAAAACACTTTTATATTTTTCGAAAAGCTAAATTTGGAAGATGCACACAGTGTGTCAACATGTACTATCTCTTATCGTGGGGGATCAATGTATGTGTTTTGTGGGTGCAACCCCTTCCTTGCTACTAAAGTGGCTGAGATGAAGGGGTTGCACCCCCAAAACACATGCACTGATACCCCATGATGGGAGATAGCACACGTTGACATTAGGCATGGGAACAGTAGGAAACTGGATACTTTTTGATTCACAATTTGTGTGCATCTTCCAAATTTGGGTTTTCCAGGGGTGACACCCCATCTGATGAAGGCAATATCAGCCCAGTTTGTACATACTCATGTCTGATATTGTCTTCACTTTTCAAAGTTGAACTTTGTAAGTTCCTGTGTTCTGTATGTTATGCTTTGATACATGCCTGTTTGCATAAAAACCCCAAGTTAGAAAAATGTTACCAAAAAAAATGTTTTATATACACCAAATATGTTGGTTTGTTGTAAAACCCTTTTCTAAACGCACATGTGAATGTTCTTTGAGTAAAAAGTTAAATTATCAACAATGTGTGGCTTCCTTTTTCAATGCGCAAAAGCAGTATTTGAAGTAAAGTTTGTTGTTTTCTGTGACAATGGGTGTTATTTACTAAAGGCAAATCCACTTTGCACTTCAAGTGCAGTTTCAGGTGCACTTTTGCAGTGCACTTGTAGTGCATAGTGGATTTGCCTTTAGTAAATAACACCCACGGTGCTTTTTAAATTTCCCCAATCACGCCATTTTCATGACCCCACATACTTCTGCCATGGTGCTGAAAATGATCAATATTTTTGTCAGTAATGCAATACATACTGTACATTATCAACAAAAACAAGGTGTGTGTGTAGCAGACCCACAACATAATAAGATTATCTGAAGAAGAGACTGTCACCTCATCTCGCTCTGAAATTGGGTTTGCACTGTTGAAGAAAAAGGCCCCAAAAAAACACAAAAAATGTATTAAAAAATGCCTTTCAGGCATTGGCATATTAATGCCCCCCCTACCCACAAAGTAGTCCACATATTTTGTTCTGACCTCGTGGTTGCTTTGGGGGGACAAGCCAGGATGAGCAGCTTCAAGGGCCGTCAGGTTGACATTTTCAGGTAAGTCTGCATCAGGTCCAACTGAGGCCACATAGTTTGCTGAGTGTTTTTTCAAAAAATTGTGCAGAATGCAGCACGAAAGCACGACAAGATTGAGTTTATATTCCGCCATGTGGATTGGAGTCAAAAATAGGTGGAACTGGCTGGCAATTATCCCGAAAGTGTTCTCCACTACTGTTCTGGCCAGCCGGAAATTAAAGAGCCTCTGTTCCGGGGTGAAGGTCCTCATCGGGAAAGGCCGCATCAGATGGTTTGCCAGAGCAAACGCCTAATCCGCGATGAAAACTAAGGGGAGTACTTCCACATTCTTCTCTGGATGTGGCAAGCCCAGACTGCCACTCTGGAGACACCAGTAGAACTCCGTCCGTGTGAACACTCCATCATCCGACATCCGGCCATTTTTCCCCATGTCCACATACAGGAAATCATATGTCGCTGACACCACTGCCAACATCACAATACTATTATACTCCTTGTAATTATAATAGTAGGACCCCGAGTTGGGGGGTGGGACGATGCGGACGTGTTTCCCATAAATTGTACCTCCACAATTGGGAAAGTCCCAATGGCTGGCAAAGTGGGAGGCCACAGTCTGCCATTCCTGTGGCGTTGAAGGAAACTGTGGAGTCAAACAAGAAAAGAAAATTAGTCATTTTGCACATCAACATTGCAAGCAGATTAGACACAAACATTTTTGGAAATTAGTATTTAAAAACAAAAATATAAGATCCCCTTATCAGATTCCTCCCCCCCCCCCCATATCTGATGGCCCAAGAAAATTAGGGGGGAGGGGGGTGTTTTGGACAGGTAACCCTCTCCACTTCATTGAGAGCTGAATGGATAAATAATGTGTGATACTTTGGCCAGCCCCTCTTTACTTAGACTATTGGCGGCCCACTGAACAGGTAAGAAGTGTCATAATACCAAAGAAATGAACATATGGAAGCACATTTTTACATTCTGCTATTATCTATCAAGATAATAATAGGAGAAAAAAAAAACTTTAAACAATAGCATTTGAAAGTATTGAGGCAGGAAAAAAGGTAGGTATAGTGTGTATTGGGTTTGGCAAAGTCAGCAAATAGAGGATTGCTATCAGCTGACCTAGCAGTTGGGGGGAGGGGGGTTCCTAATGAGTTTGGCCCACCAAAAAAAAAAACCTCTGGCACTCTGCATGAATTTAAGCACACACATAACATTTACATTTTAGGGGGTGTTTAGGGGAAAGCAATACTATGGAGCTGACAAAATACATTGCTAAGTGACTAGGCTATGGGTTTATGGGCCCAGAAGAGCATGCTGGGGAAGTTAATGAAGGCAAATATGCATGAAGGACAAAAAAGGAACTTTAAAAGCTCCCAGCATGCACGAGGACAAAGGGGCACAGTGTATCAATTAGAGCATATTGTAATCATGGTAATTAGGGAATGAGGAAAAAAAATACAATACATTAGCAAACATTAAATACATAGAATGTGATGTTAAAGGAGAAATCTTACCTTAATATAGTCCTTCTGCAGGACCTGTATGATGGCAGAACAGGTCTCTGGAATAATGATCCCCAGAGCCTGGGGGGAGATGCCTGTGGAGAACTTGAGGTCCTGAAGACTTCTCCCTGACGCCAAGTACCGCAATGTGGCGATGAGCCTCTGCTCCGGAGTGATGGCTTGCCGCATGCAGGTATCCTGCCTGGTGATATAAGGGGACAGCAAAACCAGCAGACAGTGAAAAACTGGGTCCGTCATCTGGAGATAATTCCTAAAATCATCAGGATTATTCTCCAGGATCTCACAAGCAAAGGCATGTGTGAGAACTGGTCTTGCTCCACGAACTCCTCCTCGCCCTGTTCATGGACTGGGCTTGTGTCAAAGCTAAAAGCCCAACACCAAGCCCCTGCACAGCATGAACTCTACCACGAGAACGTACATGAAACATGGCTTCAAAACAGTCGGCTGGTCAGAACGGACAACAGAAAGCACCGATAAACAGCAAGAACTGAAAACCAGAAACAAGCAGACAATAAGCACTGAAAATCAAAGCATACTATACCGAGATATAGTCCACAATGACCAACAAATGTGAACTGACTACACACACTGATAAGCAGATACGCACCGACAAACACAAACTGAAGAGCAGTAACGATCTGAAGCACAAATCTGAAAAGCGCGAATCGTCTCTCACCAAACTTCTACTAACATGTGATAAACACGAGATCAGCACAAGGAGCCCAAAGGGTGCCGCACGTGGTGCTGAACTTCCCTTTTCTAGTCCCGTCATATGCGGTTTACATCCCCACGTTCTTGTCGACCGGAAATTCTGACAACTTTGTCCGACCGTGTGTATGCAACACCACTTCCAGACTAAATCCGTCGGAATGTCCGACCGTGTGTACAAGGGCTTAGATGGTAATAGAGGGCAAGGGTGAAGAAACTCAGGCACGTTGAACTGCTGACATCCACAAATGTACTTAAACAAAACCCAGAGAGTAGCCACTCGCAGCTGGGTACTTCAATACCAGACTAACCTCTATCCAGAGGTATGGCGGCTGACAATGTGGTCTGGAAACTTGTTAAAAGTCTCTGACACAGAACGAACTTGCAACCGAAGGTGAATAGGAACCTTTCTCACAGTACCTGGAACTTTCTCTGTCTCCTTAGCAGTACTGTGGAAGTGCGGATTCTTTAGTGTCCAAACAACTCAGTAACCAGGCTCCTCTTGAGATACCAGCTTGTTGGCCCTCTTCCGAAGAGCCCTCCCTCGGTCACCTATGCGAGCTTAGATGCCCCTCCAGTAATATGAGCACAACGGGACGCCTTGAATCCTCCTTCAGTTTTCAGTTACTGGGCCTCGGGCTAACCGGCTCCGAGACTCGGGAACAGATGGATCCTTGCCCCAGACCATGCGGGTCTGTGGGGCTAGTCAAACTGACCATGTTGCGGGACGGCAAATGTTCCCAGGCCCGGGACCCCTCGTGGGGCTACCCCGGTCCAGAACCAGGAAACAGGACTGCGGCCTAACCCCGAACACGTGACTTCCGCACCTTAAGTACCCTTCCCCAGACTACACAGCGGGGCCAGGTGCACCCACTGATTGGCTCCGGGGAAGACTGATACCTAAAACTTCCAACCAGGCCTGGTTCTAGGCCTGTCATATGTACCTCACTGTACCCATGAGCAGGCAGAACCCTAATACAGCCCAGCCAAACTGATGCCAAAGTTAACCTGCACAATTAACCCTCAGAACCCCATTACTGTTCTGAGGGAAAAACAAAATTTCCACATATAGCGGACACCTGGTAAAAGTGTCCCCGCTACATTATATAGCGCTGTAAAGCAAAAATCGCCATGCATACCTTTTCTGAAACCTTTACCTTTTCAGTAAATTATTGACTATTTTTATTCTCCATTTTTGTTCTCCTCTATCCCTTCTTCACATGTTACCACATCCCAAGGTTTCAATGGCAGAGATCTTCTCATCATCCCGAAATCTGTGGATGGAGAATATTTACCTCTCGAGCTGTCATATCTGCCTTCACCCATCCTGACACTGGAGGGCCTTCTTACCGTCCTAGAACTGCTGCTCTACTCACATCCCCAAGGTCCACCTCCATGACATGTTCCATCTGATATAGTCATTAACATCTACTTTGTGAGTTGTCATATCAGCCTTCACCCCTCCTGCCACTGGAGGGCCTTCATACCATCCTAGATTTGCTGCTCTACTCACATTCTTGAGCTCCACCTCCATTAAATATTCCATCTGATGAAGTCACTAAACATTTACATTGTGAGTTGTCATATCGGCCTTCACCCCTCCTGCCACTGGAGGTCCTTCTTACTATGCTAACACCAAGTAATCCATAGATATGATTGCTTGAAGAAATTTTAGTTACAGCCTTGCCCATGTTTACTTGACCAGTGTAGGGGCAGCTTTACAAGGTAAAAAAAATAACAATAAAAAATGTAAAATGAAAACCAAAACATTTTTACAAAACGTTAATCTGCATATAAAAATAATAATAATAATAATAATAAAAATAAAAAATGTTTCAATGGTGGGTGGAAAATGTCTGGATTTGGATGAGCTTTTCACTCAACACTATCAAAGGTCAAAGTTCTACACTTTAAGTTCTGTTTCAGAGATCCTTGGCCTCCCACTCCTTGATGAAGACCTTTGTATAGGGAATCCCCCATGCGTTCCCCTGTTTGCTGCACACAAATTTAAGGCTTGACATGTTGGGTATTTATTAAGCGCAACCTTTTTTATATTGTACAAAAAAAATGGGTATTGTCTTATGTTAGTGTGCGCTAAAATAAATTTAGGAGGAGGCTTACCTCCTATCACAGCTAGAAATGGCAGCAAGGCAGGGCAGTGAAATTATAATGGGGTATATTAACTATCCAGATATGGACTGGGCAGAAGCAACTGCCCATTCATCTAAGGCTCTCAATTTTCTTTTTTTTTTTTTTTTTTTTCAATTCTTTATTTATAAGATTTTCCAAAATTTACAAAAAAAACACAATTCATATATAAACCATTTCGCATAATAAATACAACATCATTTCTTATACAGGTTATCTTCCTTTTCCCTCCCCCCTCCCCTTCCCACCCCTCTCCCACTCGATCCTACTCCATGGGACTCCTTTTAACTAGCATTCCATCATCTTCAGATAGCTTTCAGTTTTACCAAACAATACCCACAGACGCCATTTATTTTGGTACCTTTCCTCCAAGTTATCCAGTTTGTACATTGACTCTTCTATGATACGAATCTTTTCTAATCTATCTGCCCACTCCCTCATTGAGGGAGGGTCAGATCTTTTCCATCTAAGCGGTATCAAGGATTTAGCAGCATTTAATAAAGAGGGTATCAAGGAATACCCATACTCCTTCTCTCCTTTTTCTATATCATGAAACAAACATACCCATGGATCCCTCCTAATCCTTTCCCCTGTTATTTCCAAAATAGTTTCTATTACTTTATCCCAAAATATCTGTATCTTAGGGCACAACCACCATATGTGGGCAAAAGACCCCTCCCCCATGCAGCCTCTCCAGCATAGCCGGGGGGTCGCACTACATATTTTATTTCCTTGTTGTGGGGTTATGTACCATCTTGTTAAAAGTTTATATGACATCTCTCGTGTTTGCGAATCTACGGTAACCGAATAGGTTCGTCTAATTATCCTATTTCTATGGTCATCGTTACCTAAGGACCCGATTTCGCTTTCCCATTTTTCTAGATAGGGGGGGTAATTTTTCTCTATTCTTTCTATTAGAATTTTATAAAATTTCGAGATTCTTTTTTGAAGGCACTGCCGGTTCACTAATAGCTTCTCCAACGGTCTAAGTTGTTCCATACCCCGTAGTGGCTGTGGTAAAGACTGAATGAAATAATATAGTTGAAAATATCTCCATTTATCTAATGGTTTATGTCCCCATTTCCCTATAATTTCTTCATATGTGCACATCCTATTACCTTCCATCACCTCCTGTACTTTAATGTTATCTTTCTTAACCCAACTACTATAATATAAATATTCCTCTTGACCTGGGATAAAAAATTTAGTATCCAATAGTGGCATTAATGGTGAGTTGTGTTCCCAGTTGTGTCGCTTGTTTATTGTGTCCCATATCTGAAATAAATTTTTTGTGAGTGTGCTTGTGTTAGGGCCTAATTCTCTGTGTTTTGCAGGTATCCATACTATTTCCCCTAATTCCCTTCTACTTAACTTGATTTCTAATTCAGCCCAGTCCTTACCCTTTTTATTATAGATCCAGTCCGGTATTCGAGAGATTGCTATGGCCTCATAATACTTTTGGAGATCCGGCATTGCCAGCCCTCCCCTTTCTTTACTTCTAATCAGGGTATTCCGAGCCACCCTTGCCGCTTTTTTTTTCCATATAAATCTATTAATCAAAATTTTTAATTTATTTAGATAAACCTGTGGTAACACTATTGGGATCATTTGGCATGTATAGGTGAAAATTGGTAAAATAAACATTTTAACTACGTTTATTCTACCTATCCATGATAGAGCTTTATATTGACACCTATCCAGATGCTGTTTAATTTTATTTAATAAGGGTATGTAATTGGCCTCGAACAGATCACTCCCCTCTGCTGTCAGCCTTATTCCCAAATAGACCAATTCCCTCCCACACCATCTGAAGGGGAATTTAGACTGAAGGCGGCTCTGCTCTGTTATTGAAATATTCAAATTCAAAATTTCGGATTTAGATATATTAACCTTAAAGTTAGAGACCTTCCCATAATTTAATAGTTCTTCCATTATTGCTGGTATGGAAGACCCGGGGTTGGAAATGTAGAGCAAAAGGTCGTCGGCAAACGCCGCGACCTTGAACTCCCTCTCAGCGGCCCTTATCCCATGAATATTTGGATTCATCCTGATGGCCCTCAACAGGGGTTCAAGCGACAATATAAATAATAATGGGGATAACGGGCAGCCCTGTCTTGTCCCATCGAACAACTCGAGGGGGCAGGACAGGGCCCCATTTATTCTTATTCTAGCTTTAGGGTGGGTGTAAAGGGCATCTACCCAGCCCCTCATACGGTCCCCCACTCCGTACCTTTCCAGGACTTCAAACAAGAACCTCCACCCTACTCGGTCAAATGCCTTTTCCGCATCTATTGACATGAGTACCGCAGGGGTACCCCGTCTTACCGCTTCTTGGCATAGCATAATGGTCTTTAGTGTGTTATCCCGACCCTCTCTCCCCTCGATAAATCCAACCTGGTCCTGCAATATCCATTCTGGCACATGTGGTCCCAATCTCTCTGCAATAATTTTTGCAAACAATTTAATATCTGAATTTAATAAAGAAATTGGCCTATAGCTTTCTACTGCCGCCGGGTCCTTTCCCTCTTTTAAGATCAGGACCACATGTGTCCGAAGTGTTTCTTCGCGAAATTCTTCACCCTTCCCCACTGCATTAAAATAGTCGCATAATTTTGGGACTAGCTGTTTTTGGAATTGTTTGTAGTATGAGATCGGGAAACCATCGGGCCCCGGGCACCCTCCTTTAGCTGTGTTTTTGATCGCCCTCTCAACCTCCGCCCTTGTTATTGGGGCTTCTAATGCTTCCATTTCTAATTGCTTGGCCCTGGGGATATCTAACCGATTTAAGTATTCTTTTATTCCCTCCTCTACTTGATTCACAACCTTATCCTGTTGACCGATATTATACAGGCCCTGATAATATGTGAAAAATGTGTTAACAATATCATCTGGCATATTTTGTAAGTCCCCCGCAGCATTTCTTACTTTTGGGATGAAAGTTCTATTTTTTTTTTCCTTCACCCTCCTAGCCAGCCATTTACCTGATTTATTCCCCCATTGGTACCTTTCTCTTCCCAGAATATGATAGATCGATCTCCTATTCTGCTCTAAGCAATCCTCTAACTCACGTTTTTTTGTTATTAAATCTTGGGTGTCCCGAAGCCCCCATGGTCTCCCCAACTGTTCCAATCTCTGAATTTCCTCGTATAATAGGGATTTCTTCTTCTCCCTCTCTCTCTTTTTCCCTGCGCCAATCCCTATTAATACACCTCTTATGACTGCCTTGTGCGCTTCCCATAATACAGGGCTAGATGTTTCCGGTATATCATTCAGACTAAAATATTGTATAATCTCCTGCTCAATCCTTTCTGCTGTATCTTTATCCTGTAGTAGAGATTCATTCAGTCTCCAATTCGACCTTGGTCCATGGTCCCCCCCGATCTCCAACTGAATCAACACAGGAGCGTGATCTGAAACAGTTCTTATCTTTATTTCAGCCTTCTTAAGTGCCCTTAAAAATGAATGCTCCAGGAAAATATAGTCTATTCGAGAAAAGGAACCATGGACCGAGGAGAAACATGTATAATCCCTATCTTTAGGGTGCAGTGTTCTCCAAGTATCATGTAATTGGTATGCAGTTAACGCCCTTAAAAACAACCTCTGTTTATGTTCGGATATCCTAGGCCCCGCCCCTGTAGTATCTATTTTAGGGTTCATACTCCAATTGAAATCACCTGCCAGGATTAATTTCCCTTCTTTAAAGTCTTCTATTTTATTCAAAACTTTCTTCAAGAATCTACCCGTATTCTTGTTTGGGGCATAAATATTAACAATTGTACATTTAAAATTAAACAGCATACCTTTTAGGCACAGGTAACGACCCTCCGGATCCACCAGTCGCTCTTCTAGGTTAAATCTTATTGTTCTACTGAACCCTATTGCAACCCCTCTCGAAAAGGGGGATGGGGAATCCCCATAAAACCACACCGGGTAATTGGCCGAATTCAGTCTAACCCCAGAAATGCATGTTATATGCGTCTCCTGCAAACACACTATATTTGCATCCATATATTGCAGTTCGTCATTTACCCGGAATCTTTTCCTTTTTGAGTTTAAGCCCCTTACGTTATACGTAACAACATTAAGGACTACCATACCTCTCTACAGGGATAATTCCCCTCCCTATTTTTTTTTTTTTTTCCCATTCTTCTTTCCCTTTTCTTTTACTTTTTAAGCGTCTAGTGGATCCAGTGGTGCCTGTCCCCGCTAGTCCCATGGGAGGACCGAGTGAGAGCCCCAAAAAGCAACCAAAAACCCCCCCCTCCCTTTCCCTCCCTCCCCCCATCTCCCCTCCCTACTCCCCCTTTGTCCTATAACGGAACGTCTCATGAGACTGGGTAGGACACCCCCCTTCCCGTTAAGCCTATGGCATTGGTGGGCCGCTGTTTGTGTTCGCCTCACCCCCATAGTATCCCTGGAGCTTGAACCCTTATCCGCCCAAGACTCCCCTCGCCTTCTCTCCCTCCCTCCCCCCAACTCCCCCCCCCCCGCACCCCTCAACTCTCAGTGCGAATTCATCAATTCAGCTCAATTCCAGTAATCTGCTTTCAACTCCACCTGTTCGGTCGGCCCTGCCCTTTCCTCCCCCGGGTACTATTCCCTTCAGCCCCTAATACATCTTCACTACCCCATTCTATCTGAGGGGCGGGGTCTATCCCTAACTGTTCACAAAATTCTGGGAGGTCTTCAGGGTAGCGCAGAACTGCAGATCGTCCCTCTTTCTTCCCTATGAGGCATGCAGGAAATCCCCATTGGTATGGGATGTCCGCCGCTCTCAGTAGTTCAGTGAGTGGTTTTAAGCATCTCCTCCTTCCCAATGTCTCACCCGCTAAATCAGGGTAAATCTGCAGTTCCGTGCCCTCATGGACCACCCCAGACTGTATTCTCCCTTTTCTCATTATCTGCATTTTTTCTACTACATTATGAAATCTCACTACCACGTCTCGAGGTGCTTCTGTTCTAATCCCCCGGGGTCGAGGCATTCTATGTATTCTATCAATTTTCAAAGGGGCTGTAACTTCCTTGTCCAATAGAGGGTTAAAAATCTGTTGAGCTATCTCTCCCAGGGCGGACCCACCATATGACTCGGGGAGACCTTTTATCCGTATATTCTTCCTCCTACTTCTATTTTCTTAGTCCTCCAGCTTATATCTAATTGTTCTATTTGATTTCCGGAGGGCTGTTATCTGCTCTAGGATTCCCTCCATCTTACTCTCTTGAGTCTCGACTCTGTTTTCTAACTCCTCAACTCTCCCCAATACTAAACCTATATCGCTTCTTATTGTTGCAATATCTGCCCTTAGGGAGATCTCCATTCTCGAGAACATCTCAGAGAGCATCTCCCTGATATGTGGTTGGGGGGTTTCTTTATGGCTATCCGGAACCATTTCTTCTGTCTCCCTATTAACCACCTCCCCCTCTCCCCGGGGATTATTCTGGTCTACTTCTACATTCTGTAAATTTACCCCGCTTTTTTTTTTAAGCTCACTTGACTTTATGGTGGGATTTTTTACCCCCCTTCCCTCTTCCCCCTTCTGTCTACTTGGGCCCGAGCGAATAGATTTTTCTGTTCTGGGGCTATCGGTCCCTTCATCCTCTCTTATACTAGAATTTGCAGCCAAATATTTTTGAATCCCGACCGGACTTGTAGCCGGGGTGACTGTCTTGTTAACTTTACTTGTCTTTCCCCTCATTTTGACAGGACTGAAAACCCTCCTACCTTTATCTAACGCTCACCAGGTATTCTTTTTTACTATCAACCCCCTCTCTTTTCCTTCCTTCCTGCTCTTCCCTCCTGCCTCCAACCTAATCTAATATACCTGCGTCCGAACCACTGAGAGTCACCCAGAGGCCCAAAACCACCCACAATGAGATACAATTAAATCAAGGATAACAGCAATAACGGCTAGCTTATTCTCAGGAAAAAAAAAAAAAAAATTAAGAAGGGGAGGGGGGGGATGGGACCTAATTCAGCTGCTTTCCACGCCGTGGATAGATCCTCTATCAAAGTCCATGCCGTCTAACTCAACAGTATACCCAAAATGTTATAGGCTAAACAGCAAGAAGTTGTTGATAGTAATATTATTGCAGCTGTTGAACTGAGTTCATCTTACTTTGATAACAACTTTTCCCACCCAGAAATCAAAAATAAAACAAAAAACAAAAATGTATCCAGTCCTTCAGCTGTTAAATGGAGACAATCACAACAGTCACACAGCCAGAAAAAGGTTTTAAGTAGGTTTTTCCTGCAAAAAGAAGCTCTGCGTCAGATAAAAAAACATCGGGATGCATCCAACCTCATTATGCCTATAGTATGATAGGCTAATCAGCGAAAAATTGTTGATATTGATATTAATGCAGCTATTATACTGGGTTGATCTTACTTTGATGACAAATTTTCCCACCCTAAAATCAGAGAGAAACGAAAAACAAACATGTATCCAGTCCTTTAACTGTTAAATGGAGGCAGTCTACACAGTCACACAGCCAGAAGAGGTTTTAGATAAGTTTTCCCTGCGAAAGAAACTCTTGCGTCAGATAACAAAGCATCAGGGTGTATCCAACCTCCTTGTTTACAACAGCGCACACTTCATCCTTAGGTTATATACGTACAAGTTCAGTTGTAATTTTGTATTCAACTAAAAAAAAAAGGGTTTGACAGCTGAAGCGAATTTCCAACAGCAAGCAGATTATTTTCCTTCCTTTTATTATGGCTTCCCCTTCTCCTCTCCACACACCTTTATAGCAGTGGCAAATTTAAAGTATGCAAAGAGACACTGTCCTTCAAAGATAGACCTTAGGTAACAGCCTTCTTATGCCATTAAAGGGAGGGGAGGGGGGATACTCACAGGTGAGCCCGAGCTATAACCGGGGGGACAGAACCCTTCCTATCAGGTATAGTGTCTTTAAACCACCTCCAGCTTTGGGTTGTCCCCCTCCCCTTCAGACCGCTTGTCTTACCGCTGTCCTGTCATCATAGACCGACCGCCAAGCACCGACAAGCGCAGACCCAGCTCCTTGGATACACGGCTCCTCTCCTGACACCAAGTTTCAGATACAGCTGTCTGCCGATCAGAGGGCCTTCCTCACCGAAAGGTAAGCATCCGTCCGATCCTCCGCCGATTCGCCAAGAGAGAGGTAGCTGTCAGCATACGCCTAGATCACGGAGGCCGCCACGGCGAGGTTCGAATCCGCGCGGCGTTGCTGGAACTCTCCGTGGACCAAGGAAGTCACGCCCAGCCCAGCATCGACGAGAGCGTAGCGAGGGGGCAGGCTCTCAATTTTCTTAAATGTCTTGCAGGACAATTTCATGGGTCAGTTGGTGAAAATTTGGGATGTTCAAGCACATTATTCACTGGTTATTGACCATCTGTACTTGGCGCCATCCCTCTGTAGAGAAAGGCAGATGAAGGCATTGTCAGGGGGGGTACTGTGATATCTTTTAGAGGTAATAAATACCTAGAAATATTACAAGGACACGTTACTAAACATTTTACCCCCACCATGAAAACCTATAAATGATGGGAGGTCCACTTTAAAATTATATGATGAATTATTGTAAGTGAAGGAGGTCTTGCGATGCCCACAGTGAAAATCCACTATATCCAGAATTCCGTGTAATGTGTTGACAAATGTGTTTAGATATTTCTGTAACTGCATTTGCTCATCTGATCTGTCCAACGGTTGAGGGATCTTTTCTGATATACATTTCTCTTTTCTTTTAGATAAAAGTATGCAAAAGGAAATATTACAGATGAAGAATGGTGAGTGTTTGTGAACCGAGGTTTACTTTTGAGAGGATTCAGCAGCTACTTCCATATTGTCAGCAGTAAAATGTCAGTGGAAAGAGCAGAAGACATAATTCTGTGGAGGAGGAGGTAGTGGAAGGAGATCCTCCATACATAATTCTGTGGAGGAGGAGGGTAGTGGAAGGAGATCCTCCATACATAATTCTGTAGAGGAGGAGGTAGTGGAAGGAGATCCTCCATACATAATTCTGTAGAGGAAGAGGTAGTGGAAGGAGATCCTCCATACATAATTCTGTGGAGGAGGAGGTAGTGGAAGGAGATCCTGCATACATAATTCTGTGGAGGAGGAGGTAGTGGAAGGAGATCCTCCATACATAATTCTGTGGAGGAGGTAGTGGAAGGAGATCCTCCATACATAATTCTGTGGAGGAGGAGGTAGTGGAAGGAGATTCTCCATACATAATTCTGTGGAGGAGGAGGTAGTGGAAGGAGATCCTGCATACATAATTCTGTGGAGGAGGAGGGTAGTGGAAGGAGATCCTGCATACATAATTCTGTGGAGGAGGAGGTAGTGGAAGGAGATCCTGCATACATAATTCTGTGGAGGAGGAGGTAGTGGAAGGAGATCCTGCATACATAATTCTGTGGAGGAGGAGGAAGTGGAAGGAGATCCTCCATACATAATTCTGTGGAGGAGGAGGTAGTGGAAGGAGATCCTGCATACATAATTCTGTGGAGGAGGAGGTAGTGGAAGGAGATCCTCCATACATAATTCTGTGGAGGAGGAGGTAGTGGAAGGAGATCCTCCATACATAATTCTGTGGAGGAGGAGGTAGTGGAAGGAGATCCTCCATACATAATTCTGTGGAGGAGGAGGAGGAGGTAGTGGAAGGAGATCCTCCATACATAATTCTGTGGAGGAGGAGGTAGTGGAAGGAGATCCTCCATACATAATTCTGTGGAGGAGGAGGTAGTGGAAGGAGATCTTGCATACATAATTCTGTGGAGGAGGAGGTAGTGGAAGGAGACCCTGCATACATAATTCTGTGGAGGAGGAGGTAGTGGAAGGAGATCCTGCATACATAATTCTGTGGAGGAGGAGGGTAGTGGAAGGAGATCCTGCATACATAATTCTGTGGAGGAGGAGGTAGTGGAAGGAGATCCTGCATACATAATTCTGTGGAGGAGGAGGTAGTGGAAGGAGATCCTGCATACATAATTCTGTGGAGGAGGAGGTAGTGGAAGGAGATCCTGCATACATAATTCTGTGGAGGAGGAGGTAGTGGAAGGAGATCCTGCATACATAATTCTGTGGAGGAGGAGGTAGTGGAAGGAGATCCTGCATACATAATTCTGTGGAGGAGGAGGTAGTGGAAGGAGATCCTGCATACATAATTCTGTGGAGGAGGAGGTAGTGGAAGGAGATCCTGCATACATAATTCTGTGGAGGAGGAGGTAGTGGAAGGAGATCCTGCATACATAATTCCTTGGAGGAGGAGGTAGTGGAAGGAGATCCTGCATACATAATTCTGTGGAGGAGGAGGTAGTGGAAGGAGATCCTGCATACATAATTCTGTGGAGGAGGAGGTAGTGGAAGGAGATCCTCCATACATAATTCTGTGGAGGAGGAGGTAGTGGAAGGAGATCCTCCATACATAATTCTGTGGAGGAGGAAGTAGTGGAAGGAGATCCTGCATACATAATTCTGTGGAGGAGGAGGTAGTGGAAGGAGATCCTGCATACATAATTCTGTGGAGGAGGAGGTAGTGGAAGGAGATCCTGCATACATAATTCTGTGGAGGAGGAGGTAGTGGAAGGAGATCCTCCATACATAATTCTGTGGAGGAGGAGGTAGTGGAAGGAGATCCTGCATACATAATTCTGTGGAGGAGGAGGGTAGTGGAAGGAGATCCTGCATACATAATTCTGTGGAGGAGGAGGTAGTGGAAGGAGATCCTGCATACATAATTCTGTGGAGGAGGAGGTAGTGGAAGGAGATCCTGCATACATAATTCTGTGGAGGAGGAGGTAGTGGAAGGAGATCCTGCATACATAATTCTGTGGAGGAGGAGGTAGTGGAAGGAGATCCTGCATACATAATTCTGTGGAGGAGGAGGTAGTGGAAGGAGATCCTGCATACATAATTCTGTGGAGGAGGAGGTAGTGGAAGGAGATCCTGCATACATAATTCTGTGGAGGAGGAGGTAGTGGAAGGAGATCCTGCATACATAATTCTGTGGAGGAGGAGGTAGTGGAAGGAGATCCTGCATACATAATTCCTTGGAGGAGGAGGTAGTGGAAGGAGATCCTGCATACATAATTCTGTGGAGGAGGAGGTAGTGGAAGGAGATCCTCCATACATAATTCTGTGGAGGAGGAGGTAGTGGAAGGAGATCCTCCATACATAATTCTGTGGAGGAGGAAGTAGTGGAAGGAGATCCTGCATACATAATTCTGTGGAGGAGGAGGTAGTGGAAGGAGATCCTGCATACATAATTCTGTGGAGGAGGAGGTAGTGGAAGGAGATCCTGCATACATAATTCTGTGGAGGAGGAGGTAGTGGAAGGAGATCCTCCATACATAATTCTGTGGAGGAGGAGGTAGTGGAAGGAGATCCTCCATACATAATTCTGTGGAGGAGGAAGTAGTGGAAGGAGATCCTGCATACATAATTCTGTGGAGGAGGAGGTAGTGGAAGGAGATCCTGCATACATAATTCTGTGGAGGAGGAGGTAGTGGAAGGAGATCCTCCATACATAATTCTGTGGAGGAGGAGGTAGTGGAAGGAGATCCTGCATAAATAATTCTGTAGAGGAGGATGTAGTGGAAGGAGATCCTGCATACATAATTCTGTGGAGGAGGAGGTAGTGGAAGGAGATCCTGCATACATAATTCTGTGGAGGAGGAGGTAGTGGAAGGAGATCCTGCATACATAATTCTGTGGAGGAGGAGGTAGTGGAAGGAGATCTTGCATACATAATTCTGTGGAGGAGGAGGTAGTGGAAGGAGATCCTGCATACATAATTCTGTGGAGGAGGAGGGTAGTGGAAGGAGATCCTGCATACATAATTCTGTGGAGGAGGAGGTAGTGGAAGGAGATCCTGCATACATAATTCTGTGGAGGAGGAGGTAGTGGAAGGAGATCCTGCATACATAATTCTGTGGAGGAGGAGGTAGTGGAAGGAGATCCTGCATACATAATTCTGTGGAGGAGGAGGTAGTGAAAGGAGATCCTGCATACATAATTCTGTGGAGGAGGAGGTGGTGGAAGGAGATCCTGCATACATAATTCTGTGGAGGAGGAGGTGGTGGAAGGAGATCCTCCATACATAATTCTGTGGAGGAGGAGGTGGTGGAAGGAGATCCTCTATACATAATTCTGTGGAGGAGGAGGTAGTGGAAGGAGATCCTGCATACATAATTCTGTGGAGGAGGAGGTAGTGGAAGGAGATCCTGCATACATAATTCTGTGGAGGAGGAGGTAGTGGAAGGAGATCCTGCATACATAATTCTGTGGAGGAGGAGGTAGTGGAAGGAGATCCTGCATACATAATTCTGTGGAGGAGGAGGGTAGTGGAAGGAGATCCTGCATACATAATTCTGTGGAGGAGGAGGTAGTGGAAGGAGATCCTGCATACATAATTCTGTGGAGGAGGAGGTAGTGGAAGGAGATCCTCCATACATAATTCTGTGGAGGAGGAGGTAGTGGAAGGAGATCCTGCATACATAATTCTGTGGAGGAGGAGGTAGTGGAAGGAGATCCTCCATACATAATTCTGTGGAGGAGGAGGTGGTGGAAGGAGATCCTCCATATATAATTCTGTGGAGGTAGTGGAAGGAGGTAGTGGAAGGAGATCCTGCATGTGTAATTCTGTGGTTCATTAAGTTACCTTGTTACCTCCATAGAACATCAAAGGACATATTCTGTGTGTACCATGGAGTGTATGTAGATCCTTATTAATCTGAGGTTACCCGCTTTTTTTTTTATAATTGCAGAGCCTCTTTCCAGTGACATTCAGAGCATTTGGGAAGCTGTGAGAAAACTGGAAGATCAGACAGCAAGCAGTAAGATTCTCTTTTTCCGCTCACTGGGAACACTTATCCACCAAGCCATCATTTACTACGATGTAGAAATAGGATGTGTATATCTTAAAGTCTGTCTCTATTTGTGTGTCAAATGATGTATCCAGATATCAAAAGAATTAGTTAATTTTTATGACAAAAATATTTTTAAAGTTTACTTTTTTACTGGGTATGTAGTGGTATCTGAAGAAGGCAATACACATAAGAAGATAATGAACTCTAAATCCTTCCCCCAAACATACTTATCTTGCCCCCAGACCACCTAGATCACCCCCACACTTTTTCATGTATTTATTTATTTTATTTGCATATATGCTACTTCTCGATAGGTCTACTGTCTGGCCACATGACTTCACTGTCTGGCCACATGACTTCAATGGTCCTCTTCTGTCCTCAGCAGTGGGTAGATCCTGACCTTATGGGTCCTCTTCTGTCCTCAGCAGTGTGTGCGTTCTGACCTCATGGGTCCTCTTCTGTTCTCAGCTGTAGGTGGATAATGATCTCATGGATCCTCATCTGTCCTCAGTAGTAGGTGGATAATGATCTCATGGATCCTCATCTGTCCTCAGTAGTAGGTGGATAATGATCTCATGGATCCTCATCTGTCCTCAGTAGTAGGTGGATAATGATCTCATGGATCCTCATCTGTCCTCAGTAGTAGGTGGATAATGATCTCATGGATCCTCATCTGTCCTAAGTAGTAGGTGGATAATGATCTTATGGATCCTCATCTGTCCTCAGCAGTGGGTGGGTGCTCACCTCATGGGTCCTCTTCTGTTCTCCGCTGTAGGTGGATCCTGAGCTAATGGATCCTCATCTGTCCTCAGCAGTGGGTGGGTTCTGACCTCATGGGTCATCATCTGTCCTCAGTAGTAGGTGGATAATGATCTCATGGGTCCTCTTCTGTCCTCAGCAGTGTTTTTTTTTTTAAATTAAACTGGATTTAGACTTTAAAGCAGACCTATTACCAAATACGAATTTCACTGCCCTGTCCGCCTTGCTCCATGGAGACCATAAATGGTAACAGTCCTGAAATATTGTAATTTTGTGTGCTGCAAACCACTTCTCTGGAATCTCAGTATGGTCACATGACTAAATGCCTAGAATTAGATTTCTGACTGGTTGATCCTTCTCCTTAGCAGAAACCGCGTGACCCCAAATGGGGTGGGCAGAGTTGTGAGTGGGGTTTAATGCACCCAATCCAGGACTCGCTCCTGATGACTGTCCCTCACAGTCGAAGGCCAGGGTAACGTGAAATCAAGGTGGGACTTCTGTTACCCATGCCAGATCACCCAACATCACTCTGTTTACCCTTAGTAATCACAATATCCCTTTCTCCACTCCATTCCTCTGCAGGCAAGACCTCTGTAATATGTTCACACCAACTCCTCTTCATCCCCATGCTAAATACCCTCCTCTTTTTATATGCCATCCAAGCACTCCTTTTATAGGAACATTAGGCACTTTCTTAGAACTTTTACTGGAAACTTGTGCAGGTATAGAGAAATATAAACATCAGCCCCTCACAGATTCCTACATACACAACTCTAGTTCATCCTTACTCGAGGCTGCCCCGGTTCATACCTTCAAATAGAGCAAAATCCTTAAGTAAAGTCCCCCGATTGGTTACCCACCAAGGGGGAGCCCCTCCCCCCCAAACATTAAAGCAGAGCTACAGTACATGTATTTGCAGTCCTACTTGCAATCCCCCATCAAAAGGACTCTGATAGGTTGCCTCCCCATGTATTTATAGCCCTCCAGCAGAGCCATGAACACCTTAACCCCCTCCTGACTTCTGGGCAATCTAATAGACAAAACCCACTAACAAAACAGTTCATAAATACAGGTAGAACCTGGCAAAATAGGTGCTCCCCAACTAGGCACATGCCTACAGGGTAGTGGTTGTGTCTTTAATGAATATATGTAGCGTACAGAGAGGTGTATAATGATAAACCTGATTACACTAATTGATATTATGTGTCTCTTTCTTTCTCAGTTTCTACCTTGTATAATTTAACAGATGAAGTCATGGGTAATTATGTACTGCTCAATGTCTATCAGAGTGGTTTTGGTAGCTATTATCTAAATATTCTAATCACCTTCTGTATCCAGTCTGTATTCATGGATCCACAAAGAATGGGGGAGTTTTTCTAAAACATACAGTAAATGTTTGGGAAATCTGGTCAGTTGTGAATGGGGCATAACACACCCATATGGGGATTCGCTCCTTGAGCTCGCTAATGCCTGTGCCCACAGTCGGAGACCACGGTTACGAACCACCACCCGTGGAAGGGAATTCCACATCATTGCCGCTATAACAGTGAAAAACCATCTACGACTATGTAGTTTAAGGTTAAACCTCTTTTCTTCTAATTTTAATGAGTGGTCATGAGTCTTGTTAAACTCCCTTTTGCAAAAAAGTATTCTCCCTATTGTGGGGTCACCAGTACGGTATTTGTATATTGAAATCATATCCCCTCTCAAGCGTCTCTTCTCCAGAGAGATTAAGTTCAGTGCTCTCAACCTTTCCTCATAACTAATATCCTCCAGACCCTTTATTAGTTTTGTTGCCCTTCTTTGTATTCGCTCCGTTTCCAGCACATCCTTCCTGAGGACTGGAGCCCAGAACTGGACAGTATACTCCAGGTGTGGCTGGATCAGAGTCTTGTAGAGCGGGAGAATAATCGTTTTATCTCTGGAGTTGATCCCCTTTTTAATGCCAATATTCTGTTTGCTTTGTTAGCAGCAGCTTGACATTGCTTGCCATTGCTGTGCCCATCATCTACTAGGACTCCCAGGTCCTTTTCCATCCTAGATTCTCCCAGAGGTTCTCCCCCCAGTGTATAGATTGCATTCATATTTTTGCCACCCAAATGCATTATTTTACATTTTTCTACATTAAACTTTATTTGTCATGTAGTTGCCCACCCCATTAATTTGTTCAGATCTTCTTGTAAGGTTTCCACATCCTGCGGAGAAGTTACTGCCCTGCTTAGCTTAGTATGGTCCGCAAGTACAGAGATGGAACAATTTCCCCCATCCTCCAGGTTGTTTATGAACAAGTTAAATAGGATTGGTCTCAGCACAGAACCCTGGGGGACCCCACAACCCACCCCTGACCATTCCGAGTACTCCCCATTTATCACCACCCTCTTAACTTGCCCTTGTAGCCAGTTTTCAATCCATGTACTCACCCTATGGAACATGCCAACGGACCTTATTTTGTACAGTAAACGTTTATGGGGAACTGTGTCAAATGCTTTTGCAAAATCCAGATACACCACGTCTACGGGCCTTCCTTTATCTAGATGGCAACTCACCTCCTCATAGAAGGTTAGTAGATTGGTTTGGCAAGAACGGTTCTTCATGAATCCATGCTGATTACTGCTAATGATACCGTTCTCATTACTAGAATCTTGTATATAGTCCCTTATCATCCCCTAACACAACTTCTCTTCATTCCCATCCTAATCCCTGTTTTTCTGATGCACCATGCATGCAGGGCCGTCTTTAATATTGATTGGACCCTGGGCAAAACTCCCCCCCCCCCCCCATGCAGTTTTGCTCTCCACCTGCTCTGGGACATACAATAAATAGCAGCTAGACTCAAAATCAGTTTACTGAATCAGATCAGGCAGCAATTGCGATTGGTTGCCAGAGTTTACAGTGTATCATTACCGCTAACTGACTGGTTGCTAGAGGTTACAGCACACATTACAGCTCACTGATTAGTTGCTAGAGGTTGCAGCACATGATTTCTGCTTGTTGAGATTACTGTACAGTAATACTGCTCACTGATTTGTTGCTAGAGGTTACAGCACATCATCTCCTCACTCCAGGGGTCATGCTATACATATGGATGCTGCCTTTATTTACATATCTATGCTGCAGCTATTTACATATGAATGCTGCTGCTATTTACATATGAATAGTGGTTATTTACATGTAAACACTGGGTCTGCAGGTGAGTCATCTGTACACAACATTAGGGCAGAGCTGGGCAGCATTAGTAGCAGCACTTCACGCTGAGATATCAGGACACAGCAAGAGACAAGGAAATTTAAACTGAGATAGTTGGCAAGTATGAGGCAGCTGCTTTGGGCCCCACAACAATGACAAGGCCCAGGGCAGCTGCCCCTTTTGCCCTGCCTTAAAAACGGCCCTGCATGCATGGACTTTTGAAGGAACATCAGATCAGGCACTTTCTTAAAACTTTAGAACTTTTACTGGAATCTTGTGCAGATACAGAGCAATGTAAATATTATTCTCTCACATATTTCTCCATTCATGACTCTAGTTCATCCTATCTTTAGGCTGCCCCAGTTCATACCTTGAAATAGAGCAAAGTCCTTTATGTAAAGTCTTTGAAGCTTTCTTCTGTACCCCGACTGGTTACCCAACAAGCCCCTAAAAAATGAAAGCAGAGCTACAGTATATGTGCTTTGAGTCCTTCTTGTAATCACCCATCAAAAGGACTCTGATAGGTTGCCTCCTTTTGTATTTATAGACCGCCACAAAGGGGCAAAGCCATGAACACCTAGAAGCCGACACCTTAAGCCCCTCCTGACCTCTGGGCACAAAACCTACTATCCATAATTGCTCATTAAAAAACAATGCAGAAATACAACATGAGGTAGAACTCGACAAATTAGGATCTCCACAATTAGGCGCCTGCCTACAGGGTAGTGGGTGTGTGTTGAATGAATGTATGTAGAGTATAGAGGGGTGTATAATGATAGACCTGATTATACTAATTGATATTGGTTTTCCTCTCTTTTCAGATTCTGAGTTGACGTGTAATTTAACAGATGAAGTCATGGGTAATTATGTACTTCTCGGTGTATATTGGAGAGGTTTTGGTAGCTGTTATCTAAATATTCTAACCACCTTCTGTATCCAGTCCTTGTTCATGGACCCACAAAGAGTGGGGGAGTTTTTTTTTTAAAACATATAGATGATTGGGAGATTTGGTCAATGCTCGAATAGTATTGAGAATTCAACTTAATAGATATCGCCATATCCTTAACACAATAATTAGTCAATCAGGAGTGATAAATTATTGGCATCTGCTCACATAGCGGAATATCCTTAACCACATCAGCTCCAGAAGGTTTCACCACCTTCATGACCAGAGCATTTTTTTTTCTATTAATTTTTTTTTTTTACAAGAATGGAGGAACAAAAAATTGGAAACTCTGATCTCCCACCGGAGAAACTACAGAGAAGAGCTAGTGGACTATTACGGTGCAGGTAACAATATATGGATACACTTAAAGGACAAATTGATAAAAGACATATAACAATTTATTAAAGTAAAAAAAATTATTATTTTTTATTTTTTTATTTTTTTTACAAAGTTGATACAGGCTAGCAAAACATGTACGAGGAGTGATGTATTTCGACTAGTTTCGCTTAATAGCTTATTCAGGAAATACAGACATCTAAAAGATATACATAACAAAAATTATACGTGAACAGATCATATGAAATATGCAAAAATGAAACAACATGAGATATATGGGGGAAAAAAGGGCAAGAAAATGATATACATTAACCACTTCAGCCCCGGACCATTTTGCTGGTCAAAGACCAGACCACTTTTTGCGATTCGGCACTGCGTCGCTTTAACTGACAATTGTGCGGTCATGCGACGTGGCTCCCAAACAAAATTGGCGTCCTTTTTTTCTCCACAAATAGAGCTTTCTTTTGGTGGTATTTGATCACCTCTGCGGTTTTTATTTTTTGCGCTATAAACAAAAATAGAGCGGCAATTTTGAAAAAAACGCATTATTTTTTACTTTTTGTTATAATAAATATCCCCCAAAAATATATAAAAAAACATTTTTTTCCCTCAGTTTAGGCTGATATTCTTCTACATATTTTTGGTAAAAAAAAAAATCGCAATAAGCGATCATTGATTGGTTTGCACAAAAGTTATAGCGTTTACAAAATAGGGGATAGTTTTATGGCATTTTTATTAATAATTTTTTTATTTTTACTAGTAATGGCAGCGATCAGCGATTTTTATTGTGACTGCGACATTATGGCGGACACATCGGACATTTTTGGGACCATTGTCATTTATACAGCAATCAGTGCTATATAAATGCAGTTATTCCTGTGTAAATGACACTGGCAGTGAAGGGGTTAACCAGTGGGTGGCAGTGTAGGGGTTAAGTGTTCCTAGGGGGTGTGTTACTAACTGTGGGGGGCTGGGCTTTCATAGGTAAACACTGATCTCTGCTCCAATCACATGGAGCAGAGATCAGCGTCACTAGTTGCTAGGCGGAATGGGGAAATGCCATTTACAACGGCATTTCTCCATTCAGCCACCCGGCGAGGCGATCGAGTCCGCGGGACCCGACCGGCACGCAAACGCGCCGCCGGTGGGTGCTCGCCAATATGCCTGCCCGTGCCATTCTGCCGATGTACATCGCCGTGCGCCGGTCGGGAACCGGTTATTATCGGGTGGTATTCACCAGAACAAGGCCCGTATCTCAATATAATTATGTAAAAGATGCACCCATCAGCAGAAAGCAAGACGGATGGAGGTGAAAAACCCGTGAAACTAACAGTGACTGCTTTTTTGGGGGGTTTTTTTTCGACAGTCACTGTTCATTTTCTTGCCCTTTTTTCCCCATTTTTCTCACATTTGTTTTGTTTTTGCATATATTTTATATGATCTGTTCATGTATAATTTTCGTTATGTATATCTTTTAGATGTCTGTATTTCCTGAAGAAGCTATTAAGCGAAACTATTCGAAATACATCACTCCTCGTACCTGTTTTGCTAGCCTGTATCAACTTTGTAAAAAAAATAAAAATAAAAATAAAAAATAAAAAATGTCTTTTATCAATTTGTCCTTTAAGTGTATCCATATATTGTTACCTGCACCGTAATAGTCCGCTAGCTCTTCTCTGTGGTTTCTCCGGTGGGGGACCAGAGTTTCCAATTTTTTGTTCCATATAAATTTGGATGATGGTGCTTATTATATATCTCTGATTATTTTTGTCTTGTTGTGAGGCCACTTTGTTTACAAGAATAGAGCTTTTGGTTGGTGGTATTTGATCAACACTCGTTTTTTTTTATTTTTGGGAAAAAGGAAGCCATGTCTTACCTCTTCTTCTTCTTCTGTGTATTTCAGCTTCTTCTTTCAGCGACATTCAGTGGATTATGGAGTTGTTGGGGAAAGTGGCAGAAGAGGTCCAGAAAATGAAAAGTAGGTTTATCCTAAATGATTTCATCCAAAAATTCTCCAAGGGTCCACAATACACAGAAACAAACCCTCTGAGATTTCTCCAATCTCTTTTTGAGTTCTCCACCATCCCTGTGCTAAGTTCCTGTACCCAGGAACTTAGCACAGGGATGGTGGAGAACTGGTGGGAACGCCATATAACAGGAGCATCAAGTGTACCCACTTGATGCTCCTGTTATATAGCGTTCCCACCAAACCTGGGCTGAGTTCTCAGCTTTAGACACCAGTGGTGCCCAATAGAAGTTCCCAGGTCTGTACATTAGCTGACGCCATTATGAGGTTACCTATATTTCTGTACTGAGTTCCTGGACTTGCACACCCATTGTGTCCAAATCGAGGAGTTTCCATCATCCCTGCCAGGTCTGCCAAGATTGACATGTCTGTTGTGCCCATTATAGGAGTTTCCACAATCCCGTCTCTGAGCTCCTGGGTCTGGGTAACTGCTTGGCCATATATGAGGAGTTCCCACCACAGCTGCATTTAATTGCAAGATCTATACACCTGCTGTGTCCTTTATGAGAAGTTCTCACCATCCCCGTGCTTAGTTTCTTGATCTGTAGACCTGCAATGCCCATTATAAGGGGTCCCAATATCCCAGATCAGAGTTCCTAAGTCTGTCTGCGGTTCCTATTTTGAATGTTTGCCAGCATTTGGATCTTGTATTATGGAGAATGTAAGAAAAGCCGTTGACACACAAAATTGGGTGGAAACACAAAACTCCTGGGTGTGCAGGAACAAAGCTAAGCATTATGGCAGGGAGGATCTCATTGTTTCAAGACATACACTATATTATAGTTTCATAGTTAGTAAGGTTGAATAAAGACACCAGTCCATCCAGTTCAACCTGAGTGAGTATCTTCCCCTATCCCTTTGCATTGCACACTCACATTTGTCCCTGCCCTCAAGGAGCCCACAATACAAGGTCCCCATTCATATACTAGGGACAATTTTGGACAGAAGCCAATTAAACTACCTGCATGTCTTTGGAGTGTGGGAGGAAACCGGAGTACCCGGAGGAAGCCCACGCAGGCACAGGGAGAACATGCAAGCTCCAGACAGGTAGTGTCGTGGTTGGGATTTGAACCAGCAACCCTTTTTACTGCTAGGCGAGAGTGCTAACCACTACACCACTGTGCCACCCTTTGGGACACTTGCCTTTACACACACATGAACTTTAATGCCAGTCTTAGTCCGTAGGGTTCAATATTGAGTTGGCCCACCCTTTGCAGCTGGAGCAGCTTCAACTCCTCTGGGAAGGCTGTCCACAAGGTTTAGGAGTGTGTCTATGGGAAGGTTTGACCATTCTTCCAGAAGAGCATTTGTGAGATCAGGCACTGATGTTGGATAAGAAGACCTGGCTCGCAGTCTGCACTCTAATTCATCCCAAAGGTTTTCTTTTGGCTTGAGGTCAGGACTGTGAAATTCCTCCAGCCCAAACTCTCTCATCCATGTCTTTATGGACCTTGTGTTGTGCACTGGTCCAAATCATTTGGTTTTTCAGGGGTTGCATGGGCTTGGCTCCTTAGTTCCTGTGAAGGGAACTCTTAGGGTCCTTTCACATGGGGCGGATCAGTGCTGATCTGCCCCATGGATATCCGCTTGCTCAGCGGCAATCTCCGCTGAGCAGGGAGATGACAGGTCCGTCTCTGCACACTGCGCAGGGACGGACCTGTCACAGCGTCGATCTCCCCTATGGGGATCGAATGATGACGGACCGCAGTGTCCGTCGTCACCCGATCCGATCTGATGACGGATGGAAAAATAGCTTTTTCCTCCGTCACACTTTTTCGGATCGGAGCGGGTCGGATGTCAGCGGACATGTCACCACTGACATCCGACGCTCCATAGAGCTCTATGGTGCATCCGTTCAGGTCCGCCTGAAAAACTGACAGGCAGATCTGAACGGATCAGTAGTGTGAAAGGGGCCTAAAGGCGTCAGCATAGCAAGACCTCTTGGACAATTTTATGCTCCCAACTTTGTAGAAACAGTTTGGGGACGGCCCCTTCCTGTTCCAATATGACTGCTCACCAGTGCATAAAGCAAGGTCCATAAAGACATGGATGAGCAAGTTTGGGGTAAATTTAGTTTTTGCCTCAGAACAGTAATGGAGTTCTGAGGGTTAATTATGTAGGTTAACTTTGACATCAGTTTGGCTGGGCTGTGTTAGAAGTTCTGCTTGGTCATGTGTACAGTGAGGTGCACATGACAAGCCAGAACCAGGCCTGGTTGAACGTTTTGGGTAACAGCCTTCTCTGAACCAATCAGTGGGTGTGCCGGGCCCCGCTGAGGAGTCTGGGGAGGGGTACTTAAGAAGTTTAAGTCACGTGTTCAGTAGGAGTTTGTGAAGCCCGAGCGGTCTGTTCTTGTTTCCTGGACTGGGGTAGCCCCGCAAGGGGTACCGGTCACGGGGTATTCAACATCCTGCAACATGCTTTTGTTGGTTACCCCCAATAGACCCGCCTGGTCTGGGGTAGGGATCCGTCTGTTCCCGAGTCTCGGAACCGGCTGGTCCGAGGCGCAGTAACTGAGGGAGGATTCAAGGTGTCCGGGTGTGCTCTCGGGTTGGAGAGGCACCACAGCTCGTGAAAGTGACCGGGGGAGGACTCTTCAGAGGAGGGCCAACAAGCCAGCATCCTGAGAAGTGCCTGGTTACTGAGTTGGGAAGGACATTGATGAATCCACGCTTTTTTCAAGATCAAGGAGACAGAGAACGTTTCAGGTACCGAGGAAAAAGGTTCCTGATCAGTTTCAGTTACAACTTTTTCAAGTTCAGAGATTTTACAAGTTCTGAATCAAAGTGCTGACTGCTATAATCTCTGGCTAGAGATTTGTTCAGCCTTGAAGCGCCCAGCTGCGAGTGGCTACTCTCTGGGTGGTACTAGAGACCTTGCTATGTCTGCAGTTCAAGGTGCCCGAGTTCTTCACCCTTGCCCTCTGTTCCTATACGAGACTGTGTTGTTGGACGTTACCCCTGCAAAATAAAACCTTTCAAAAGGACTTTATTGGTGTCAGCGTCCAAGTTGTTGGGTATCAACCCTGGGAACCCCTAGACGTGGAAGAACAAGCCAAGCGGAGGTAACCGGTAAGTCCAATAAGTTAAGGACACCCTACAAAGGGTTATGGCCGCTACATAGAATCCAGGGTCTGACTCACGGATATGATGCCTTTTTATTGATTTCCTTTTATTATAATTTTACTGTCTTGGCTGAACTGTCCTGCTATAACCATGACAATCCATCCCTTTTTCCTGCTCCCTCAGGGTCCTCTAATCCATTATGCAGTGAGGGATGGAGACGGTATGGACTCAGCTGTTACTACTTGTCTTCAGACTCAAAAACATGGAACGACGCCAAGAAAGCCTGTGAAGACAAGAAGGCCCATCTGATAGTCATTAATAGCGTGGAAGAGATGGTATGAATGCTGGACAGATAGACTCTTCCTACTGCGATAGTTCCACTGTCACATCACATCACTGCCAGCAGCATTTGACTATGGGGTTGATTTACTAAAACTGGAAAGTGCAAAATCTGGTGCGGCTCTGCATAAAAACCAATCGGCTTCCAGGTTTTATTGTCAAAGCTTAATTGAACAAGATGAAAAGTAGAAGCTGATTGGCTACCATGCACAGCTGCACCAGATTTTGGACTCTCCAGTTTTAGTAAACCAACCCCAGCGTGTTTTAACAAAAATCTTCGCCTATAGAATCTGTTGGAAAAATTCTGATATTTAAAAAAAATGTGTGTATTACTTTCTGCCTCATCCAGACAGGAATGTAACAGAGTTTACACTGCTGTCGCTTCTTTACAGAATTATTTAACCGCCTCTGGACCGTCCCACGTACATTTATTGCAGCGGGGCGGCCCTTCAGCGCAAAATCACGTACCTGTATGTGATCTCGATTTCCGGCTCTGTAGTGTTTGCACGCCGCTGGTGACCCCCTCTTGCTGTGATTGGACTAAGCGGGAGCCAATCAGCGAGTCCGGTGAACCCGATGTTCGCTGGGCACCCAGTGATCATTACTGAGAGAGGCAGAACGGCATTCTGCCTATGCAAACAAGGAAAATTGCCGTTCTGTCAGAGGGGAAGATGGAGATCTTGTGTTTCCGATAAGCAGGAAAACAGATCTTTGCCTCCCCCCCCAGTCAAAGCACCTCCCTGACACAGTTAGCAAGCACTCCCAGGGAACAAAGTTAATCCTTTGATTGCCCCTAATGTTAACCCCTTCCCTGCCAGTGTCATTAGTACAGTGGCAGTGCATTTTTTTTAGCACTGATCACTGTATTGGTGTCACTGATCCCAAAAAGTGTCACTTATGCCACGTACACACGATCGAAAATGCCGCCAGCAAAACTCTACTGAGAGCTTTTTGTCGGAAAATGCGACCGTGTGTACGCTCCATCTGTCTTTTGCTGGCGGAATTCCAGCCAGCAAAATATTGAGAGCAAGTTCTCTATTTTTCAGTCGGGAAAAGTTTCTGTCTGAAATTGTGATCATCTGTATGCAATTCGGAGGCTCAAAAAATCACGCATGCGCGGAAACAATTGGACGCATGCTCGGAAGCATTGAACTTCATTTTCTCGGCCCGTCATAGTGTTGTACGTCACCGCGTTATTGGCGGTTGAAAGTTCAGAGAACTTTTGTGTGACCGTGTGTATGCAAGATGCAAAAACCATCCAAGATTTTTCGGACGGAAATTCTGCTGGTGTATATGCGGCATTAGTGTCTGTTTTGTCTGCCACAATGTTGCAGTCCCACTAAAAATTACTAGTAAAAAAAAAAAAAAATTTAATTCCATAAATATATCCCATAGTTTGTAGACGTGATAACTTTTGCACAAACCAATCAGTATACACTTATTGGCTTTTTTTTTACAAAAAAAAATAAAAAATATGTAGCAGAATACATATTGGCCTAAATTTATGAAGAGATTTTATTTTATTTTTTTTTATTGGATTTTTTATAGCAGAAATAATTTTTTTTTTTTTTAATTGTTGCAATTTTTTAGTTCATAGGGCAAAAAATAAAAACCACAGAGATGATCAAATACCACCAAAAGAAAGCTCTATTTGTGGGGATAAAAAGGACATCAATTTTATTTGGGTACAGCATCGACCGACCACACAATTGTCAGTTAAATTAACGCAGCCCGTATTGCAAAAAATGGCCTGGTCATGAACGGGGTAAAAGCTTCCGGCGCTGAAGCTAATTTCTAGTTAGAACATTCAGTGGTTCAGCTTTATGATTTTTAAGCATTGTTTTAAATGAAATGAAAAATCAAGGTGCAAAAATGATTTATAGAAAATATGTCTAAGAAATGTATAAAAAAAGACAGGCAGCAAGAAAACGTTTATAAGTAAAAAAATACTTTGGTAATGTCCACATGATCTTCATTTCCTTCCAGAAACTTGTCCAATCCGAAATAACGGAGTCACTGACCCTCATAAATGACTCTTAGTACTCCTAAGTTTCCATGGCAAGATGGAGCCCAGAGCTGTGGGGTCAGTTGTGTTTTCTATTCACACCCGACGGGTGTTTCAGAATGGCATCACCTAATCAAAATGTTCCTAATTTCTAGATATCGTAAATTCATCAATATAACCACCTGATAAGGTTTCACAATCATGACAACCAACATATTATTTAGCAACACGAAATTACAATTTGTTAGACACCAAATGCGATATAGATCTTATGCATTTATCTATTTTCCAAGTCAAATTTGTCTTATCCACCTTCTGGACCTTGTAACTTAGGTGTGTTTGGTGTCTGATTGGTATGGTCTTACACATTACTGTAACCATGTTTTATGAAGATATGTTTAGTACAGTAAGAATTATGGAGATTGTATGAAACTTAAAGTGATATTAACCACTTCTCGACCAGCACACGACAATGTACGTCGACAGAATGGCACGGGCAGGCATATTGGCGTACGTGTATGTCCAATATTTAATGCCGCCCTGCCATCGGGAGCGCGCCGCCGTTGGCGCACTCCCGCGCTGGTCGGGACCCCCGTGAGTCCGGTCGCGGGGCCCGCGGACTCGATCGCCGCGGGCATCCCCGCGATCGTCTCACGGGACGGCTGAATGGAGGAAATGCCGTGTAAACAGCATTTCTCCATTCTGCCTAGCAACTAGTGACGCTGATCTCTGCTCCATGTGATTGGAGCAGAGATCAGTGTTCACTAAATGAAAGCCCAACCCCCCCGCAGTTAGTAACACACCCCTAGGAACACTTGACCCCTACAATGCCACCCACTGGTTAACCCCTTCACTGCCAGTGTCATTTACACAGGAATCACTGCATTTATATAGCAGTGATTACTGTATAAATGACAATGGTCCCAAAAATGTGTCAAAAATGTCTGATGGGTCCCCCACAATGTCGCAGTCACAATAAAAATCGCTGATCGCCGCCATTACCAGTAAAAAAAAAAAAATAATAAAAAATTATTAATAAAAATGCTCTAAAACTATCCCTATTTTGTAAACGCTATAACTTTTGCGCAAACCAATCAATAATCGCTTATTGCGATTTTTTTTACCAAAAATATGTAGAAGAATACGTATCGGCCTAAACTGAGGGAAAAAAATGTTTTTTTATATATTTTTGTGGGATATGTATTATAACAAAAAGTAAAAAATAATGCGTTTTTTTCAAAATTGTCACTCTATTTTTGTTTATAGCGCAAAAAAAAAAAACCGCAAGGGTGATCAAATACCACCAAAAGAAAGCTCTATTTGTGGGAAAAAAAGGACGTCAATTTTGTTTGGGAGCCACGTCGCACGACCGCGCAATTGTCAGTTAAAGTGACGCAACGCCGAATCGCAAAAAGTGGTCTGGTCTTTGACCAGCAAATTGGTCCGGTCTGAAAGTGGTTAAAGGATTCTTTTTTTTAAAAATAACAAACATGTCATACTGACCTGCTCCATGCAGTTGGTTTTGCATTGAGCAGCCCCCGATCCCCCCCTTCTTGGGTCCCTTGCTGGCGCTCTTAGCCCCTCCCTCCTGCCGATAGCCCACAGTGCAAGCAGCTTGCACTGGGGGGCACCCAAGCAGGCTCTTATGTGTGCGTGTCCATTCACACACAGAGCCACATCTTGGCCCCACCCCTCTCTCTCCTCATTGGCTCACTGGCTGTGATTGGCAGCCACTGCTGTCTCAGCCAATAAGAAGTGAGAGTCCACGGAGAGCTGAGGCTCTCATGCACATCACTCGAGGAAGATCAGACTCATAAAAGTATTAGGGAGGGCTGAGGGGGCTGCTGCAAAGAGAAGGTTTTTTCTTTCTAGACATGTGCAATTCGTTTAGTTACAAGCTCGTATTTTAACAAATTTGTTAATTCGGAAATAACAGAATTTTCAAATTTCCTAATTTTTCCAGAAATTTGAAAATTCTAAATTTTGTAAATTCGTAAATTCGAAATCCAAAAATTCGGAAATCTAAAAATAAGAACGAAAATCTGAAAATTCAAAAACCAGAAAATTTTAAAAACTGAAATAATAACTAACTAATAAAAACTTAACTATTACTAACTGTTACATTTTATGTATTGGAATTTCCTTTAAAATTAGATTTTTAGTGAACGTAAAAAATACAAATTTATCTGAAGTTACGAATTATCTGTAATAACAAATGCCATATCTAAATGAATGGAATGTAACAAATTAATAATAAATAATAATGATAATTTTTTATTGTTATTATTATATTTTTATATTTGTTTAGATGCGGCATTCATTATTTTGGATAATTTGTAACTTCAGATAAATTCATATTTGTTGCATTCACTAACAGCAAAATTTGAAAGGAAATTCCTATACCTAGAATTTAATAGTTAGTTATTATTAGTTAGTTATTATTTCGAATGGTATTCATTTTATTTCTTTTTTTCAGATTTTAGAATTTCTGAAATTCAAAATTTTCAAATTTTCGAATTCAAAAAAGCAAAAAACGAATGAAACGAAAACAAACATTTTTTGACAGTGCACATTTTCAGGTTTTTGAATTTTCAGATTTTCATTCTTTAGAATTTTCAGATTTTCATTCTTATTTTTGAATTTTCAAATTTCCGAAATTTCAAATTTTCGAAATTTCAAATTTCCGAAATTCAGAATTTCCGAAATTCAGAATTTCTGAAATTCCAAATTTTCCAATTTCTAAAATTTCGAATTTTCCAATTTACGAAATTTAGAATTTCCTAATCTCTGAAATTTAGAATTTTCCAATTTACGAAATTTAGAATTATCCAATTTCCAAAAAAATTGAATTTCCGAATTTAGAAATTGAAAAATTCAGAAGTTTCGTTATTAACACATTTGTCAAAATTTGTTAAAAAACTAATTTGGGAACTAAAGGAATTGCACATGTCTACTTGCTGTCCATTTTCTAAGGCTGACCTCAGGGGTGTCATGAGCCAGGAGGTGGGTCGTACTATGTCTGTGTCAGTTGGGAAGGACTACATTTGTATTGGGGTGTGAAGTGTTCTCACCATTTTAGTGGATTGTATTCCCGGTGCCCGAGTTTCCTATTCAATCCAAAATATTCTGGTAGCCCAACTGCCATGTGACCTAATCAGCCATTGTGTGTGTAATAATTCATCTTCTAACATTTTTTTTGTATTTTTCTAAGAAATATCTGTGTAGGATTAAAAAAGACAAACCCTTGTGGATCGGTCTAACGGACCAGGATGGAACCTGGAGATGGGTGGATGGAACACCTTATGACACAACTCCAAAGTAAGACACTGAAACCCCCAAATATTAACTCTTCTCACGTATCCCCAGAACTAGGATCTGGGAAAATGATCTGAAAAAAAAGGTTGAACACAGACGGATCCCTGAGATGGAAACCCATTGTTGAGGCATTCACTCCACCCAGAGCTTCACGATACTTTTTCACCCAGAAAACCATAATGTACATCTTTCACCCAGAAAAACATAGTGTACATAGAGTATATGGTCTACTGCATGAGACAATCCTGAGCGTACCAGTGCTGAGGGCTGGGCAGAGGGACCAATTCTGTAATAAAAGTTTCCAGTGGGTTGCCAGATCTAAATAGAAAAAAAAAAACCCTACATCAAATGGTGAAAAAATGGGGATATCCATGGGCAGGACTAGTGGGTTGCCGCCGCTTCTCTGGATCTAGGTACTTAATATGTTCCCTCTTGCTTGCCTCTCGGTGTGAGTGAAAGGAGAGAATTCTAAAATCTAAGGTACATCAAAGTGGAATATATACATTTCTGGATGGATATGAAACTTTTTTGTCAATTGTCAGTGTTTTCATATCCTTAATACTTTCCATTTCCAGAACTCACTGACTTCCTGATATTTGCAGACAGACACAGAGAAAAGAAGTGAGGGGTAAGATAGAGCTTACTACCTTTAACATTTCAGTATGTAGGCAGGTGCAGTCTCTTTTCTCCACTGCGGGTGGCGTGCATCCACAGCGGCAACACAGATGGGAGAGGAAGTCAAGAGAAGCTGTGTGTTCTCTATGATTTCCTCTTGGGCAGGGATACGGTTGGATACACTTGCCCCCCCATGATCCTGCGGCCAGTCATATTGAAGAGTCTTGCCCCTGGGTTTGGCATGCTTTGTGCGAGTGGAAAGGTTGGGGACAGGTTCCCCCGTCTGACAGGGACAGTGGCAGTGGTGGGGAAAGGTTCTGGAGGAGTAGGGAGAGAGCAGGGCCTACTTCTATCTCTTCAGGAAGCTGCCCATTTGGGTATGGACCAGCCAGGCCGCACTTCATTTCACATAGCAGATGCTGTTGGCAACCATGAGCCTTCTAACCACTGTTGTCCTCTGCATGCCTATCATGTACCTGGTAGCAGAGCCTGAACGGACGAGGAAGGCCTTTCTTGCACCTCTGGTAGTGGGAACAGAAGGTGCAGGAGTGCAGAGTGGCAGGGGTGCCTGTAGTTCTTGTCAGGTATTAATGCCAGGCAGGAGAAGTTTGTCAATAGTCTTCAGTAAAATAGGTGGGCTGGTATACAGCTGGTGGATATCAGACTGAAGCAGGATGGTACTGGCGACAGCGGGCAGGTGAGAAACGCATTGGTAGCAGATTGTAGAACAACAGGCATAGTAGGATGAAAGGCAAGTAATGGAAACCTCAGTAAGATTATCAGGGTCGGGCGGGCCGGGTCATACACTGGCAGGACAGATCAAGGTACAGATAAGCAGATGAGAGCGTGGTCTGGGTACAAGCCGGGTCAAGAGCCAAGCTGGTAGACAGCTGGTGGATATCAGATTGAAGCAGGATGGTACTGGCGACAGCGGGCAGGTCAGAAATGCATTGGTAGCAGATTGTAGAACAACAGGCACAGCAGGATGAAAGGCAAGTACTGGAAACCTCATAAGATTATCAGGGTCGGGCGGGCCGGGTCATACACTGGCAGGACAGATCAAGGTACAGAGAAGCAGATGAGAGCGTGGTCTGGGTACAAGCCGGGTCAAGAGCCAATCAGTTAGCGGGAAGAGAACCAAATGGAGCAGACAGAAGCAGAGGTCAACGACACGTCAGTAGACAACATGGTTCCTCTAAACTGACTCTTGTGCCTCCCCACAGGCTAATTCATGCTTCCTCTCGTAGATGTAGGAATCTGGTTAATACTTATGGACATGTGTGCATGCCTATTGGCCCACGCATTGGTGCTCCGGGCCGCACTTCACTTAGAGGTCAAGGACAAGTCAGGGTCAGTGCAGGCGAAGTTCAGAGAGTGGTCAGACAAGCTGGGTCAGCGACTGGATCCTGAGCGCTGACACCGTTTAAAGGGCCCATATGGTGCCAACCATCTGTCACGAGTGCACGTATGCATGCACACTTGTCCATAAGTATTAACCAAATTCCTACATCTACAAGAGGAAGCATGAATTAGCTTGTGAAGAGGCACAAAGGTCAGTTTAGAGGAGCCATGCTGTCTACTGGCATGATCTTCCTGACAATGCCTGCAAGTGCCTCCAGACGACTGGGATCTCCACTGGCCCTGATGGGCTGTTGCTTTACTGTTCAATACAATGTTGTCTGCAAAGCTGGATTCTTTTTTTTTTTTTTTAACCATCATTTTTTATTGATTTCCACAATGTACGATTCAAAGTAGGTAACAGCTTTTACATCCTTGTTAGACATACAGAGTGGTAGCAAAAGGAAATATCTTATTGTAGAAAACATAGCTAAATATCTCCAGGCCTCTCAAAAGCATAATAGAGTATGACCTCAATCAGGAGGTATATAGCCTGTCACCCCATCTGGGTGCACACTGTGAGCCGGCTCCTGGGTAAATGAAAGAAAGAAGCCCGCCCTAGACCCTGATGAGGATCTCCGGTGTTGTGTACTGTAGAAATTTCATGCATACAGTGCCTTGCAAAAGTATTGACCCCCCTTGGCATTTTTCGTGTTTTGTTGCCTCACAACCTGGATTTAACATGGATTGTTTGAGGATTTGCATTATTTAATGTACAGAACATGTCCACAACTTTGAAGATGTTTTTTTTTTATTGTGAAGCAAACAACAAATACGCACATTGACTTTTTCTGTTATTTTGTCCTAACTATTCACCCCCCTAAAGTCAATACTTTGTAGAACCACCTATCACAGCTCAAAGTTGCTTTGGATAAGTCTCTATGAGTCTTGCCATATCTTACCACTGGGATTTTTGCGCATTCCTTATTGCAAAACTGCTCCAGCTCCTTCAAGTTGGATGATTTGCGCTTGTGAACAGCAATCTTTAAGTCTGACCACAGATTTTCTATTGGATTGAGGTCTGGGCTTTGAATAGGCCATTCCAACACATTTACATGTTTCCCCTTAAACCACTCAAGTGTTGCTTTAGCAGTGTGTTTGGGGTCATTGTCCTGCTGGAAGGTGAACCTCCGTTCTAGCCTCAAATCAAACACAGAGTGGTACAGGTTTTGCTCAAGAATATTCCTGTATTTAGCACCATCCATCTTTCCCTCAACTCTGACCAGTTTCCCAGTTCTGACTCCTGAAAAACATCCCCACAGCATGGTGCTACCACCACCATGTTTCACGGTGGGTATGGTGTTCTTTGGGTGATGTGATGTGTTGGGTTTGCGCCAGACATAGCGTTTTCTTTGATGGCCAAAAATTTCAGTTTTAGCCTCATCAGACCAGAGCCCCTTCCTCCATACATTTTGGGAGTCTCCCACGTGCCTTTTCGCAAACTCCAAACGTGCCATTTTGTTTTTTGCTGAAAGTAATGGCTTTCTTCTGGACACTCTTCCATAAAGCCCAACTCTATGGAGCGTACAGCTTATTGTCCTCCTATGTACAGATACTCCAGTCTCTGCTGTGGAACTCGACAGCTCCTCCAGGATTACCTTAGGTCTCTGTGCTGCCTCTCTGATTAATGCCCTCCTTGCCCGTTCCGTGAGTTTTGGTGTGCAGCCGTCTGTTGGCAAGTTTGCTGTTGTGCCATGTTCTTTCCATTTGGTTATGATAGATTTGATGGTACTCCTAGGCATCATCAAAGATTTGGATATTTTTTTTATAACCTAACCCTGACTTGTACTTCTCAACAACATTGTCCCTTACTTGTTTGGAGAGTTCCTTGGTCTTCATGGCAGTGTTTGGTTAGTGGTGCCTCTTGCTTAGGTGTTGCAGCCTCTGGGGCCTTTCAGAAAGGTGTGTATGACAGGTCATGTGACACTTAGATTGCACACAGGTGGACATCATTTCACATATTATGTGACATCTGAAGGTAATTGGTTGCACCAATCAGTTTTTTATTTCTTAAAAATAGTTTTATTTATATATTTTTTTTCTAATTTCACTTTACCAATTTAGACTATTGTGTTCTGATCCATCACATATAATTCAGATAAAAACAAAACAAAACAAGGGGTTGAATACTTTTGCAAGGCACTGTATATCAACAGTAACCCTTAAATGTAAATTTACCTACCGAGGTAGAGCATTACACATATCCTAGTGAATCTTTCTTCATGTATCTTTACCGTTGTGTATGGGTGTCGGCTATTACTAACATCACTTCTCAAGTCTACCACTTGAGGGCAGGAGGACCTTATGCATACATCATAAGCCATCAGTCGATATGATAAACGGATTAACCACTTAACAACCGCCCATTGCCGATTAACGGCTTCAGGGCAGTTGTTTAACTCTGAGAGGCCGTTAATTAATGGCCTCCCAGAATTCTGCTCTCGCGCGCCCCCTGGGGCGCGTACACGAGATCATCCGTGACCGCCGGGTCCAGTGGACCCGGCGCATCACGGATCACGGTAAACAGCCGCTCGTCGCGGCCGTTTACCACGTGATCGCTCCATCAAATGACGGAGTGATCACTTGTAAACAAACCGGCGTCATGTTATGACGCCGGTTCCTCCCTCCCCCTCTCTGTACCGATTGGTACAGTGGAGGGGAAAGAGATCGGTGTTAGCAGCGCTGTGGGCTGCATCTGCAGTGCCCACATCACTGCTCACCGAATTTAACCCCTCAATTCCCTGCCATTACTCTGCAATACCCTGCAATACTCTGCAGTACCCTGCCATTACTCTGCAGTACCCCCCATTACTCTGCAATACCCTGCCATTACTCTGCAGTACCCCCCATTACTCTGCAGTACCCTGCCATTACTCTGCAATACCCTGCCATTACGCTGCAGTACCCTGCCATTACTCTGCAGTACCCCCCAATACTCTGCAGTACCCTGCCATTACTCTGCAGTACCCCCCAATACTCTGCAGTACCCCCCAATACTCTGCAATACCCCCCAATACTCTGCAGTACCCCCCAATACTCTGCAATACCCCCCAATACTCTGAAATACCCCCCCCAATACCCGCCAATACCCCGCAATACCCCCCAATACTCTGCAATACCCGCCAATACTCTGCAATACCCCCCAATACCCGCCAATACCTGCCAATACCCCGCCAATACTCTGCAATACCCTGCCATAAATTGCCATACCCAGCCATACTTGGAGATACCCTGCAATACCCAGCCATACTCGGAGATACCCAGCCATACTCGGTGATACCCTGCAATACCCAGCCATAGACGCCCCCCCACCCCTCACCGCCCACCGGTGCTTCTACCAACTCGCCAATACGATCAAAGCCAGAATTTTTTTTTTTTTTTTTTTTTCAGGCTTCCCAGCCTAGAGGTGAGATGTGGTGACCCCACATCTCACCTCTAGGCTGGGAAGCCTGAAATAAAAAAAAAAAAAAAAAATAAAAGATATTGACCCCACAGATTTCACTGTAAAGAGGACCTGTCATCCCATATTCCTATTACAAGGGATGTTTACATTCCTTGTAATAGGAATAAAAGTGATCAAAAATGTATTTTTGGGGAAAAAAATGTCAAACTAAAATAAAGTAAAATGAACAATAAAAAAAATAAATAAATTAAAGCGCCCCTGTCCCCATGTGCTCGCATGCAGAAGCGAACGCATACATAAGCCCCACCCACATATGAAAACGGTGTTCAAACCACACATATGAGGTATCGCCGTGAACGTTAGAGCGAGAGCAATAATTCTAGCCCTAGACCTCCTCTGTAACTCAAAACATATAACCAGTAAAAAAAATTAAAAGCGTCGCCTATGGGAATTTTTAAGTAGCGACGTTTGGCGCCATTCCACGGCATGTGCAATTTTGAAGAGTGACATGTTCGATATCTATTTACTCAGCATAACTTCATCTTTCACTTTATGCAAAAATTGGGCTAACTTTACTGGGTTTTTTTTTGGTTTTTTTTAAGCACAAAACTGTTTTTTCCCCCCCAAAAACGCGTTCGAAAAATTGCTGCGCAAATACCGTGTGAGATAAAAATTGATCACGTCGCAGCTCCACAGTATAGTTACATAGTTAGTCAGGTTGAAAAAAGACACAAGTCCATCCAGTTCAACCTTAAAAACAATAAATAAATAAAATAAAAAAATATCATACAATCCAATATACCCAATTTTATGGATTTACCCAGTGGAAGGCTGTGTAGGAGATTACCTGTATTGGAAGGCTGTGTAGGAGATTACCTGTATTGGAAGGCTGTGTAGCAGATTACCTGTACAATGACAATCTCGCCAGCATAGTGAGGAAATAGCTGGGTCCATTTTATGTAGGCATAGAGGTGTAAAGTACCAGTCTATGAAGAATCTTTTGTGCATTATCCCCGTTTGCTACACATGCTGAGGATTTGCCATTGTATTTTAACCACTTGACCACCGGGCACTTAAACCCCCCTCCTGCCCAGAACAATTTTCAGCTTTCGGTGCTCTCACACTTTGAATGGCAATTACTCAGCCATGTAATGCTGTACACAAATTAATTTTTGTCCTTTTTTTTCCACAAATAGAGCTTTCTTTTAGTGGTATTTGACCACCTCTGGGGTTTTTTATTTTTTGCGCTATAAATGAAAAAAGACCGAAAATTTTGAAATAAAAACGCTTTTTTCTTTGTTTCTGTGATAAAATTTTGCAAATTATAAATTTGTCTTCATGAATTTTGGCCGTAATTTATGCTGCTACATATCTTTGGTACAAATAACCCAAATTAGTGGATATTATTTGGTCTTTGTGAAAGTTAGAGAGTCTACAAGCTGTGGTGCAAATCATAAAAAAATTTATCACATCTGATGTACTGGTGGCCTATCTCATTTCTTGTGCCCCGAACAAGCCAGGAAAGTACAAATACCCCCCAAATGACCCCTTTTTTGAAAGTAGACATTCCAAGGTATTTAGTAAGAGGCATAGTGAGGTTTTTGATGTTGTCATTTTTTTCCCACAATTCTTTGCAAAATTAAGATTTTTTTTTTCCCCACAAAATTGTCATTGTAATAGGTTATTTCTCTCACATGGCATGTGTATACCACAAATGACACCCCAAAATACATTCTGATACTCCTCCTGAGTATTACAATACCACATATGTCAGACTTTTTCACAGTCTGGCCACATAGAGAGGCCCAACATGCAGGGAGCGCCATCACATGTTCTAGGAGCATAAATTACACATCTAACTTGTTGGCTACCTATTACACTTTTGAAGGCCCTGGAGCACCAGGACACTGATGTGGCACTGATGACAGATAGCACTAATACGTGGCACTGATGACAGATGGCACTAATATGTGCCACTGGTAACACGTGACACTGATGACAAATGACACTGATATGTGGCACTGATGACACTGGTAACAGATGGCACATGACACTGACAGGTGGCACTGATGACAGATGGCACTAATACGTGCCACTGATAACACGTGACACTGATGGCAAATGGCACTGATATGTGGCACTGATGACACTGTAACAGATGGCACGTGACACTGACAGGTGGCACTGATGACACGGGACACTGATAACAGATGGCACGTGAATCTAGAAGCCCCTGTTAAAAATATAGAGGCCCACACTTACCGCCCTCCCTCCCATGTAAATGGGTAAGGGGTAAATAGGACCTGTGTAACCCAGAATTAAAGACACCCAAATGCTTTACAAGTGCTTTAATAAAAAGTGTGAATCTCCAGAAGAGTCCCTTGTTGTAAATCCATCATCTATGATGATGATCCACGCCTACCAGCTCGCCAAATCTAAAAACTTGATTGACCCGGTGCATATGGCCATTCCTGACGGTACTGCTCGCCGAATGACAGCTCCCCGAGCTGTCATCAGCAATATAAGGAAAGGGGTGGGGAAAGTACTGACATCATTGCCCAAATATGGCCAGTGACCATATATGGGCAGTGATGTTGCTGCAATCCATTTGCTTACGTAGCCTGAGATTCTCACCCATGTAAGCAATGTGCAAGTGGTGGATACTAAGGATGCAGCAGGTGCCAGCACTTTCTGCTTCTTTAGGAACCACTGAGAGCAGGAATTTGCTTTATATAGAAGCTGCAGAAATACCACCTCTATAGATGATGCTCAGCTCCCTCCAAGCAAGGGGCCTAACATTCAAAAGTTTGGGCATTGTTCCAAACAACCTAACAGCCATAGGTGTGCAAAGCCCATTGGATTAGGGTGTGCACCCCAAAGCTCCAACACATATGTGTGTGTGCGCATGTGGAGCAGTGGGCAGTGTCATTAAGGCAGAGATTGGTGCCAGTAGGGTAGTGGATGGTGTCATTAAGGCAGAGATTGGTGTCAGTAGGGCAGTGGATGGTGTCAGTAGTTTTTATTGTTATTATTTTATTTTTTACAATTGTATTTTTTTTTACTTTTTTTCTTTACAATTTTTTAGGAGCCCCATTAGGGGGCTTTGGTGAAATTTCAGGAGTCTAAACGGGGGAATCTGTGCTACACAGAGTGATTAGGGTGTGCACTGGCCCACCCTGTGCGCACACCTATGCTAACAGCCAAGGTCCAGGCCAAACCATTGGGTCACCCCTACTCCTCACATAGGCAATTAGGGAAAGAGATGAGGGAAAGAACTGCTCACATAGTCAAATAGGTAAAGGAGTGAAGGGAAGGAATTCCGTACATAGGGAATGGTCTGGAGGAGAGAACTCTTCACATATTCAATCAGGAAATTAGGTGGGAAAAAGAACTCTGCCCAGGCTCTTCCCCAGTGGATTGCCCTGTAGCCAGGCACACAATCTCAGCCACACTTTTCCACAATAACCAGTCTAGGGATGTTGTTTTTACATTTGGAGAACTTGGATAAGGATGAGGGAAATGAGTGAGATACTCCAAATACAGAAACTATGTACAAGTTGAGGACAGTGAACCCCTTTCCATTAAGCTGAAGTAGAAGTCCTTGCATGTAGAAAACCGTAGACTGAGCTTGTAGTATAAATAGGCAAATGTAGAGCTGAAGCAAAAGCTCTTACAAGTAGCAAACTGTGGACTTGGCTTGTTATAGAAGCAATTAGAGGCAAGCTTCTTTCTTTAGAGTTCCAAGAGCAGAGTCCCTTCACAAAGAACTATATAGACTGAGCCAGGGTTGGGACAAGGGGTGGGTAGGAGGGACGGCTGCCCTGGGTGCAATGGTTTATTGCAGGGATGGGGGTGCCCTGACCCTAACCCTAAAGGAAGAATGGGGGCGCAATTTGGCATCTTTTTCCTGGCCACTTGATGAACTTTTGCCAGCATTGGACTGAGCTCCTCTGTGGTAGAAGCAGTTAAAGCACACAAGCTTATTTCTTTAGCACACTAACAGCATAGTTCCTTCACAAGGAATTAGATAAACTAAGCTCTTGTGGACACCATGCAATGTCTCCTTTGGCAGACAAACAGCTGACTCTCTAGCACAAGAGGGGTGGCAGCAGCCCAAAAGCTTATAAGATCTCTCAGCAGTCTGTATTTACAAATTGTCCAGGGAAAGCAGATTTCCTCCATCCAACTTCCCAGTCAGACTTTCCTCCAGTGATACCAGACTTGTCCTTCAGCAGACAGTCTCTCGGTCAGCTCTCAGCGGCTCAGGTATCCAGGCCCTCAGTAATCCACCTGAGGCTTTAAGAACAGAAAACTCATGGCAGCACTGCCCTGAAGGGCAGCAAGCCCTCCAGGCTGGACTAATCCTCTCCAGGAAAAGACCCCAAGCTCAGTGTCCTCAGAGAATATATACAGTTACTCAGCATGCCTTCAGGGCCCAGGACCCTGGGATTGGCCAGGGCTGTATAAATAGTCATACTGCCATCTGCATAGCTCCATACCTATGATCCAGAAAGTTATCACAGCTTTCTGAAAAGCAGAGGGAGATATTAGACTGGCAGCAGCTCAGAGCACTACACTGACCTAATTAATCAGCTGCACTGAATACAGTCAAGAAACTAAATTTGCCTTACACAATAATCACAGTGAGCCTGCACTGACTCTAACTAATTCTAGCACCTACAGTATCTAGCTGTCAGGGCTGGCTTAGCCCTTCCTCCTCTGGGCTGGCCGCTCAGCTGCCGGCTAATTGCCAGCTCTCTTCTCTCTCCACTGTTACCAGCTGTTTCCGATGATGCTCGTCTGACCTGCCTATTTAAAGTCTCCACCTCATTTCTCCATTGCCTTCACGTTTGGTCACATCACTAGGAACCATCTCCTGCTGTTGTTTCAAGACTGGCTTGCTACATCCCTCCTGGCTTCCATCCTGCTTGCAGTTGCTCTCCTTGGATCCCTGACTTCTGAACTGGCTGATTACCTGATCTGCTTTATGAACTTTGGACTGGCTGACTACCCGATCTGGCTACTGGACTCTGGCTTGCTTGACTACGCTTTTTTCTATTTACCTTTTTATTTTTATTAATAAACAAGTGTGATTTGATTGTACTTCTGTCTCAGTCTGTTTCATGGTTTCTGACACTAGCAGGGTGCTAAATATGTATAGGGTTGGCCACCGCTGAACCTAACCTCAGTAGATTGTACCATCACATTGTAGCATGTGGTCAGCTCTCTTGGAATCCATCACAGTAGTTGGGCTCACACCTTGAAGACCTTATTTTAAAGCATCACTGAGGTCCCAGTTCTTCACAGTTCCTTTCTTGGTCTAATCAATATTGTCTCTTTTGCCCTTCAGGTTCTGGGGGTTTGGTCAGCCCGATGATCGGAAGAGTCAAAGTCCCAGTGGAAGGGAAGACTGTGCTGTGTTAAGGTCTAGTAATGACTGGAATGATTCTTCCTGTTCCCGAAAAATACAGTACATTTGTGAGAAGAAGATCATCTTCTGATCTGGACTGAAGAACATCAGAAAACACCTGATATCTCTGTCTACCTTTTCTCCTTCTCTATCATGCAATGGCCATATAGGATCTACTCCTGCATAAAGCAATACTACAGGATACGCTGGGACTTGTTGTTCTTTTACAATGGGAGGATCTCAAAGCGTCCATTCTGCAGTTTTCAAGCTGAACCCCAGCCTTGTCTATAGTCTTGCACAGTTGTATAGGCTCCTATATATCACCACACAGCGGGCTCCATTCACAAAAGCATCTTGCATGCGATATGTAGGTGTCCAGACACATTTTCCCTACATACCGCATGTGATCCAGAAACAATCAATTCACTATACACATTCTGCGCTGAAAACACTTGGTAAATACTGCATGAACAAGCGTTAAACTCAATTCACAGCAGGAAAAAAAGTAATTAAATAAATGTGGTAATTAAAGCGGAGGTCCACCCTAAAGTGGAGCTTCCGCTCATTGGAACCCTCCCCCCCTCCGGCGCCACAATTGGCACCTTTCAGGGGGGAGGGGGGTGCAGGTACCTGTACAGTACAGGTATCTGCACCCACTTCCGGCGTAGGTTCTGCAGAAGCTACGCCCCTTTCAGCAGAATCTACACCCCTTTCCGAAGGTCCCCCGCTGCCTGCTGGGAAACACATGGATCCCAGAGACAGCTGGGACCATCCTTATTGCGCAGCGCGACTCGCGCATGCGCAGTAGGGAACCGGGAAATGAAGCCGCAAGGCTCCACTTCCTGATTCCCATACCCAAGATAGCGGCGGCAGCACCCGAGAGACGATCGAGAGATCGGCTTCGGGTGCCGACATCGCGGGCGCGCTGGGCGGGTAAGTGTCATTATTTTAAAAGTCAGCAGCTGCAGTATTTGTAGCTGCTGTCTTTTAAAAAAAAATAAAAATAAACGGCGGACTCCCGCTTTAAGTAGTGCCCACTGCTTGCATCAGAGCTCAGGAATACTGACGGTGGTGTAATGTTTTTAGGAAGCTATTTACAGCCCGTCCCTCCCACCAGCCACGATCTGCCTGCATTGCTTAGAGAAGTGATGACATCACTAGATCTAATGTAAGGTATTGTTAAGGTGCGATTCTAATAACAACAGAGCAATAAAATAAGGACTTCTCAAAAATATTATAGCAGGGTCACCATTCTGCATTCATGTCAGCGCTTCCTTTAACCCCTTCAATACCAGGCACATTTACTCCACTCCTGCCCAGGCTAATTTTTATTTTTCCGCGCTGTCACTATTTGAATGACAATTGGGCGGTCATGTAACACTGTACCCAAATTAAATTTCTATAAAATTTTTTTTTTTTTTTTTCACACAAATAAAACTTTATTTTGGTAGTATTTAGCCACCACTATTTATTTATTTTTTCTGCTAAATAAATTAAAAAAAAGACTGAAAAGTTTTGAATAAAAGTGTTTTTCTTTTTTTCTGTTATAATATTTTTTTTTTTCAAATAAAGAATCTTTCTTCATAAATTTAGGCCAAAATGGATTCTGTTACATTTCTTTGGTGAAAAATAACCAAAATCAGTGTCTGTTATTTAGTCTGTAGGAAAGCTATAGAGTCCACAAAATATGGGAGATATATCTGAAAATTGATCATTCCTGGTGTACTGACGACCAATCTCATTGCTTGAGGTCTGAAAATGTCAATACAGTGCTTGAGGGACAGTAGCTGGCAAAGTACCCACCACACTGAGGGCATGTGGTCTGGTATGGTTTAGCGCAGCCATTCTCAACCTTTTCAACATAGAGGAACCCTTGAAATAGTTCTCCGGTCTCAGGGAACCCCCTGCTAAAAATAAGAAATCTACAACTCATGATACATTAGTGCAGTGTTTCTCAACTCCAGTCCTCAAGGCGCCCCAACAGGTCATGTTTTCAGGATTTCTCTCAGATGAAATGGCTGTGGTAATTACTAAGGCAGTGAAACTGATCAAATCACCTGTGCAAAATAATGGAAAGCCTGAAAACATAACTTGTTGGGGCGCCTTGAGGACTGGAGTTGAGAAACACTGCATTAGTGTGATGGTCAGTGGGAAGAATGGTCCTTACACTTGTGGTCATTGGGAAGAATTACCTCCTTACAGATAGATAAAAAGATTAATGGTGTGTCGGTGGTAACTTATCTGAGAGGCAGAAATTGCCCAATGCTGAAGGAACCCCTAGCAATCTCTGGAGGAACCCTGGTTGAGAAACACTGGTTTAGAGGGTTGGCACGCTCTTCCTCCCCTTTCCGGGCCAGACAGGCTGCAAGCTCGGGTTAGGGGTCTGGTATAGATTTTTAAGGGGACCTCATTCGTTTTTTGAATTGCGTATGCCCTTAAAATCCATACCATACTCAAAGGATCTGGCATGGATTTTGGGGGGGGGGGGGGGGCGCTATGCAATTTTTTTTTAGTTCTCGCTGTAAGATTTGCTACAGTAAAAGTGATGTTTACAACAAAAAAAACGACATAAATTGCCAACAAATGACTCGTAAATAAAGGTCAGTTCGGAATTACTGATCTAGACCATCGAGTGTTACAAATGATAAAAATACAGAAAAAGAGAAATGTATGGGACATGTGTGGAACGTCCCCTGTAAACACTTGGGTATGTACTGAAGGACGGACTGGATATACCCTGCTATTGGATATTGAACAAGCCACACACTTTTCCTTACAGAAAGACCTGTGATTGGATTACCCCCCCCCCCCCCCCCCCATAATACAATGTCCAGAGCAGCAAAGGAAGTGCTAAAACCCCCAATATCCCATAAGGATTAGGGATGAGCTGAACACCCCCTGGTTCGGTTCGCACCAGAACTTTCAAACAGACCGAAAATTCGTGCGAACTTTAGAACCCCATTGAAGTCTATGGGACTCCAACGTTCGAAATAAAAAGTGCTAATTTTAATAGCTAATATGCAAGATGTTGTCCTAAAAAGGGTTTGGAGACCTGGCTTCTGCCCCAGGGGACATGTGTCAATGCCTAAAATGTTTTGAAAAACGGCAGTTTTTTCGGGAGCACTGATTTTAATGACGATTAAAGTGGAAAAAAAAGTGAAATATTCCTTTAAATATCATGCCTGGGGGGTGTCTATAGTATGCCTGTGAAGTGCCACGTGTTTCCCGTGTTTAGAACAGTCCCTGCACAAAATGACATTTAACGGAGAAAAAGTCATTTAAAACTGCTTGCGGATTTAATGTTATATCTGGTTCCGGCAATATGGATGAAAATCATTGAGAAAAATGGCATGGGTAGCCCCCCCTGCCCATTACCAGCCCCTTTGGGTCTTGTATGGATATTAAGGGGAACCCCATACCCATATTAAAAAAAGGAAAGACGTGGGGCCCCCAGGCCCTATATACTCAGAACAGCAGTATACAGGCGGTGCAAACAAGACAGGGACTGTGTAGGTTTGTTGTGTTAAGTATAATCTGTTTGTCATTTTGAACTGGTACATTTTTAAAGTGTAGCTCAAGTCAAAAATCTATTTTTAAGCTTTTTGGAAAACATAGGGAAGGGTTATCACCCCTGTATAATTTTTTTTGCCGTACATCTTTTTTCATCTCACTTCCTGTTGTCTCCTTCCGTTTGCAAGTAGGAGACGTTTGTAAGTTGGATGTTTGAAAGTAGGGGCCTGCCCTATATGCTCTGCAGAAATGGCGGAACAAGGTGTTGGTGTTGCCACAACACTGTAAGCCCTCAAAGTGACTCTTGGTGGGCGCTGGAGTGCCCTGCTGTGAACGATTATATCAAGAATTGTAATTACATGCCATTGTTGAACAGTGGTAGAAAAATTGGGCCTTTGGTGGTTGTGGTGGTGGTGGAGCTGGTACCACAACACTATAAGTCCTCACAGTTTCTCTCGGTGGGCACAGGAACGGGCCCTGCTGTGAAATATTATATCAAGAATTGTAATTACATGCCCCTGTTAAACAGGGGCTGAAAAATTGGGCCTTAGGCACTGCAACCTCTCCCATATACTCTAGTTGTAGTGCAGGAATGAGCCCTGCTGCAAAGCATTGTATCCAAAATTGTAATTAAATGCCCCTGTTAAACAGGGGCAGAAAAATTGGGCTGGTGGCATCACCCAAAACGAAAAATGTTCTTGCAAGATATCAGGAAGGAAGAGGATAGACAGTCAACATAACAGGACAGTCACTCAGCATCAGCATAGGCAGTCTTGAAGGGATGTGATATTTCAAAAAAAATTATTCGGTTACATCAGCTTCAGGTGCTTGGTAGCTGTGAGTGATCCAAGACTGATTCATCTTTATGAAGGTCAGTCGATCATCCGAGCCGGTGGACAGGCGCACCCTGTGATCGGTAAAAAAGCCACCAGCAGCACTGAAGGTGCGTTCCGAAAGAACGCTGGATGCAGGACAGGCCAGTAGCTCAATTGCATACTGTGCAAGCTCTGGCCAGTGATCCATCCTCAAGACCCAGTAAGCCAGAGGATTTTCGGTGGGAAAGGTGTCCAAGTCTGACCTTGCCCCTAGGTATTCCTGCACCATGTAAATCAGACGCTGGCGATGGTTGCTGGAACCGATCATACCTTGGGGCTGCGGACTAAAAAAATTGTCTGAACGCATTGGTCAGACGGTCACCTTCTCCACCGCTCCTTCTGACCGATGCCTCAGCAACACTTTGTCCAGGACCAGGAGTTTGTAACCTCCCAGTCTCTGGGAACGCGTTGCACAGACCTTTCTGCAAGGCCTCCCGGACATGCCTTATCCTCTGCTCCCTCTGCGATGGCAATATAAGGTTGGCAACCTTACCCTTGTACCGTGGATCAAGGAGAGTGGCCAGCCAGTAATGCTCCCTCTCCTTGATCCGAAGAATACGAGGATCCTTCCGCAGGCTTTGCAGGATCAGGGAGGCCATGCAGCATAGGTTAGCTGAGGCATTCGGTTCGGACTCCTCTGGGTCACTAAGGACAACATGATCCGCAGCTACTTCCTCCCAGCCACATACAAGTCCACGGGTTTCTTGGGACTGTAAATCATCCCTACAAGGCTGCTGCTGCTGATGCTGAGTGCCAGCCTCCACCTCCATGCTGACACAATCATCCTCCTCCTCGTCCTCTTTCTGTGTGATGGATGGGACAGCAGGAACACTGTCTGGATAAAGGGGGCCTTGAGAGGCAAGGAAGACCCCCTCTTCCTGCCTCTGTTCTGCCTCAAGTTCCCTGTCTATTATTCCACGCAGCATATGCTCCAACAGGTGGACAAGAGGTACAGTGTCACTGATGCATGCACTGTCACTGCTCACCATCCTTGTGGCCTCCTCAAACGGTGACAGGACAGTGCATGCATCCCTGATCATGCCCCGCTGGCGTGGTGAGAAAAAACCAAGCTCTCCTGACCCTGTCCTCATGCCGTAGTCGCACAGGTACTCATTGATGGCCCTCTGCTGCGTGTGCAGCCGCTGCAGCATGGCCAACGTTGAGTTCCACCTGGTGGGCATGTCACATATAAGGCGTTTCTTGGGCAGGTTCAACTCCTTTTGGAGCTCAGCCAGCCGAGCACAGGCATTAAATGATCGGCAGAAATGCGCACAGACTTTCCTGGCCTGCTTCAGGACATCCTGTATGCCCGGGGTACCTGCCCAAGAACAGCTGCACCACCAGGTTAAGGACGTAAGCCACAAAGGGCACATGGGTCAGTTGTCCCTGTCAGAGGGCGGAGAGGAGGTTGGTGCCATTGTCGCAAACCACCAATTCTGGCTTAAGCTGGCGTGGCTTCAACCACCTCTCGGCCTGCCCCTGCAGAGCTGACAAAATATCTGCCCCAGTGTGACTCCTGTCCCCCAAACAAACTAGTGCAAGCACGGCATGGCATCGTTTTGCCTGCGTACTTGCGTAGCCCCTTGAATGCCTACGGAGCACCGCTGGTTCCGAGGACAGAGCATATGTCTGGTCAAGCATGTGGTGCCCAAGCGGCTGATATTTTGGCCACGCGAGATACGCTTGAGACATATGTTGCAAATAGCAGCGGTGCGATCTGATGCACTCAAAAAAGGCCCACACCATAGAAATTTTAGAATAACGTGCAGAGGCAGCGCCCTGCACAGGCGGAGCTCTGCGGTGTAATTCAGTCGGTGTGCTGCCCCTAAGCTGGCAACCGGAGGGCATCCTGCCTCGTTGGAGATGTGCCTCCTCCTCCTCCTCTCTCCTACCAGGCACCCACGTGGAGTCAGTGCCCTCATCATCCCCTCCCTCTTCATCGCTGGAGCAAACCTGGCAGTATGCTGTAGCTTGTGGAACATGACTGCCAGATTGCTGTCCTTCTTGAGCATCCCCTCTCTCTGCACTCATGCTACTGCCTTCCTCCAGCTGAGTATCATCATCAGAGCCTACAAAACACTGGGCATCCTCCTGGAGCATGTACCCAACACTGTGCTCAAAGAGTTCAAGGGACTCCTCAGGAGGACGTGGTGGGTCTAGGGAAGGCGTCACTGATGATGACATTGAGACGAGGGAAGAGGATGCGTTGGCAGCTGCTTTGCTAGTACCCTGAGCCTGGGTGAGAGAGGATGAGGAGGATGAAGAGGGCTTGGTCATCCACTCTACCAAGTCTTTGGCATGATGCGGCTCAACACGTCCAGCTGCTGAAAATAAGGACAAGCGTGTCCCATGGCCACGTGCTGATGACGATGCACCGCGTCCACGACCAGCACTGTTGTCTCTAGACACAGAGCCTGCTTGTCCTCTTTTATCGGCTTGTGCCTGTCTGCCTCTCCTTGTTGGCCTACCACACATGGTAATGGTCTGAAGTGAGATGGGAAAACCAGCAATTAGGTAGTGTATATTGTGCTGGAGGCACACAACACCCACTAACTCCTCAGATGCCTTTATTATAGAATAACAGGAATTAAAGGGTAGATACCGATGTATACTGTGCTGTGCTGGAGGCACACAACACCAACTAACTCCTGCAGATGGCAGATGACTCAATTAGAGAAGAGCAATATAGGTGGATAAAGGTGTATACTGAGCTCAGGGCACAGAGACAACACCCAGAAACTCCTGCAGATGGCTGATAGCTCAATTACAGAAGAGCAATATAGCTATATAGGTGGATAATGGTGTATATTCCACTCAGGTCACACAGACAACACCCATAAACTCCTGCAGATGGCTGATAGCTCAATTACAGAAGAGCAATATAATTAGCTATATAGGTGGATAATGGTGTATACTGCACTCAGGCCACACAGACAACACCCAGAAACTCCTGCAGATGGCTGATAGCTCAATTACAGAAGAGCAATATAGCTATATAGGTGGATAATGGTGAATACTGCGCTCAGGGCACACAGACAACACCCAGACACTCCTGCAGATGGCTGATAGCTCAATTACAGAAGAGCAAGAATGCTAAATAGGTGGATAACAGACGGTGTATACTGCGTTGAAGGTACACAGAGAACACCCACTAACTCCTACAGACGCCAACACACTACACAAGGCCGCCGCGCTGGCGGTCTTATATAGTGTGGGGCGTGTACTACACAGCCTGAGCTATGATTGGCCACAGGCATCCTGCCTGTGGCCAATCATGGCTCTCCTCGCTGCTGGTGCTGTGATTGGCCAAGCATGCAGGGTCTCAGTGCATGCTTGGCCAATCATGAGCCAGCAATGCACTGTGATGGCGCAATGCATTGTGGGCCGTGAGCGCCACATGAATTTGGCGTGAACGGCCCACAGAGTTCTGGCTTTGCCGAACGGGCGAACAGCCGGTGTTCGAGTCGAACATGCATTCGACTCGAACACTAAGCTCATCCCTAATAAGGATAGACAGGATGAGATGAAGACATCTGTGCCTGGGCTCACGTAGTACTGAACATCCAAAATCCAATGAAGAGTAAATATCCGGGACATCTTGGCATTAAAAAATTGACATCTTTATTTAATCCATCAAACCATAAAAAGGAGTCAATAACTAAAAACTGAACAAAATATTGCAGCTCACACATGCAAAAAAGACATTTACCTCCTGCAAGGCTTATTTAAAACACCTAGACATTTTCAAAAAACATTACCAAAAAATATGGGGATTTGGTCACACCATATTGCTATATGGTGCTTAACCCTTTCATGACTAATGCTGCATTCACACGATCAGAATTCCAGCCAGAAAAAGAGCTTTTCATCGGAAAATGTGACCGTGTGTACGCTCCATCGGAACTTAGCTGTCCGAATTTCCACCAGCCAAAAATTGATAGCATGTTCTCAATTTTCCAGACGGAAAAACTTTCAATTGGTAATTCCGATCGCGTGTATGCAATTCCGACACGCCAAAAATCACGCATGCTCAGATTCAACTACGAGATGGAAGCTATTGGCTACTGGCTATTGAACTTCCTTTTTCTAGTCCCGTCGTACGTGTTGTACGTCACCGCGTTCTAAACTATCGGAATTTGGTGTGACCGTGTGTAGGCAAGACAGCTTGAGCGGAATTCCGTCGGGACAACCATCAGAGCTTCTTCCGACGAGAATTCCAATCGTGTGTACGCGGCATTAGCCTATTTTTGACATTTGGTGTTTACAAGTTAAAATCCATATTTTTTGCTAGAAAATTACTTAGAACCCCCAAACATTATATATATATATATATATATATATATATATATATATATATATATATATATATATATAGAATCTAGAGAATAAAATGGCGATTGTTGCAATACTTTATGTCACACGGTATTTGCGCAGCAGTGTTTTAAACGCAACTTTTTGGGAAAAGGGCCACTTTTATGAATAAAAAAAAAAACTAAACAGTAAAATTAGCCCAATTTTTTTGTATAATGTGAAATATGATGTTTCGACCGAGTAAATAGATACCAAACATGTCACACTTTATAATTGCACGCACTCGTGGAATGACGACAAACTACGGTACCTAAAAATCTCCATAGGTGACGCGTTCAATTTTTTTTTCCGGTTACCAGGTTAGAGTTACAGAGGAGGTCCAGTGCTAGAATTATTGCTCTCGCTCTGACGATCGCGGCAATACCTCACATGTGTGATTTGAACACTGTTTACATATGCGGGCGCGACTTGCGTATGCGTTTTCTTTGCTGCGCGAGCTCGCGGGACGTGGGCGCTTTAAAAAAATGTTTTTTCTTATTTTTTATTTTATTTTAAAATTAATAATTTTATTTATTTTTTTATCACTTTTATTGCTGTCACAAGGAATGTAAACATCCCTTGTGACAGTAATAGGTGGTGACGGGTACTCTTTATATCCCTCCTTTGCACTTCAAAGTATTCAGATCGCCGTTTTCGGAATACTATATATTTTTTTAAACCGGCGCCATTGGTAGGCGAGTAAACGGGAAGTGACGTTATGACGTCGCTTCCGTGTTTACAATTAGGAGGCTGGACTGAAGCCGCTTACGGCTTCAATCCAGTCTGTCCCCAGCCGCCAGAAGCGGCGGATGGTTGATCGGGGCTCCCGAAGGAACGGTAGCCCCGGTAAGAGTGGCGGGAGGCGGCTGGAGGCGGCGGAGCGTCCCCTCCCGCTCCTCCGGTATAACAGCTGACCGGCTTTTAGCAGCATCGGTTGTTATCCTCGGAAAGCCGATCGCTGGTTCTAAACAACGGTACCGGGATGATGCCTGCAGCTGTGGGCATCATCCCGGTATAACCCCCTGAAAGCCGAGTACGCACATCTGTGTAAGCTCGCCGGCTGGGGGTTAAGCCCACTCACTGCGACAAAGTACCTCATGATTAGTGGGTCCTACACTATCCATAGATCGCGAGAGCCTGCTTCTCTGAACCATAGGAGAAATACACTCCTCTATATGGGAGAACATGATCAAAAGGAGGTTCAATAGCCAGTAGCCAATAGCTTCCGTCTCGTGGTTGAATCTGTTGTATGGTCTTATGGCTGCACCATCTTGAATGCATCTTTTAGGGTGTGCCACCACCCCCCCCCCCCAAATATCTTGTTTGTTAATGACTAAAAAACTGACGCGTTTCGGCCTCCTACATAGGCCTTAGTCACCACCACATTAATATATGTCCTATCCCAATATGACACTGACCTTCATCTAGAATGACTCTACCAATTATTTTATTCATATACTTACTCATATAGAGATACATAAAATCAATTAGAGATAAAAACAGACTTGAGTAGGAACACCTGTCCCCTGCCAGAGACCCTTCCCATCTGTCAGGAAGCAGTGGTCTCCCTGCAGAGATCTGACACACCTGATGAGTCAGAGCTGTAACTCTCCAAACAGTAAAGCTCTAGCTCTGACTCAGCAGTGGGCATGTCGGACATATGCAGAGAGACCACTGCTTCCACACAGACAGTATGGGTCCTTCTCTGCAGCATGTTGGCAGGGGACAGGCTAAAAAAAAAAAAACAACTGGAAAACTTTGCAGAGCTTTTGGTTTCATGCCCCTGGAACATATTTAGCTGATTTAAAGTCTATGTGAACCCTCACCTTCTAACCCATTTAGTTTAAAATAGAAATGCAAGGTAAAACATTTGTGTATCGCTATAAAAAAAAAAGAAAAACATTATAAATACATTTTCCCCTTTATTATAAGATAATACATACCCTCTGTTCTCAGTTGCAGAAGAGCTGGGGGAGGAGAAACATCAGCACCCTGGTCTTTCCAGTGAATGGCTGTGCAAGGGGCTGCCAGGACAAGTTTGATTATTGGAGAAGAGCAGGCTGAGTTCCCAGCACAGCTAGAGAACTGACTATGCTGTGTTCTCATGCTTAGTGTTGTCAGTTTTTTTTTTTTTAATAGGAAAGCAGAGGGACTGGCAGGATCACCAGGGATTCCACATAAAGGAAGCAATACAAAGAGAGCAGGTTCACATATTCTTTAAGCTAAAAAGTTCTATTGGGGTTTAATGTTGTCACAATGAACTATGATTGGATTGAGATTGGACATGTTGTGGTGTAAATTTACAGGGGGCGACATAGAGCAGTGCAGAGCTCAGACCCCCCGACCCTGTATAGAGGAGATAGATGACAGACCTTTCCGTTTTGTTCTCTTTTCTCACTCTAACCCTACACTTTATCTCCCCCCCCCCACATTTCTGGGGGTTCAGTCCTCCTGATAGGGGTACACCCGGACACACAATAGTATTACTTTGTACATCAACAAACCAAAAAAAAAACATCATCTCACACCTACAGTATAAAGTGACTTTTTCTATTCTACTCATTTATTTCCTCTATTACATTGCAGATCAGCATGATTTTGTAGCACGGCCTCCTATTTCTGTAACCTGCACCCTGATTTGTACTGTACCCCAAACTACAATAAAAGAGACACCGACTGGAGCCCCCACCATCCGCCCCATTGGATAAATATTTAACCAATCTGACCCTCCCTTACTATGATGTCATCAGTCTCTGGGCGGAGCTCTCACATCTCCCGCCTCCCCCCACAGATCTTTATACAACCTCTAGATGCCCATATCCCAGCATGGAGGGGCTCAGTGAAGGTGGTGGTGAAGGTGTGGAGGTGTCGGATCGGGTCACACAGATCATAAAAGGAGATCCGCCCGGCCTCATAATCCAGATATATCCTGACTCTGTTACTGGAGGGATTGGGGGGTAAGAGGATCGATTTACTGTCATGTATCACCCAATACTTATTACCAGTCCTGTCCAATCCCCAGGACTTCTTATTATTTCCAATCCCTGACCCCCCCCCTCTCCTCTCTATACTGGGGTAACACATCCCGACTCTCCAGCTCTCTGACCCCCCGACATCCACTTCCCAGTAATGTCTCCCTGAGGAGAAACTCCGACTGCTCAACACCTGAAAATATTGAAATCTATCTGGTGTTTCTGGGTAATTCTGGTTTATATCTGACTTGGATACAGTTTTCCTGTCATCTGATATCTGTAGATATTTATTAGCTGTGTTTCCATCCAGTAATATGTCTGCAGCTCCCTGTATATAGAATACATTAACCTCTGTTATTATATCAGATAAACCTGTGTGTAAGACCCCCGCCACATCCAGACCCCCTCCATCATGGAGGAGCTCCTCATGTCTCTCTCTGTCCTCATTATCTCCATCCTCAGTATCACACAAGTCACCTGTGTCTGATTCCTGTAAGACAGTCAGTGGATCCATCACGTTACACAGCTCCTCAATGTGACGCAACTTCCTGGACAGCTCCTCCTTCTTTATTTCCAGATCCCGGATGGAGATGGAGACCCGCTCTGCCCTCCCGGAGATGTCCCTCAAGACTCTCTGCTCCAGGTCTTCCAGATGTCTCCTGAGAGCTCTAAACAGGGCAGTGACTCTCTCGGTGTCACCAGCGGCTTCTTCTTCTACTTTCCTCCGGTGTTCCTGCAGACTCTGGACTCTTTCCTCCGTCTCCTCTCTCTTTGTCAGAAGATTCTGCAGAACATTCCTCAGTGTCTCCTTCCTCTTCTCAGAAGCCTCATCCAGTGACTTCATCTTATGTCCTGTGTGTTCTCCAATCATACAACAAGACATACAGACACAGCTACCATCGTTAGTGCAGAAATACTTCAAAACTTCCTTATGGACGGAGCATTTTCTGCTCTCCATGGACAAGGTGGGGTCACATAAGACGTGTTCTGGGGACTTTTTGTGGACTCTCAGGTGTTTATCACACAGAGAAACCTCACAGTGCAGACAGGATCTAACAGCAGGTACAGGAGAGTCCACACAGTGAGTACAGAAGACCCCGGACTCCTCTTGATCTTGATGAGTAGATAGGAAAGTCTCTGCTATGTTACGTAGTGTTATGTTCCTGTGCAGTGCAGGCCGATCCGGAAACTTCTCTGTACATTCAGGACAGGAATATCCTCCAGACCCCTCCTGTGTATCCAGCACACCATCAATACAGACCCGGCAGAAGTTGTGACCACATCTCAGGGTTACAGGATCGGTATAAATGTTCAGACAGACGAAACATTCCAACTCAGCTCTCAGATCACCAGACGCCATCGCTGACAGCAGACGAGGAAATGAAAGTGAAAGCCACGGAGAAGAATGCAGTTGGGAGGGTCACGTCCTCCTACACAGGGGGGGCTGGGCTGTGACTTGTACTGTAGTCATAGGATTAGTTATATGGAGGGACACAGATAATCAAGGCATCTCCTGGGAATATAACAGCCATTTTTGTATTTATGCAGTGGGGTTTATTTACTAAAGGCAAATCCTCTCTGCACTACAAGTGTACTTTGAAGTTCAGTCACTGTAGGTCCGAGGAGAAGATCTGAAATGAGGGGAAGCTCTGCTGATTTTATCATCCAATCATGTGCAAGCAAAAATGCTGTTTTTTTATTTCGCTTGCATGTCCCCCTCAGATCTTTAGAGACTGCACTTCCAAGTGCACTTGTAGTGCAAAATGGATTTTCCTTTAGTAAATAACCCCCCATCCAGCACACGGATGGTTTGCTATCTGGATAATCTCTATAGATTATGTAGCCATGACCCCTGACCCCTAGAGGCCTAATGGTGACCTCCAGAGTCCGGGAGAGCTGACATTCATCTTCACAGTGTGGGTTACTAGGCATAGTGAGTGTGGTGTAGATAGAGGAAGACGTGCGCCAGACACTCTGAGAATGCAATAAGAGATTTATTGTCTCTTAACCGCTTCAGCCCCGGAAGATTTTACCCCCTTCCTGACCAGAGCATTTTTTGCGATTAGGTACTGCGTCGTTTTAGCTGACAATTGCGTGGTCGTGCGACGCTGTACCCAAACAAAACTGACCTCCTTTTTTCCCACAAATAGAGCTTTCTTTTGGTGGTATTTGATCACCTCTGCGGTTTTTATTTTTTGCACTATGAACAAAAAAAGAACGACAATTTTGAAAAAAAAACAACAACATTTTTTACTTTTTGCTATAATAAATATCCTCCAAAAATATATGTAAAAAAAAATCTTTTTTCAGTTTAGGCTGATACGTATTCTTCATATTTTTGGTAAAAAAAAAAAATTGCAATAAGCTTATATTGATTGGTTTGCGCAAAAGCTATAGCGTCTACAAAATAGGAGATAGATTTATGTCATTTTTATCATAATTTTTTTTTTTAATTAGTAATGGCGGTAATCTGTGATTTTTATCGTGACTGCAACATTATGGCGGACACATCGGACACTTCTGACACTATTTTGGGACCATTGTCATTTATATAGCGATCAGTGCTATAAAAATGCAATGATTACTGTGTAAATGACACTGGCAGGGTAGGGGTTAAACTCTAGGGGGCGATCAAGAGGTTAAGTGTGTCCTACGGAGGTGTTCTAACTGTAGGGGGGAGGGGCTACCACTGACATGACAGCGATCACTGCTCCTGATGACAGAGACCAGTGGATCTCTGTCATGTCACAAGGCAGAACAGGAAAATGCCTTGTTGCCTCTCCATACCGCAATCGCGGGCCACCAGCGAGTATCGAGTTCCCATGACCCGTGGGGTGGGTTAGCGCGCACCCATTAGGAGGAAAATTCACAGGGACGTACAGGTACGCCCATTTGCCTGCCTGTGCCATTCTGCCGACGTACATCTGTGTGTGGCGGTCGGAATTCGGTTAACAGAACTGGGGAGAGAGGGTTAAGGCCTGAACACCCTTAGGCAGATTCTAAACACTTGGCAGATTCGGAGTCAAAAATAGGAATAGAAGGACAGCTATACAGTTCAAGGGCCTTTAAGCTGGATTGTGGCAAACTGTATCTGTAGACCGTCGTCTCCTATAGCAACTGATCGGGTAACTTCAACTTCAGTAGAGATCACAACTCTCAGTATCCCATTGTAGATCCTCTCACTGAGCTCACAGTCTCTCACTAGACTCTTCAGATCCCAGCCACCACTGGATCCCTTGGAGATCCTTAACAACTATCCCGCTGTGGCTTCCAAGTGTCACCCACATTGTCCCGCTGGGTTCCTGACTTGGCTCTTCAGCTAACCTGCTGAATCCTCTGCAAGCGTCACCAACACAGTTCCGCTGGGTCCCTAGCTTGACTCTGCTGAAGCTTTCCCAACTTCTTCTCCATCCCCGACTCGTGAAATAAGCTGCTGGTACTTCTTCAGTCACCACAGAACCTGGCCTCTGATAACAGGAGAGATTGTCCCTTGCTGGTTACTGTGTCCCCTTTACCTCTGACTCTGGTTCTCGCTTGCCTCTGGTGTCAGGAGTGGTCGTCTCTGATGGCAACTGTTTTCCTTCACCCATGGCAACTACTTGGTTCTCCAGAACCCCCCACAACTTGATTGGGGCTCCAAGCCCAAAGTCCCAACCCTGCACTGCTTGCTACCAACCTAGATAGGCCTTAGACTTCCTAGCAGCCAGTACTCCCAGATAGGCCTCAGGCTTCTGGCCTAGCAGCCAGGAGCTTTTCAACAAACGTCCACCCAGACAGCCGCCCAGGTGGCACCAAACCCCGATCACCTGACCCCTCCCGAATAAATAGGCTCTCCCAGCAGGCCAAGGGCAAAGAGACCCCTGCCAATTGGCTGAGACAACCCATCCACTCCTAGTCTGGATTCACTAAGGCCTTGTCAATCTAATGCCACAGGTAACAATGCCACCTAGTGACAGAAGAGAGAGGTGCATTCAACCGTGATTTAGGAAAAGGTCAGTGGATCTCCCTTACAATCAGCCAGGCTGGTTACCGCCTAGCAAACAAAATTTTTTAGCAACCCTGCCTAACACCCGGGTGCTACAATTACAATTAACATCGTTGCAGATTCCTTTTATGTTTGTTTCGAAGAAAAAGCTGTGTGTTCCACCATGTCCTTTCCAAACTGATTCCTTAATAGTAGATTCTGTACTAATTATAAACACCTGGTGCAATTTCAGTATTCTATTAAAGACAGTTGCTGTGTCTGCAAAAGTGTGGAAATATTTAACCCTTTGAAAGTATTTCACCAAAAACAAAGGTAGTGCCTAATACTGTACTTGTGTGCGAATGTGAGATATTCAGTGAGCCAATCACAGCGGCAGGAAATGACGTTTCTGGGGGTGTTCTGTACACCAGGTTACCACAGTGCATTGAATTTTTTTTTTGTTGTGCAAAATAAAAATACTCCAGTGGATATAGTGCCAATATGGGGCAGATAGACACAAGTTGTAGGAGAGCTAAAAGGTTTGCTAGAAACGGTATCTAGCAATGTGCAGAGGGTTCATTCAGAATTTGTGGTCACACCCCTTCAGCACCTGATGGGTTTTATATATGTATAAGATATTGGGGTCTGAGCACAGGTATGAAGGGGAGGAAAGATGAGAGATGGTGGTGGAACTCAGATTGTGACTACACCATGATGGGGGCGGGGCCTAGCAGGCCCATGCACCAGGGGTACCTTTGCCTGAAGGCGCACTCACTAATGCCCGGAACTGCAGTCATGAGCAAAGTCTATAATTAAGGCTTAGAGATGAGCTGACACTGCAAGTAGTATGAAAGTGAATCTCTTTTCTATGAGTTGTCCCCTCACTCTACATTCAGAGCTATACTTGTGATGCATTAGGGGCAGTGGGATGAACCACACGGCACCCACCAGCCAGTGAACCTCTGTTACCCACCCCCCCAGTAACAGAATTAAACTCTGCCCAACACCTAGCGTGGGTAGGGTTGCCACCTGTCTGGGATTCACCCAGACCGTCTGAGTTTTGAATCATGTGTCCGGGTTTCAGTCCACCTGAAACCCGGACACAATATTCAGACAGGAGTGTAGCTCTGAACAGGGCCTGACAGAAGGGTGAGGGGGCACTATTCACGCTGCATCACTATTCTCATTGGAGCCCCAAAGATGCCCCAGTTCTGTTCCGATCCTATAGTGTATGCTAAAAATAAAATGACTGTGTGCCGCTAAAGTGTTTGGGTTTGGCTCAAAGAAAAAGTGGTAACCCTAAGCGCGGGTCTTATGTGTGTCCTATGTTATCTCTTCATATACCGTACCTATTGGTCAGGGTGAGGGCCTCCATAATGCTGGTCTGCTCCCAGTTGTCATTGGAGATGGATCACTATGAAGGGAAGCTCCCCTTTGTGACCACAGGATACCCCACCTAACCGAGGTACCACGTCTCAAAACTCCATTCTGGTTGCTTATGACTCTACATGGTGAACTTGGTTGCCCTTAGTAATGTCCTTATTCTTCCTTCATGGTCTTGCTTGGCACTGTAATACCATCCACTTCACACCCCTTATGCGCTTTAACAGGCCCATGTTCTTTGTATACACCAGCCCCATTATGCTCCTCTTTAAACGACTTTAGACCAGGCCAAAGGGCAAGTATAACAGTCTTTACTAATCTCTATAGTGCAAATGAGATAACAAAACAAAGTGCAAAGGTTTCTTTTCATGACCATTACTATCTATCAGATGGCCCAGGCATACATTTTCAGAATATGATAGTCCATAATGGGTGGCATAGTCTCTAGCTGGTGGCATGGTTCATGGCTGGTGGGATCCCAGAACGCACGGTATTAGTGGTCCTCCTCTAGGAGCGGAATCAGCAGCAACAACAAAGCACAACGGAATGTGCGGGTAACCAGAGCCAACCCTCCCAAGCTGGAGGCTTCAGCCTTCCCCCAAATTTACACCACAGGTGGGCCGTCCAAAACCCAAAAGTCAGTAAACTGGTACTGTTCGTATATATGGTCCGGGGACATACTGGGCACCTTCACTGCCATTGTGCTCTTGCTGGTTGTCCAGTGTGCTCCTGTTCCTTTAAGGGGGCTTGGGCAGCCTCCAGGCTCACCTGTCCCACATCTATCCATTCCATGCATGTGCTTCCACTGTGGAGACACTTATAAATTTGTAGTGTTAGGACTGCCAGCAACGCAGGGTGCCGTGACGAGGCCTTGCAGCTTTCACATGCGTTTGCAAATGTGTGCTAACTAAACCCCTGCTAACAGACGGTTAGACGGGTTAATTTGGTTGGTCAGCAAACTGGTTGGTGAGTTGAGTTATGGAATTGTTTTTGTCTTAGCCCTTGTACACACGGTCGGAGAATCCGTCGGAATGTGTCCTATCGGACCGTGTCGTCGGATAATCCGTCTGTGTGTGGTATGCATCGGACTGATTCCGTCTGAATATCCGTCGGACCCAATTTTCCAACATGTTGTAAATATTTCCCGACCAACTGGTTCAATCGGACATACTCCGATCATGTGTAGAGAATTTTGATCGGACCAAGTGCCACGCATGTTCAGATCAAATTCCTACATCAAAGCTATTGGCTACTAGCCTGAACGTAGTCCCATCGTAACGAAATTATGTCATCATGTTCTGAATGATCGGATTTTTCGACAACTTAGTCCGACCGTGTGTATGCAACAGTTTTGGACAAGATCCGACGGACAAAATCCGACGGATTTGGTTGTCGAAATCTCTGACCGTGTGTACAGGGGCTTACATGTGTTTGCCCCTCCATGTGATCCTTACTGTGAAGGCCAGTTATGGGTGTGGGCATTGGGCAGTTTTTTGTTACAAAGAGTTTAACCCTCATCCAACCCAGTCTGAGCTGGTACCTGTCTAACTAGTTTTCAAACTGCTTACACTTGCCCCTTGTTTTTCACAAGTCATCCCGGCTAAACAACACATCACACACCCATAAATGTACAAAACCATGATGGAACATCATAGATAATACATGCAGCAAAACAGCAATAAATATAGTTATAACAGGAACAGATAAATGCAAAGAGATCAAAGTTCAGAGATAATAGTATGGGTCCGGAAGAAGGATCCTCTCTCACGTAACTGGGTGTCTCCCATCAACTTGGTGTACAACCGGGTATGCATAGTGCTGTATAACCAGCTCAACCCGGTCAATGTAAATATGATGCTCAATGTTCCATTCTTGTTATATCTAACTTTGATAAATTTGTTCTGCAATCTTGGAGGTGTTCCTGTATTCTTCACTTTTCCTAGAGAAACCTGCCCTCCTCAAGTTTCCGGACCAACTGCTCAGGGACATACGGGAAGGTGCATGTGTGCTTCAAATAGTCTTTGCAACTTGGCCAGCAGAGTTAGCTTGTCACTCAGGGGAACTGCACCTTCCAGGAGGTAAGAGTCATCGGGGTGGCGCGGTCTTCCCCGAGTCCCGGGGTGTGCATTGGGCAGTGCTGGGATTTCCTCCGGGAACCACGGCAGTGGAATGACCTGAATGAGAGCAGTCATTTTTGGCAGGTGACTTTTTGTTGTTTAGGCTTTTTTTATGTTTTATTTTTAAATTAAGGACTTGTAAAAAACTGGTGTTATATCTTTATTGTGTTTGACTTTTTTTTGATGAATGAGTAGGGGTACTATGTACCTAATGCTCATTCACATAGGGAGGAATGGGATCTGGGGGGCCCCTGGTTAAAGGAGACTTCCAGATTCTGATAAGTCACCCCCACAAACACCGGGCCAGTGTTGAGGTGAAGAGGTCCTTGTTCCCATCCACATTTGACAATGTGCTTTCGGGGGGGGGGTGAAAGCCACCCATGTTGTGGGCATGTGGCCTTGTATGGTTTGGGGGGGGGCACTTGCTCACCAACCCCCCGCCTTTCCTGGCCTGCCGCTCTGCATGTTCGGATAAGGGACTGGTATGACACTACATCATTTTTTTCTTCGTATTTTGGCATGGGGTTCCTGTTAAAATTCATACCAGACCTGAAGGGCCTAGTATGGGTTGGGGGCCCCACACAGTTTTTTCCTGAATTCTTATTTTCCGGCAATTCTGTTTACATTCAGCTGTCAGCGGGGAAGCCTGTTGACAGCTGCTGAGTCATCAATTAATAATAATAAAGAGTGAGGCAGCACTGGAGAAACTGGGGAGATTAGCGAAGCCTTTGGCCCCCAGGGCACGCATCAACTATTTAAACGCAAAAATTGGTGGCCTGTGGAGTACATATTTGAGGGAGAGCAGTCTGGACCTGAAGTCCAAGAAACCCGGAACAGCAGCAGATGACATCTATGTTCCCAGGCTGTGGTACTACAAGAGGCTGCATCTTCTGTCTGACCAGACTGAACCCAGGTTATCACTCTCTGGTCTTCCTTCCACGCTTCCTTCCAGGCTGTGGCTGTGGTGCTGGAGGTGTGGCAGAAGGAGGAGGAGGAGGAGGAGGAGCATGGTCCAAATCACACAAGTGTGTTGCTTGTGTGATTTGGCCCAACAAACCCCTTGTTGAGGGTGTGTATTATGAGCTCCTCACACAAGAGGTGTTGCCCCTCCTCCATTTGCTGGAGTTTGCAGGCAGCCAAGGCGGAAAATGCCTCTTGATATGTGGGGGTGGCTTTGAGGGCCACTGAAGCCTCCCCGATGAGCCTCATAGCCGACTCCTCCACATTCCTCCCCTTTCTGGCCCTTTTGTGTGGAAGGCGGAGGGGACTTGGGATTCAGTCAGGCTCCTCCGCCTGCCCACCTCTTGGCTGCTGCTTACCCCTGCCTCCTCCTGGCTGCCACTTTCCACAGCCACCTCCTGGCTGCCACTTTCCACAGCCACCTCCTGGCTGCTGCATTCCACACCCTCCTCCTGGCTGATGTCTTCCTGTGTATGAAAAACGGACATAGTTTTTGTTTTTGGTTCATCAAACACACACACAATTTTCAGCACAAGTCTGTTGCAAATTGTTAACAGACTATCATTCTGAGCCCAGCATTTTTCATTCTTGTCCCAAAGGTTTTGGCCACTACTGTCTATTGATATGTGAAACACTTTCTAAAATCAGCAATTAGTGAGCAAAAATCAAGTAAACATCATTCATTTTTACTTCCAAAATATGTACAACAATACTATACCTGGCTCAAGCTGGGCTCCTCCAGTTCTTCCTGAGTGGAAGGCCCAGGTTGGGCGTCGGAATACTCAGCAGGGGTGGAATGTAGCGTAGAAGGACGCGTAGAGGAAGGAAGGGTAGAGAGGGATTCCCTGACCTCAGCCTGGTCTGACAGAAAATACATCCTCTCATAATACCACAGCCTGGGGACATAAACGTCATCTGCTGAAGCTCCAGTTTGCATGGACTGCGGCACCTTCTTGCGCTCCCTCAGATATGTACTCCTGAGGCCACCAATTTTAGTTTTTAAATAGTTGATGTCTGCCCTGGGGACCATCGGCTTCACAAACTCCAGCAGTTTCTCCATCGCTGCCTGCCTCTTTAGTTTGTTACTGTAGTGGGGATGCGTAGCTTGCGACAGACAGGGCAGCTCCCTGTACTTGTAGATGAACAGAGGGAGCAAACTATGGTCGTTAAACCCATCCATATTCTCTGCAAGACACAACATGTCAGGCTAAACTTAATGAAATCTTGTCCCAATACAGGCCTCAATCTAGAAGCAGTATAGGCTAGTGATGTACAAAGTAAAAAATTGTACTTTTGTTTGCACGATCGGCGCGTCAGCTTCTCCCTCTGTTCACAGATTGTACGTACGACACACACACATTGGGTTTTATATACAGTGCACATGCATGAAACTCCGTCCGCCCCTGACGTTCTTTCCAGACTATTCCCCGCCCCTTCTCTTTCGGCGCAGTAAGGAGAGCACATGGCGGAGACACAGCAGGGGCATGTTAATTCCACTAACGAGGAGGAGGATGAGGAAAGTCCGGAGCCTGAAACGTCCCGATCCCGGAGGAGAAGATTTAAGGCCTCAAATATGTCTTTTGTTGAAATGTTGGAGATGGTGGACATATTGAAGAGGAATGACTATGATGGGAAGTATGGACCTTACCCAAACATCAGAAAGGCCAAGATCATGACTAAAGTTGTGAAGAGTCTTCAGAAGAATTTTGGGGTACGACGATCCAAGGATCAACTGAGAAAACGCTGCTCAGACCTGAAACCGATGGAGCACGATCAGTACAGAAGGATCAAGTGAGTTCTTCAAAAAAGTAAGTAGTTGTCGTGTGTTCATATTATTATTGCTTGCATACTGCTCCATGTGCTTTGATTTAATGTTGTACAGTTTAAACTGGCCACTTTCATGTTCATGGGTTCAATCGTTCTTAATAAACATTGTTCGTTAGCCCACTCCAAAAATGATGTTTTGCCAAATTGCACTTGACTATATTTGTTTACACAACAGGTAAGTATTCTTGCTTTAGAAAGTGTCAAAAATAATGTTTTCACATTTTAACTCTGCCAAAAAACACAATTATACAACACTTCCAAGCAATGTTTCATATTCCTATTTCTTCCCTCTGTATTCCTTTTTTTACATTCTCATAGGGGAGAGAAGACTCGGGACGTCTGAGAACACCAGGGACCCCACACCTCCCAAAGAAGGGGAAATACCAACACCAGAAGCAGAGAAGGAAAGAGAGATTGGCGAAATTGTCACCACAACAGGTGATTGTCGGAGACCACAGCTTCAGGTAAGCTAATCAATGTATGTCTGCATATTTATAATACATGGTGTTTTCAATTTTGTGTGTCAACGTGTGCTATCTCCCATCATGGGGGATCAATGTACGTGTTTTGTGGATGCAACCCCTTCCTTGCTACTAAAGTGGCTGAGATGAAGGGGTTGCACACCCAAAGCACGTACATTGATACCCCATGATGGGAGATAGCACATGTTGACATTAGGCATGGGATCAGGAGGAAACTGGCCACTTTATTATTCTCAATTTGTGTGCATCTTCCAAATTTGGGTTTTCCAGGGGTGACATCCCATCCGATGAAGGCAATATCAGCACAGTTTGTACATACTCATGTCTGATATTGTCTCACTTTTCAAAGTTGAACTTTGTAAGTTCCTATGTTTTGTATGTTATGCTTTGATACATGCCTGTTTACCCAAAAACGGCAAGTTATAAAAATGTTCCCCAAAATAATGTTTTCTATACACCAAATATGTTGGTTTGTTGTAAAACCCTTTTCTAAACACACATGTGAATGTGCTTTGAGTAAAATGTTAAATTATCAACAATGTGTGGCTTCCTTTTTCAATGTGCAAAAGCAGTATTTGGAGTAAAGTTGTTGTTTTCTGTGGCAATGGGTGTTATTTACTAAAGGCAAATCCACTTTGCACTCCAAGTGCAGTTTCAGGTGCACTTTTGCAGTGCACTTGTAGTGCATAGTGGATTTGCCTTTAGTAAATAACACCCACAGTGATGTTTAAATTTCCCCAATCATGCCATTTTCAGGACCCCACATATTTCTGCCATGGTGCTGAAAATGAGCAATATTTTTGTCAGTAATGCACTACATACATTATCAACAAAAACAAGGTGTGTGTGTGTAGCAGACCCACAACATAATAAGATTATCTGAAGAAGAGACTGTCACCTCATCTTGCTCAGAACTTGGGTTTGAAGTGTTGTAGAAAAAGGGCCAAAAAAAACAGCAAAAAAAACTAAAACAAAGCCAAGCAGTAAATGAAAACAAAGATTATTGGAGTTTCAAAGAAAAATGTATTTAAAAATGCCTCTCAGACATTGTCTGGCATATCAATGGCCCCCCTACCCACAAAGTACTCCATATATTGGTTTCTGACCTCGCGGGCACTTTGGGGGGGCAAGCCAGGACTAGAAGCTTCAAGGGTCGTTAGGTTGACATTTTCCGGCAAGTCTGCATCAGGGCCAACTGAGGCCACATAGTTTGCTGAATGTTTTTTCAAAAAATTGTGCAGAACGCAGCAGGCAAGCACAATGTGATTTAGTTTATATTCCGCCATGTGTATTGGCATCAAAAATAGGCAGAACCAAGTGGCCATTATCCGGAAAGTGTTCTCCACAACTCTTCTGGCTCTGGCCAGCCACACATTAAAGATCCTCTGACCCGGGGTGAGGGTCCTCATCGGGAAAGGCCGCATCAGATGGTTTGCCAGAGCAAACGCCTCATCCGCAACGAAAACGAATGGGAGTCCTTCTACATTCTCCTCTGGAGGTGGGAAGCCCAGACTGCCACTCTGGAGACGCCATGTCATGAACCATGAAACAGACAGAGGCAGAAGTACAATCAAATCACACTTGTTTATTAATAAAAATAAAAAGGTAAATAGAAAAAAGCGTAGTCAAGCATAGCCAGAGTCCAGTAGCCAGATCAGGTAGTCAGCCAGTCCAAAGTTCATAAACCAGACCGGGTAATCAGCCAGTCCAGACGTCAGGGATCCAAGGAGATCAACTGCAAGCAGGATAGAAGCCAGGAGGGATGTCAGCAAACCAGTCTTGAAACAAACAGCAGGAGATGGTTCCTAGTGATGTGACCAACGCAAAGGCAAAAGAAAGAGTGATCTGGAAGGCTTTAAATAGGCAGGTCAGATGAGCATCATTGGGAACAGCTGGTAACTGTGGAAAGAGAAGAGAGCTGGCAATTAGCCGACAGCTGAGTGGCCAGCCCAGAGGAGGAAGGGCTAAGCCAGCCCTGACACGCCAGTATAATTCCGTCCACGCGAACACTCCACCATCCAACATACAGCCATTTTTCCCCACGTCCACATGTAGGAAGTCATAGGTCGCTGACACCCCCGCCAACATCAGGATACTATTATACCCCTTGTAATTATAATAGTAGGACCCCGAGTTGGGGGGTGGGACAATGCGGACGTGTTTCCTAGGCTTGTACAATTCGTTTCGTAACAAATCGAATTTGAATGAATTTGACATGATTCGGTAATTCTTTAAAGATCTAATGAAACAAAAGTTCATCTCAAAGTAAATCTTATAGTCCAATCAGCTAATTAATTTTGTGCCGGAGGATGGATTACTGGCAAAGTGCATTCCTGAGAACTGAGTTAGAAGGGTGTTGTATTGTATTTGAGCCGAGGAGAAGAGACGTTGTCATTGTGTGTGTTAAACGATTCAATAAACAAACGACTTTCCAAACTACGAATCATTATCACAAATGTCTATACATACATAAATAGCGAATTTCAACGAATACGAATGAATGAATTCGACACTCTATGAATAATAACGAATTATCCGAAAACGTATTAACGTAACATAAGGAATATAACAGAACGAAATGATGTATTTTACGAATGACAACGAACAGAAACTAAACAAAATTTTCCATTGTGCACAAGTCTAGTGTTTCCTATCAATTGCACCTCCACAATTGGAAAAGTCCCAACGGCTGGCAAAGTGGGAGGCCATAGTCTGCTATTCCTGTGGCGTTGAAGGAAACTGTGGAGGGAAACAAGAAAAAAATGTATTCATTTTGCACATCAACATTGCAAGCAGATTAGACACAAACATTTTTGGACAATATCAGTATAACATTTTGGGAAATGAGTATTTAAAGCCTAAAGTATAAGGTTCCCTTATCAGATTCCTAATGAGTTTGGCCCAACCAAAAAAAAAAAAAATTCTGGCACTCTGCATGAATTGAAGCACACACATAACATTTGTACACATTTTAGGGGGTGTTTAGGGGAAAGCAATACTATGGAGCTGACAAAATACATTGCTAAGTGACTAGGCCAGTGATGGCGAACCTTGGCACTCCTGATGTTTTGGAACTACATTTCCCATGATGCTCAAACACTCTGCAGTGCAGTTGAGCATCATGGGAAATGTAGTTCCAAAACATCTGGAGTGCCAAGGTTCGCCATCACTGGACTAGGCTATAGGTTTATGGGCCCAGAAGAGCATTCTGGGGAAGTTATTGAATGCAAATATGCATGAAGGAAAAAAAAGGAACTTGAAAAGCTCCCAGCATGCATGAGGACAAAGGGGCACAGCATATCAATTAGAGCATATTGCAATCATGGTAATTAGGGAATGAGGAAATAAATACAACACATTGGCAAACATTAAATACATAGAATGTGATGTTAAAGGATAAAACTTACCTTCATATAGTCCTTCTGCAGGACTTGAATGATGGCAGAACAGGTCTCTGGAATAATGATCCCCAGAGCCTGGGGGGAGATGCTTGTGGAGAACTTGAGGTCCTGAAGGCTTCTCCCAGTCGCCAAGTAGAGCAACGTGGCGATGAGCCTCTACTCCGGAGTGATGGCTTGCCGCATGCAGGTATCCTGCCTGCTGATATAAGGGGACAGCAAAGCCAGCAGACGGTGAAAAACGGGGTCCGTCATCCGGAGATAATTCCTGGAATCATCAGGATTATTCTCCCAGATCTCACGGAGCAAAGGCATGTGCGAGAACTGGTCACGCTGGCGCAACCAATTCTTGGTCCACAATCTCCTCCTCTCCCTGTTCATGGACGGGGCTTGTGTGAAAGCTAAAAGCCCAACACCAATCCCCTGCACAGCAGAAACTCTACGACGAGTACGTAGACGAAACATGGCTTAAAACGGTCGGCTGGTCAGAACGGACAACAGAAAGCACCGATAAACAGCAAGGCCTGAAAGAACGAACTGAAAATTAGAAACAAGCAGACAATAAGCAATGCAAATCAAAGCGTACTATACCAAGATATAGTCCACAATGAGAAACAAATGCTTACTGACTGCACACACTGATAATCAGATACACAAAGACAAGCAGAAACTGAAGAGCAGTACCGAACTGAAGCACAAATCTGAAAAGCGCGAATCGTCTCTCATCAAACTTCTACTAACACGCGATAAACACGAGATCAGCAGAAGGAGCCCAGAGGGTGCCGGACGTGGTGCTGAACTTCCCTTTTCTAGTCCCGTTGTACACGGCTTACGTCACCGCGTTCTTGGCAACTGGAAATTCCAACAACTTGGTCCGAACGTTTGTATGCAACATCACTTCCGACGTCGTCCGGAATTAATCCGTTGGAAAAACTCCGACGGATTTGGTCGTCGGAATCTCCGACCGTGTATACAAGGGCTTAAAGTTCAGCCACTTCCACACTGAAGCGTTTTACAGGCATTTTTGCGCTACAAATAGCGCCTGAAAAGCGCCTGTAACCTGCCTCTTCTGCAGCCCCAATATGGAGGTCCCAGAGCTTCCACACCGGGGCGGAGCGCTTGCAGGACAAAGGGAGACATAATGGCTGTGCGTTTATTTCATAGAAACCAAATCAACTTCACACTCTGTACAGAGGAGCTTACACGCTAATGTCCCCTCCCCCCACAGTCACATCAGTCTCTGTACAGAGGAGCTTACACTCTAATGTCCCCTCCCCCCACAGTCACATCAGTCTCTGTACAGAGGAGCTTACACTCTAATGTCCCCTCCCCCCCACAGTCACATCAGTCTCTGTACAGAGGAGCTTACACTCTAATGTCCCCTCCCCCCAGTCACATCAGTCTCTGTACAGAGGAGCTTACACTTTAATGTCCCCTCCCCCACAGTCACATCAGTCTCTGTACAGAGGAGCTTACACTCGAATGTCCCCTCCCCCCACAGTCACATAAGTCTCTGTACAGAAGAGCTTACACTCTGATGTCCCCTCCCCCACAGTCACATCAGTCTCTGTACAGAGGAGCTTACACTCTAATGCCCCCTCCCCCCACAGTCACATCAGTCTCTGTACAGAGGAGCTTACACTCTGATGTCCCCTCCCCCACAGTCACATCAGTCTCTTTACAGAGGAGCTTACACTCTAATGTCCCCCCCCCCCCCCCCAGAGTCACATCAGTCTCTGTACAGAGGAGCTTACACTCTAATGTCCCCTCCCCCAGTCACATCAGTCTCTGTACAGAGGAGCTTACACTCTAATGTCCCCTCCCCCAGTCACATCAGTCTCTGTACAGAGGAGCTTACACTCTAATGTCCCCTCCCCCACAGTCACATCAGTCTCTGTACAGAGGAGCTTACACTCTAATGTCCCCTCCCCCCCACAGTCACATCAGTATCTGTACAGAGGAGCTTACACTCTAATGTCCCCTCCCCCCACAGTCACATCAGTCTCTATACAGAGGAGCTTACACTCTAATGTCCCCTTCCCCCACAGTCACATCAGTCTCTGTACAGAGGAGCTTACACTCTAATGTCCCCTCCCCCCACAGTCACATCAGTCTCTGTACAGAGGAGCTTACACTCTAATGTCCCCTCCCCCCACAGTCACATCAGTATCTGGACAGGGGAGCTTACACTCTAATGTCCCTTCCCCTCACAGTCACATCAGTCTCTGTACAGAGGAGCTTACACTCTAATGTCCCCTCCCCCCAGTCACATCAGTCTCTGTACAGAGGAGCTTACACTCTAATGTCCCCTCCCCCAGTCACATCAGTCTCTGTACAGAGGAGCTTACACTCTAATGTCCCCCCCCCCCCACAGTTACATCAGTCTCTGTACAGAGGAGCTTACACTCTAATGTCCCCTCCCCCCACAGTCACATCAGTCTCTGTACAGAGGAGCTTACACTCTAATGTCCCCTCCCCCCACAGTCACATCAGTCTTTGTACAGAGGAGCTTACACTCTAATGTCCCCTCCCCCCACAGTCACATCAGTCTCTGTACAGAGGAGCTTACACTCTAATGTCCCCTCCCCCACAGTCACATCAGTCTCTGTACCAGAGGAGCTTACACTCTAATGTCCCCTCCCCCCACAGTCACATCAGTCTCTGTACAGAGGAGCTTACACTCTAATGTCCCCCCCCCCCCACAGTCACATCAGTCTCTGTACCAGAGGAGCTTACACTCTAATGTCCCCTCCCCCCACAGTCACATCAGTCTCTGTACAGAGGAGCTTACACTCTAATGTCCCCTCCCCCACAGTCACATCAGCCTCTGTACAGAGGAGCTTACACTCTAATGTCCCCTCCCCCCACAGTCACATCACTCTCTGTACAGAGGAGCTTACACTCTAATGTCCCCCCCCCCCCACAGTCACATCAGTCTCTGTACCAGAGGAGCTTACACTCTAATGTCCCCTCCCCCCACAGTCACATCAGTCTCTGTACAGAGGAGCTTACACTCTAATGTCCCCTCCCCCACAGTCACATCAGTCTCTGTACAGAGGAGCTTACAATCTAATGTCCCCTCCCCCACAGTCACATCACTCTCTGTACAGAGGAGCTTACACTCTAATGTCCCCTCCCCCACAGTCACATCAGTCTCTGTACAGAGGAGCTTACAATCTAATGTCCCCTCCCCCCACAGTCACATCAGTCTCTGTACAGAGGAGCTTACACTCTAATGTCCCCTCCCCCACAGTCACATCAGTCTCTGTACAATGGAGCTTACACTCTAATGTCCCCTCCCCCACAGTCACATCAGTCTCTGTACAGAGGAGCTTACACTCTAATGTCCCATCCCCCACAGTCACATCAGTCTCTGTACAGAGGAGCTTACACTCTAATGTCCCCTCCCCCACAGTCACATCAGTCTCTGTACCAGAGGAGCTTACACTCTAATGTCCCCTCCCCCCAGTCACATCAGTCTCTGTACAGAGGAGCTTACACTCTAATGTCCCCTCCCCCCACAGTCACATCAGTCTCTGTACAGAGGAGCTTACACTCTAATGTCCCCTCCCCCCCACAGTCACATCAGTCTCTGTACCAGAGAGCAGCATGGCAGAAAATGGAAAAAGGACGGCGGCACTCCGAAATAATGTCTTTATTGAATAAATCTTAATCCAAACATCAATCAGAGACACGGGTCCAGATGATCTGTGTTACAGAGCTTCGCCCCTCCCCCCCCCTCCTCCACACCAATGTCTGTCAGAGGCGGGATCTGCTTTCTCTCCTCCCCTCCCCCCCCCACGCTCTGGGCAGCCCGCGTGTTGTCTGTGAAGAGGATGTGGGGCAGGAAAGTTAAAACTGAGAAGTCGCTCTGCAGCCACAGCATAAAAAACAAACAAAAAACTCAAGTCGGCCTCCTGGGGCTGTCCATTGTATGACCAAGTCAGCTTCTCCTCTCCTCTTCTCCCTCCCTGCTCTGCCCCCCAAATCTCTCCCCTCCCCCTATTTCTAGCAGCCTGTGCCGTACCTCGCCCTCATGGGTGGTATTATGTGGGCTCACACTGGCAGTTTGGCTGCAGCGCTGGCGTAGTGCCAGTCTTCCTGCACGGTGCCCCTGGCCCCATAGACCTCTATTAGGCTGCACATTTTTACTGCATATTCTGAAAGTGCACACAGAGTCCTGCATGCTGCATCTTTGGTGCAATTCCAGAACATGCAGCAAAAAACGCACAACCTAAAAAGTCTGAGGGACTGCGGCTATGGAAAACCGCGAGTACACCCGTACTGCAGCCAAACCGCAGCTCACCAGTGTGAGCCCAAAAGGCTTTTACTCTTAGCAGGCATTGCCACCACACTGAAAAGCGATCGATGATCAGGTCGCTTTTCAGAGGCATATGACAGGCAGTAAGGAGGTGACATCTAATTTCCTCTCTGCCTGTTTTAACCTCCTGAATGCCAGTCCCTCCAGGTAATGGCACAGGTCACTTTGAACTCCACCATTACTCTCTGGAGATATTCGATGTTCTCTCACCTTATTGTTTGCACATCTAATACATAATGAGAGTTGTGGAAATAAGGTGGAGTTTAAAGTGAATTTCTACACCTAAGTGGAGCCCCCCTTCCAGAAGATTTGAGAATAAACCCAGAGACTGGTAGATTGGGCCACCATACACACATAGAAATTTCTGCTGAACTGGCAGAATGCCAATCTATGTATGAGCAGACGGCTTGTACATAATTGGAAAGATCACCTGACTTCAGTACAACCAGCGTGCTGCTATAGCTTCCAGCAGTGATCATTGTATTCTGATGGCTGGGAAACCTTCACCTAAGAGCACACGCCAACATATGGCTCTTACAGAAGCTTGGTGAATAAAATGCCAGGCTTCCCTAGCATTACACCTGTGTGCCTAACACAAAGTCTGGGCACAAGCCAGCACAGGATCCTAGAGACGCAGCATGGTGCCCAGTAACAGGAGAGCTGGGATATGACGTTATTTACATCGTATCCCTGCCACTCCTAAACCTGCTTCACTGCCACACCAGACCCACGGTGCCCATAATCTGACCCTGGGGACTGGTGCACTGGCCTGCACAGAGAGAGAGACTTCTCAACATTGCTTCCACACAGAAAATGCAATATGGAGCGATTTCTCTCTCTGTGCGGGCAATGTGGAGCTAATTTGCTGGTTAAATGGGCCACTTGACTGGACTTGCCCCCCAGGCCTAAGGCTGCCAGCCCTCCCCTGTCTCTATACCAGGCTGCCCTCCTCTCTGTGCCAGGCCACCCTCCTCTATATCCTCCCTGTGCCAGGCTGTCCTCCTTTCTTTCCTCTCTGTGCCAGGATTCTCTCCTCTCTATCCTCTCTGTGCCAGGCTGTCCTCCTCTCTATCCTCTCTGTACCAGGCTGTCCTCCTCTCTGTGCCAGGCCACCCTCCTCTCTATCCTCTCTGTGCCAGGCTGTGCTCCACTCTATCCTCTCTGTACCAGGCTGTCCTCTGCTCTATCTTCTCTGTGCCAGGTTGCCCTCTTCTCTATCCTTTCTGTGCCAGGTTGCCCTCTTCTCTATCCTTTCTATGCCAGGTTGCCCTCTTCTCTATCCTCTCTGTGCCAGGTTGCCCTCCTCTCTATCCTCTCCGTGCCAGACTGCCCTCCTCTCTATCTTTTCTGTGCCAGACTGCCCTCCTCTCTATCCTCTCTGTGCCAGGCTGTCCTCCTCTCTATCCTCTCTGTGCCAGGCTGTCCTTTCTTTGCCAGGCTGTCCTCCTCTCTATCCTCTCTGTTTCATGCTGCCCTCCTCTTTATCCTCTCTGTACCAGGCTGACCTCCTCTCTATCCTCTCTGTGCCAGGCTGACCTCCTCTATATCCTCTCTGTGCCAGGCTGTCCTCCTCTCTATCCTCTCTGTGCCAGGCTGACCTCTTCTCTATCCTCTCTGTGCCAGGTTGCACTCTTCTCTATCCTTTCTGTGCCAGGTTGCCCTCTTCTCTATCCTTTCTGTGCCAGGTTGCCCACTTCTCTATCCTGTCTGTGCCAGGTTGCCCTCCTCTCTATCCTCTCCATGCCAGACTGCCCTCCTCTCTATCTTTTCTGTGCCAGACTGTCCTCCTCTCTATCCTCTCTGTGCCAGACTGCCCTTCTCTCTATCCTCTCTGTACCAGGCAGCCCTCCTCTCTATCCTCTCTGTGCCAGGCTGTTCTTCTTTCTTTGCCAGGCTGTCCTCCTCTCTATCCTCTCTGTGCCATGCTGTCCTCCTTTCTTTGCCAGGCTGTCCTCCTCTCTATCCTCTCTGTGCAAGGCTGCACTCCTCTCTGTCCTCCTTGTGCAGGCTTCCCTGCTCTCTATCCTCTCTGTGCCAGGCTGCACTGCTCTCTATCCTGCCTGTGCCCGGCTGTCCTCCTCTCTGTACGAGGCTGTCCTCATCTCTCTATTCTCCCTGTGCCAGGCTGCCCTCCTCTCTATCCTCTCTGTGCCAGGCTGTCCTCCGCTCTGTGCTAGGCTGTCCTCCGCTCTGTGCAAGGCTGTCCTCCCCTCTATCCTCTCTGTGCCAGGCTCCCTGTCCTCTCTGTACAAGGCAGCCGTCCTCTCTATCCTCTCTGTGCCAGGCTGCCCTCCTCTCTATCCTCTCTGTACCAGGCAGCCCTCCTCTCTATCCTTTCTGTGCCAGGCTGCCCTCCTCACTATCCTCTCTGTGCCAGGCTGCCCTCCTCTCTATCCTCTCTGTGCCAGGCTGCCCTCCTCTCTATCCTCTCTGTACCAGGCAGCCCTCCTCTCTATCCTTTCTGTGCCAGGCAGCCCTCCTCTCTATCCTCTCTGTGCAGGCTACCCTCCTCTCTATCCTCTCTGTACCAGGCTGCCCTCCTCGCCATCCTCTCTGTACCAGGCAGCCCTCCTCTCTATCCTCTCTGTACCAGGCTGCCCTCCTCTCTATCCTCTCTGTGCCAGGCTGTTCTCTGCTCTGTGCAAGGCTGTCCTCCGCTCTGTGCAAGGCTGTCCTCCTCTCCATCCTCTCTGTACTAGGCAGCCCTCCTCTCTATCCTCTCTGTACCAGGAAGCCCTCCTCTCTATCCTCTCTGTGCCAGGCTGCCCTCCTCTCCATCCTCTCTGTACCAGGCAGCCCTCCTCTCTATCCTCTCTGTACCAGGCAGCCCTCCTCTCCATCCTCTCTTTACCAGGCAGCCCTCCTCTATATCCTCTCTGTACCAGGCAGCCCTCCTCTCTATCCTCTCTGTGCCAGGCTGCCCTCCTCTCTGTACCAGGCTGTCCTCCTCTCTATCCTCTCTGTGCCAGGCTGCCCTAATCTCTATCCTCCCTGTGCAGGCTTCCTTGCTTTCTATCCTCTCTGTGCCAGGCTGCACTGCTCTCTATCCTGCCTGTGCCCGGCTGTCCTCCTCTCTGTACGAGGCTGTCCTCATCTCTGTACCAGGCTGCTATCCTCTCTGTACGAAGCTGTCCTCCTCTCTCTCCTCGCTGTTCCAGGATGCCCTCCCCTCTATCCTCTCTGTGCCAGGCTGTCCTACTCTCTATCCTCTTTGCCAGGCTCCCTCCTCTCTATCCTCTCTGTGCCAGGCTGCACTCCTCTCTATTCTCTCTGTGTCAGGCTGTCCTCCTCTCTGTGCCAATCTCCCTCATCTCTGTGCTAGGCTGCCCTCTGCTCTATCATCTCTGTGCTAGGCTGTCCTCCTCTCTATCCTCTCTGTGCCAGGCTCCCTCCTCTTTATCCTCTCTGTGCCAAGCTTCTTCCTCTCTATCCTCTCTGTGCCAGGCTGCCCTCCTCTCTGTGTCAGGCTGCCCTCTTCTCTATCCTCTCTGTGCCAGGCTGCCATCCTCTATCCTCTCTGTGCCAGGCTGCCCTCCTCCCCCTTATCCTCTCTGTGTCAGGCTGCCCTCCTCTCTGTGCCAGGCTGTCCTCCTCTCTATCCTCTCTGTGTCAGGCTGTCCTCCTCTCTATCCTCTCTGTGCCAGGCTGCCCTAATCTCTATCCTCCCTGTGCAGGCTTCCCTCCTCTCTATCCTCTCTGTGCCAGGCTGCCCTCCTCTCTATCCTCTCTGTGCCAGGCTGCCCTCTGCTCTATCCTCTCTGTACCAGGCTGTCCTCCTCTCTGTACCATGCTGCCCCCTCCCTGTCCTCTCTGTACCAGGTCACCCTCCTCTCTATCCTCTCTTTGCCAGACTGCCCTCCGCTCTATCCTCTCTGTGCCAAGCTGTCCTCCTCTCTTTCCTCTATGTACCAGGCTGCCCTCCGCTCTATGCTCTCTGTGCCAGGCTGCCCTCCTCTCTATCCCCTCTGTGCCAGGCTGCCCTCTGCTCTATCCTCTCTGTACCAGGCTGTCCTCCTCATTGTGCCAGGCTGCCCTCCTCTCTATCCGCTCTGTACCAGGCTGCCCTCCTCTCTATCTTCTCTGTGCCAGGCTCCCTGTCCTCTCTTTACCAGGCAGCCCTCCTCTCTATCCTCTCTGTGCCAGGCTGCCCTCCTCTCTATCCTCTCTGTGCCAGGCTGCCCTCCTCTCTATCCTCTCTGTGCCAGGCTGTCCTCCTCTCTGTACCAGGCAGCCCTCCTCTCTATCCTCTCTGTACCAGGCTGCCCTCCTCTCCATCCTCTCTGTGCCAGGCTGCCCTCCTCTCTATCCTCTCTGTGCCAGGCTGTTCTCTGCTCTGTGCAAGGCTGTCCTCCTCTCCATCCTCTCTGTACCAGGAAGCCCTCCTCTCTATCCTCTCTGTGCCAGGCTGCCCTCCTCTCTATCCTCTCTGTACCAGGAAGCCCTCCTCTCTATCCTCTCTGTACCAGACAGCCCCCCTCTCTATCCTCTCTGTACCAGGCTGCCCTCCTCTCTATCCTCTTTGCCAGGCTCCCTCCTCTCTATCCTCTCTGTGCCAGGCTGCACTCCTCTCTATTCTCTCTGTGTCAGGCTGTCCTCCTCTCTGTGCCAGGCTCCCTCATCTCTGTGCTAGGCTGCCCTCTGCTCTATCATCTCTGTGCTAGGCTGTCCTCCTCTCTATCCTCTCTGTGCCAGGCTCCCTCCTCTGTATCCTCTCTGTGCCAGGCTTCTTCCTCTCTATCCTCTCTGTGCCAGGCTGCCCTCCTCTCTGTGTCAGGCTGCCCTCTTCTCTATCCTCTCTGTGCCAGGCTGCCATCCTCTATCCTCTCTGTGACAGGCTGCCCTCCTCTCTATCCTCTCTGTGCCAGGCTGTCCTCCTCTCTATCCTTTCTGTGCCAGATTGCCCTCCTCTCTATCCTCTCTGTGCCAGGCTGCCCTCTGCTCTATCCTCTCTGTACCAGGCTGTCCTCCTCGTTGTGCCAGGCTGCCCTCCTCTCTATCCGCTCTGTACCAGGCAGCCCTCCTCTCTATCCTCTCTGTGCCAGGCTGCCCTCCTCTCTATCCTCTCTGTGCCAAGCTGCCCTCCTCTCTATCCTCTCTGTGCCAGGCTGTCCTCCTCTCTGTACCAGGCAGCCCTCCTCTCTATCCTCTCTGTACCAGGCCGCCCTCCTCTCCATCCTCTCTGTACCAGGCAGCCCTCCTCTCTATCCTCTCTGTGCCAGGCTGCCCTCCTCTCCATCCTCTCTGTACCAGGCAGCCCTCCTCTCTATCCTCTCTGTACCAGGCTGCCCTCCTCTCTATCCTCTCTGTGCCAGGCTGTTCTCTGCTCTGTGCAAGGCTGTCCTCCGATCTGTGCAAGGCTGTCCTCCTCTCCATCCTCTCTGTACCAGGAATCCCTCCTCTCTATCCTCTCTGTACCAGGAAGCCCTCCTCTCTATCCTCTCTGTGCCAGGCTGCCCTCCTCTCCATCCTCTCTGTACCAGACAGCCCTCCTCTCTATCCTCTCTGTACCAGGCTGCCCTCCTCTCTATCCTCTCTGTGCCAGGCTGCCCTCCTCTCTGTACCAGGCAGTCCTCCTCTCTATCCTCTCTGTGTCAGGCTGTCCTCCTCTCTATCCTCCCTGTGCAGGCTTCCTTGCTTTCTATCCTCTCTGTGCCAGGCTGCACTGCTCTCTATCCTGCCTGTGCCCGGCTGTCCTCCTCTCTGTACGAGGCTGTCCTCATCTCTGTACCAGGCTGCTATCCTCTCTGTACGAAGCTGTCCTCCTCTCTCTCCTCGCTGTGCCAGGATGCCCTCCCCTCTATCCTCTCTGTGCCAGGCTGTCCTACTCTCTATCCTCTTTGCCAGGCTCCCTCCTCTCTATCCTCTCTGTGCCAGGCTGCACTCCTCTCTATTCTCTCTGTGTCAGGCTGTCCTCCTCTCTGTGCCAGGCTCCCTCATCTCTGTGCTAGGCTGCCCTCTGCTCTATCATCTCTGTGCTAGGCTGTGCTCCTCTCTATCCTCTCTGTGCCAGGCTCCCTCCTCTGTATCCTCTCTGTGCCAGGCTTCTTCCTCTCTATCCTCTCTGTGCCAGGCTGCCCTCCTCTCTGTGTCAGGCTGCCCTCTTCTCTATCCTCTCTGTGCCAGGCTGCCATCCTCTATCCTCTCTGCGCCAGACTGCCCTCCTCTCTATCCTCTCTGTGCCAGGCTGCCCTCCTCTCTGTGCCAGGCTGTCCTCCTCTCTATCCTTTCTGTGCCAGACTGCCCTCCTCTCTATCCTCTCTGTGCCAGGCTGCCCTCTGCTCTATCCTCTCTGTACCAGGCTGTCCTCTCTCTGCCAGGCTGCCCTCCTCTCTACCCTCTCTGTACCAGGCTGCCCTCCTCTCTATCCTCTCTGTTCCAGGCTGCCCTCCTCTCTATCCTCTCAGTACCATGCTGCCCCCTCCCTGTCCTCTCTGTACCAGGCCACCCTCCTCTCTATCCTCTCTGTGCCAGACTGCCCTCCGTTCTATCCTCTCTGTGCCAAGCTGTTCTTCTCTCTTTCCTCTATGTACCAGGCTGCTCTCCTCTCTGTGCAAGGCTGCCCTCTGCTCTAACCTCTCTGTACCAGGCTGTCCTCCTCGTTGTGCCAGGCTGCCCTCCTCTCTACCCGCTCTGTACCAGGCTTCCCCTTCTCTCTATCTTCTCTGTGCCAGGCTGTCCTCTTCTCTATCCTCCCTGTGCCAGGCTGTCCCCCTCTCTATCCTCCCTGTGCCAGGCTGTCCTCCTCTCTATCCTCCCTGTGCCAGGCTGTCCTCCTTTCTTTCCTCTCTGTGCCAGGCTGTCCTTCTCTCTATCCTCTCTGTGCCAGGCTGTCCTCCTCTCTATCCTCCCTGTGCCAGGCTGTCCTCCTTTCTTTCCTCTCTGTGCCAGGCTGTCCTTCTCTGTATCCTCTCTGTGCCAGGCTGCCCTCCTCTCTATCCTCTCTGTGCCAGGCTGCTCTCCTCTCTATCCTCTCTATGCCAGGCTGTCCTCCTCTCTATCCTCTCTGTGTCAGGCTGTCCTCCTCTCTATCCTCTCTATGCCAGGCTGCTCTCCTCTCTATCCTCTCTATGGCAGGCTGCTCTCCTCTCTGCCGGTGTCCTATCAGATACTGTCCCCCATCACATAGTGTCTGCAGTGGAGCCGAACATCTCAGAAGAAGACTGTATGGTGGGGCTTCAACCCGGACTCAGTGCGCAGGCGCGGCTCTTCTTCGGAGAAGTTCGTCTTCTCCTTGTCCTCCGTGCTGCACCTGCTCAGTACGGTCCGGACACTATCCGATAGGAGGACACTTTGTGTCAGAACAGCGGAGTGACTTTACTCTCTATTTCCAGTAAAGGGCGTGGCGGGAGGAGAACGGAAACTGAAAGTAAATTCCTCCTCCAAGTCCCGAGTCACCCGAACTTCCTCCACACCCGGATCACCCAAGCACGGTGAGTGACCCTTCCCCCACCTCACCCTAAAATCTCCCCGATTATCACCCCCCCCAGGGTGTACCGAGCCCCGAACCCCCCGGGGATCTCTGGGTGTCACTCCGATACATTCTATTACTTTGTATATAATACAGGAAATGTGTTGATGTTTTTGTTTCTAAAAGTTTAATAATATTTATATCTAAACATCCCAGAGAAGAATTATTATTATTATTGTTATTATTATTATTATTATTATTATTATCGTCATCATTATTATCGGGGGAGGGGAGGGATCTCTATGATAGGTCTGTATACAGCAAATTAAAACTAAAGGCAAAACTTGAATTGTAGTTTACATTTGATTTTTTGTGTGGGAATGTATAGGAGAACATGCGTCTTCCGACACCACGCAGGAGAACATGCGTCTTCCGACACCACGCAGGAGAACATGCGTCTTCCGACACCACGCAGGAGAACATGCGTCTTCCGGCACCACGCAGGAGAACATGCGTCTTCCAGCACCACGCAGGAGAACATGCGTCTTCCAGCACCACGCAGGAGAACATGCGTCTTCTGTCACCACGCAGGAGAACATGCGTCTTCTGGCACTGCACAGGAGAGCATGCGTCTTCCGGCACTGCACATGATATCATGCATCTTCCCACATCACGCAGGAGAACATGCGTCTTCCGGCACCACGCAGGAGAACATGCGTCTTCCAGCACCACGCAGGAGAACATGCTTCTTCCGGCACCACGCAGGAGAACATGCGTCTTCCGGCACCACGCAGGAGAACATGCGTCTTCCGGCACCATGCAGGAGAACATGCGTCTTCTGTCACCACGCAGGAGAGCATGCGTCTTCTGTCACCACGCAGGGGAGCATGCGTCTTCTGTCACCACGCACAAGAACATGCATCTTCCGGCACTGCACATATCATGTGTCTCCCGGCACCACGCAGGAGAGCATGCGTCTTCCGGCACTGCACATGATATCATGCGTCTTCCCGAACCACACAGGAGAGCATGCGTCTTCCGGCACTGCACATATCATGCGTCTTCCGTCACCACGCATGAGAACATGCGTCTTCTGTCACCACGCAGGAGAACATGCGTCTTCTGTCACCACGCAGGAGAACATGCGTCTTCTGGCACTGCACATGATATCATGCGTCTTCCGGCACTGCACATATCATGCGTCTTCCGGCACCACGCAGGAGAACATGCGTCTTCTGGCACAGCACACGGTATCATGCGTCTTACCGCACCACACAGGAGAGCATGCGTCTTCTGGCACTGCACACGGTATCATGCGTCTTCCTGCACCACGCAGGAGAGCATGCGTCTTCTGGCACCACGCAGGAGAGCATGTTTCTTCCGGCACTGCACATGATATCATGCGTCTTCCGGCACCACGCAGGAGAGCATGCGTCTTCCGGCACTGCACATGATATCATTTGTCTTCCCACACCACGTAGGAGAAAATGCGTCTTCCGGCACCACGCAAGAGAGCATGCGTCTTCGGTCACCACGCAGGAGAACATGCGTCTTCTGTCACCACGCAGGAGAACATGCGTCTTCTGGCACTGCACATGATATCATGCGTCTTCCGGCACTGCACATATCATGCATCTTCCGGTACCACGCAGGAGAGCATGCGTCTTCCGGCACTGCACATGATATCATGCGTCTTCCGGCACTGCACATATCATGCGTCTTCCGGCACCACGCAGGAGAACATGCATCTTCTGGCACAGCACACGGTATCATGCGTCTTACCGCACCACACAGGAGAGCATGCGTCTTCTGGCACTGTACACGGTATCATGCGTCTTCCTGCACCACGCAGGAGAGCATGCGTCTTCTGGCACCACGCAGGAGAGCATGTTTCTTCCGGCACTGCACATGATATCATGCGTCTTCCGGCACCACGCAGGAGAGCATGCGTCTTCCGGCACTGCACATGATATCATTTGTCTTCCCACACCACGTAGGAGAAAATGCGTCTTCCGGCACCACGCAAGAGAGCATGCGTCTTCGGTCACCACGCAGGAGAACATGCGTCTTCTGTCACCACGCAGGAGAACATGCGTCTTCTGGCACTGCACATAATATCATGCGTCTTCCGGCACTGCACATATCATGCATCTTCCGGTACCACGCAGGAGAGCATGCGTCTTCCGGCACTGCACATGATATCATGCGTCTTGCCGCACCACGCAGGAGAACATGCGTCTTCTGGCACTGCACATATCATGCGTCTTCTGGCACCACGCAGGAGAACATGCGTCTTCTGGCACTGCACATATCATGCGTCTTCCCGCACCACGCAAGAGAGCATGCATCTTCCAGCACCACGCAGGAGAACATGTGTCTTCTGGCACCACGCAGGAGAGCATATGTCTTCTGTCACCACGCATGAGAACATGCGTCTTCTGTCACCACGCAGGAGAACATGCGTCTTCCGTCACCACGCAGGAGAACATGCGTCTTCTGTCACCACGCAGGAGAACATGCGTCTTCTGTCACCACGCAGGAGAACATGCGTCTTCTGTCACCACGCAGGAGAACATGCGTCTTCTGGCACTGCACATGATATCATGCGTCTTCCGGCACTGCACACATCATGCGTCTTCCGGTACCATGCAGGAGAGCATGCGTCTTCCGGCACTGCACATGATATCATGCGTCTTGCCGCACCCCGCAGGAGAACATGCGTCTTCCGGCACTGCACATATCATGCGTCTTCCGGCACCACGCAGGAGAACATGCGTCTTCTGGCACTGCACATATCATGCGTCTTCCCGCACCACGCAGGAGAGCATGCATCTTCCAGCACCACGCAGGAGAACATGCGTCTTCTGGCACCACGCAGGAGAACATGCGTCTTCTGGCACTGCACATGGTATCATGCGTCTTCCCGCACCACGCAGGAGAGCATGCGTCTTCTGGCACCACGCAAGAGAGCATGCATCTTCTAGTACCACGCAGGAGAACATGCATCTTCCAGCACCACGCAGGAGAACATGCATCTTCCGGCACTGCACATATCATGCGTCTTCCGGCACCACGCAGGAGAACATGCGTCTTCTGGCACTGCACATGGTATCATGCGTCTTCCCGCACCATGCAGGAGAGCATGCGTCTTCTGGCACCACGCAGGAGAGCATGCATCTTCCAGCACCACGCAGGAGAACATGCATCTTCCAGCACCACGCAGGAGAACATGCATCTTCCGGCACCACGCAGGAGAGCATACGTCTTCTGTCACCACACATGAGAACATGCGTCTTCTGTCACCACGCAGAACATGCGTCTTCTGTCACCACGCAGGAGAACATGCGTCTTCTGGCACTGCACATGATATCATGCGTCTTCCGGCACCACGCAGGAGAACATGCGTCTTCCGGCACTGCACATATCATGCGTCTTCCGGCACCACGCAGGAGAACATGCGTCTTCTGGCACTGCACATGGTATCATGCGTCTTCCCGCACCACACAGGAGAGCATGCGTCTTCCGGCACTGCACATATCATGCGTCTTCCCGCACCACACAGGAGAGCATGCGTCTTCTGGCACTGCACATATCATGCGTCTTCCCGCACCACGCAGAAGAGCATGCATCTTCCAGCACCACGCAGGAGAGCATATGTCTTCTGTCACCACGCATGAGACCGTGCGTCTTCTGTCACCACGCATGAGAACATGCGTCTTCTGTCACCACGCATGAGAACATGCGTCTTCTTTTACCACGCAGGAGAACATGCGTCTTCTGTCACCACGCAGGAGAACATGCGTCTTCCGGCACTGCACATATTATGCGTCTTCCGGTACCACGCAGGAGAGCATGCGTCTTCAGGCACTGCACATGATATCATGCGTCTTCCGGCACCACGCAAGAGAACATGCGTCTTCTGGCACTGCACATATCATGCGTCTTCCGGCACCACGCAAGAGAACATGCGTCTTCTGGCACTGCACGCGGTATCATGCGTCTTCCCGCACCACACTGGAGAGCATGCGTCTTCTGGCACTGCACGCGGTATCATGCGTCTTCCCGCACCACACTGGAGAGCATGCATCTTCCGGCACTGCACATGATATCATGCGTCTTCCGGCACCACGCAGGAGAGCATGCGTCTTCCGGCACTGCACATGATATCATGCATCTTCCCACATCACGCAGGAGAACATGCGTCTTCCGGCACCACGCAGGAGAACATGCGTCTTCCAGCACCACGCAGGAGAACATGCTTCTTCCGGGACCACGCAGGAGAACATGCGTCTTCCGGCACCATGCAGGAGAACATGCGTCTTCTGTCACCACGCAGGGGAGCATGCGTCTTCTGTCACCACGCACAAGAACATGCATCTTCCGGCACTGCACATATCATGCGTCTTCCGGCACTGCACATGATATCATGCGTCTTCCCGAACCACATAGGAGAGCATGCGTCTTCCGGCACTGCACATATCATGCGTCTTCCATCACCACGCATGAGAACATGCGTCTTCTGTCACCACGCAGGAGAACATGCGTCTTCTGGCACTGCACATGATATCATGCGTCTTCCGGCACTGCACATATCATGCGTCTTCCGGCACCACGCAGGAGAACATGCGTCTTCTGGCACTGCACACGGTATCATGCGTCTTCCCGCACCACACAGGAGAGCATGCGTCTTCTGGCACTGCACACGGTATCATGCGTCTTCCTGCACCACGCAGGAGAGCATGCGTCTTCTGGCACCACGCAGGAGAGCATGTTTCTTCCAGCACTGCACATGATATCATGCGTCTTCCGGCACCACGCAGGAGAGCATGCGTCTTCCGGCACTGCACATGATATCATTTGTCTTCCCACACCACGTAGGAGAAAATGCGTCTTTCGGCACCACGCAAGAGAGCATGCGTCTTCGGTCACCACGCAGGAGAACATGCGTCTTCTGTCACCACGCAGGAGAACATGCGTCTTCTGGCACTGCACATGATATCATGCGTCTTCCGGCACTGCACATATCATGCATCTTCCGGTACCACGCAGGAGAGCATGCGTCTTCCGGCACTGCACATGATATCATGCGTCTTGCCGCACCACGCAGGAGAACATGCGTCTTCCGGCACTGCACATATCATGCGTCTTCTGGCACCACGCAGGAGAACATGCGTCTTCTGGCACCACGCAGGAGAACATGCGTCTTCTGGCACCACGCAGGAGAACATGCGTCTTCTGGCACTGCACATATCATGCGTCTTCCCGCACCACGCAAGAGAGCATGCATCTTCCAGCACCACGCAGGAGAACATGTGTCTTCTGGCACCACGCAGGAGAGCATATGTCTTCTGTCACCACGCATGAGAACATGCGTCTTCTGTCACCACGCAGGAGAACATGCGTCTTCCGGCACCACGCAGGAGAACATGCGTCTTCCGGCACCATGCAGGAGAACATGCGTCTTCCGGCACCACGCAGGAGAACATGCGTCTTCTGTCACCACGCAGGAGAGCATATGTCTTCTGTCACCACGCATGAGAACATGCGTCTTCTGTCACCACGCAGGAGAACATGCGTCTTCCGGCACCACGCAGGAGAACATGCGTCTTCCGGCACCATGCAGGAGAACATGCGTCTTCCGGCACCACGCAGGAGAACATGCGTCTTCCGGCACCACGCAGGAGAACATGCGTCTTCCGGCACCATGCAGGAGAACATGCGTCTTCTGTCACCACGCAGGGGAGCATGCGTCTTCTGTCACCATGCACAAGAACATGCGTCTTCCGGCACTGCACATATCATGCGTCTTCCGGCACCACACAGGAGAGCATGCGTCTTCCGGCACTGCACATATCATGCGTCTTCCGTCACCACGCATGAGAACATGCGTCTTCTGTCACCACGCAGGAGAACATGCGTCTTCCGGTACCACGCAGGAGAACATGCGTCTTCCGGCACCATGCAGGAGAACATGCGTCTTCTGTCACCAAACAGGGGAGCATGCGTCTTCTGTCACCACGCACAAGAACATGCGTCTTCCGGCACTGCACATATCATGCGTCTTCCGGCACCACGCAGGAGAGCATGCGTCTTCCGGCACTGCACATGATATCATGCATATTCCCGAACCACACAGGAGAGCATGTGTCTTCCGGCACTGCACATATCATGCGTCTTCCGTCACCACGCATGAGAACATGCGTCTTCTGTCACCACGCAGCAGAACATGTGTCTTCCGGTACCACGCAGGAGAGCACGCGTCTTCCGGCACTGCACATGATATCATACGTCTTCCCGCACCACGCAGGAAAACATGCGTCTTCCGGCACTGCACATATAATGCGTCTTCCGGCACCACGCAGGAGAACATGCGTCTTCTGGCACTGCACATGGTATCATGCGTCTTCCCGCACCACACAGGAGAGCATGCATCTTCTGGCACTGCACATATCATGCGTCTTCCTGCAAAACGCAGGAGAGCATGCGTCTTCCGGCACTGCACATGATATCATGCGTCTTCCGGCACCACGCAGGAGAGCATGCGTCTTCCGGCACCACGCAGGAGAGCATGCGTCTTCCGGCACTGCACATGATATCATGCGTCTTCCGGCACCACGCAGGAGAGCATGCGTCTTCCGGCACTGCACATGATATCATGCGTCTTTCCACACTACGCAGGAGAACATGCGTCTTCCGGCACCACGCAGGAGAACATGCGTCTTCCGGCACCATGCAGGAGAACATGCGTCTTCCGGCACCATGCAGGAGAACATGCGTCTTCCGGCACCACGCAGGGGAGCATGCGTCTTCTGTCACCACGCACAAGAACATGCGTCTTCCGGCACTGCACATGATATCATGCGTCTTCCGGCACCACGCAGGAGAGCATGCGTCTTCCGGCACTGCACATGATATCATGCGTCTTCCCGAACCACACAGGAGAGCATGCGTCTTCCGGCACCACGCAGGAGAACATGCGTCTTCTGGCACTGCACATGATATCATGCGTCTTCCCGCACCACACAGGAGAGCATGCATCTTCCAGCACCACGCAGGAGAGCATGCGTCTTCCGGCACCATGCAGGAGAGCATGCGTCTTCCGGCACCACGCAGGAGAGCATGCGTCTTCCGGCACCACGCAGGAGAGCATGCGTCTTCCAAACACCACGCAGGGGAGCATGCGTCTTCTGGCACTGCACATGATATCATGCGTCTTCCCACACCACGCAGGAGAGCATGCGTCTACTGGCACTGCACATGATATCATACGTCTTCCGGCACTGCACATGATATCATGCATCTTTCAAACACCACGCAGGAGAGCATGCGTCTTCCGGCACCACGCAGGAGTGCATGCGTCTTCCAAACACCACGCAGGAGAGCATGCGTCTTCCGGCACTGCACATGATATCATGCGTCTTCCCACACCACGCAGGAGAACATGCGTCTACTGGCACTGCACATAATATCATGCGTCTTCCAGCACCACGCAGACATGTGTTGGGCTCTGCGGACACATGCGAGTGCATACACTTAGTATTATACCCACACATCTAGCAAGCACTGTGCATTCGCAAGCCATTAGAACGCATGATACTGCAGCACCGTGCAATTTGTTGGGTCAATTAAAAAAATCATTCCATACATTTTGTGTTTTTTTATTGGGCTATTCTGAATGTGCTCTGCAGGAATACGCAGAACATTTCAGCCACACCCTGTCAGGTTTTTTTTTTTTTTTTCTTATCTGTAAACCCATCGGGGAGATGTCCATTCACTTCCTGTGCCAGAGCCAAAGCAGGAAGTGAGAGGAAATCCCTGCAAAGTGAGGGAATCACCAGAACTAGTGTCCCCATTGGATGATTTCCCCTCTATTCCTGTCCCGGTGACAACCAATTCTCTTTCACTCTCAGTGATAACAGTAAACAGGACAAATAGGGAGGAGGAATTTCCCTAATGGGGGCAGAGAATACTAAAATGTATGCACAGTACTACTTCTCCTGTCCTGTATGTCGGGTATAATTCTCGGTATCTGTTCTTATTCTGTATGTATGGACTCGGCACAGTAGCACTTCTCTTGTCTTGTATGTCGGGTGTAATTCTCGGTATCTGTTCTTATTCTGTATGTATGGACTCTGCACAGTACCACTTCTCTTGTCCCGTATGTCGGGTGTAATTCTCGGTATCTGTCCTTATTCTGTATGTATGGACTCTGCACAGTACTACTTCTCTTGTCCTGTAAGTCGGGTGTAATTCTCGGTATCTGTTCTTATTCTGTATGTATGGACTCTGCACAGTAGCACTTCTCTTGTCCTGTATGTCGGGTGTAATTCTCGGTATCTGTCCTTATTCTGTATGTATGGACTCTGCACAGTACTACTTCTCTTGTCCTGTAAGTCGGGTGTAATTCTCGGTATCTGTTCTTATTCTGTATGTATGGACTCTGCACAGTACCACTTCTCTTGTCCTGTATGTCGGGTGTAATTCTCGGTATCTGTTCTTATTCTGTATGTATGGACTCTGCACAGTACTACTTCTCTTGTCCTGTATGTCGGGTGTAATTCTCGGTATCTGTTCTTATTCTGTATGTATGGACTCTGCACAGTACCACTTCTCTTGTCCTGTATGTCGGGTGTAATTCTCGGTATCTGTTCTTATTCTGTATGTATGGACTCTGCACAGTACTACTTCTCTTGTCCTGTATGTCGGGTGTAATTCTCGGTATCTGTTCTTATTCTGTATGTATGGACTCTGCTCAGTACCACTTCTCTTGTCCTGTATGTCGGGTGTAATTCTCGGTATCTCTTCTTATTCTGTATGTCAGGGCTCAACAAACCCCGGGCGCCAGGTCGCATTTGCAACTAGAATTAGTGACCTGGCACCTGGGGCAGCACAGCTGGGGGTATCCTGTCTCCGTGCACACCCCCCGACGTGATTGCATCGGGCCGCGCTGCCGCCGGCCGGTAATTGAGGCCGCGGCTTTGAGGCCTTCTGCGGTCCTATGTTTCCTCCTTGAATCTAGTGCCCTCTAGTGGTGGCTGTTGATATGACAGCCAGCAACGCTAATGGAGTTTTAACTGCCCGACCATCTCCTCCCCTTTACTTAGAATACAAAAATATATATGTTTCGGAATTCTAACAACCTAGAGAATAAAATGGTGGTCGTTGCAATACTGTCTGTCACACCGTATTTGTGCAGCGGAATTACTAGCGCACCTTTTTGGGGAAAAAATATTTATTTAATTAAAAAAATAAGACAGCAGTAAAGTTAGCCCAATTTTTTTTTATATTGTGAAAAATAATGTTACGCCGAGTAAATTGATACCCAACATGTCACGCTTCAAAATTGCGCCCGCTCATGGAATGGCGACAAACTTTTACCATTTAAAATCTCCATAGGCGTCATTTAAAAAAATTCTACAGGTTGCATGTTTTGGGTTACAGAGGAGGTCTAGGGGTAGAATTATTGCTCTCGCTCTACCGATCGCAGCGATACCTCACATGTGTGGTTTGAACACCGCTTTCCTATGCGGGCGCTACTCACGTATGCGTTCACTTCTGCGCAAGCTTGGCGGGACAGGGCGCATTTAAAAAAAAAAAAAAATTTTTTTTAACTTTTTATTTTTTCACTGTTCTTTTTTTTTAAAAAAAAATTGTCATTTTTATTCCTATTACAAGGAATGTAAAAATCCCTTGTAATAGAAAAAGCATGACAGGTCCTCTTATATATGAGATCCGGGGGGGTCAGAGAGACTCACATCTCATATTTACACTAAAATGCAATTAAAAAAAAAAATTGTCATTTGAAAAAAATAAAAAAAATAAAAATGTCCCTCTAAGAGCTATGGGCAATGACATGGAGACAGGTGGGGGGAGGGGGGGCATCTTCCCCTCACTCGTCTCCATGTCACGCCAGGGACAGGTCCAGATCGCCGTCACGGATCTGGCTCCTAACTCTTTTAGCTGGCTCCTAGATTCCAAGCAAATTTATCAAGCCCTGCTGTATATATGGGCTCTGCACAGTACTACTTCTCTTGTCCTGTATGTCGGGTGTAATTCTCGGTATCTGTTCTTATTCTGTATGTATGGACTCTGCACAGTACCACTTCTCTTGTCCTGTATGTCGGGTGTAATTCTCGGTATCTGTTCTTATTCTGTATGTATGGACTCTGCACAGTACCACTTCTCTTGTCCTGTATGTCGGGTGTAATTCTCGGTATCTGTTCTTATTCTGTATGTATGGACTCTGCACAGTACTACTTCTCTAGTCCTGTATTTCAGGTGTAATTCTCGGTATCTGTTCTTATTCTGTATGTATGGACTCTGCACAGTACTACTTCTCTTGTCCTGTATTTCCGGTGTAATTCTCGGTATCTGTTCTTATTCTGTATGTATGGACTCTGCACAGTACTACTTCTCTTGTCCTGTATTTCCGGTGTAATTCTCGGTATCTGTTCTTATTCTGTATGTATGGACTCTGCACAGTACTACTTCTCTTGTCCTGTATTTCCGGTGTAATTCTCGGTTTTTGCTCTTATTCTGTATGTATGGACTCTGCACAGTACTACTTCTCTTGTCCTGTATGTCGGGTGTAATTCTCGGTATCTGTTCTTATTCTGTATGTATGCACTCTGCACAGTACTACTTCTCTTGTCCTGTATTTCCGGTGTAATTCTCGGTATCTGTTCTTATTCTGTATGTATGGACTCTGCACAGTACTACTTCTCTTGTCCTGTATTTCTGGTGTAATTCTCGGTATCTGTTCTTATTCTGTATGTATGGACTCTGCACAGTACTACTTCCCTTGTCCTGTATGCCGAGTGTAATTCTTGGTATCTGTTCTTATTCTGTATGTATGGACTCTGCACAGTACTACTTCTCTTGTCCTGTATTTCTGGTGTAATTCTCGGTATCTGTTCTTATTCTGTATGTATGGACTCTGCACAGTACTACTTCCCTTGTCCTGTATGCCGAGTGTAATTCTTGGTATCTGTTCTTATTCTGTATGTATGGACTCTGCACAGTACCACTTCTCTTGTCCTGTATGTCGGGTGTAATTCTCGGTATCCCCCAAGATATATGAGCATTATATGTTGGCAAACCCCCCCTCTAAAAAAACAAAACAAAACAAATTGAGCACTAATCTGCATGATTACCCCCTAAGCATAAATTGCCCCTCCTCCCAGTACAAATTGCCCCCTTCCCCGTTGAAATCCCCCTTTCCAATACAAATCTTTGTCCTCTGCATTCCGCAAATGCCCCCCCAAAAAAAAATCTCCCCTCCTAGCACAGACCCCCCCCAATCATCCCTACTAGCACAAATCCCCTCCCCCTCTACCATGTCACCACTTCTAGCACAAACTCCCCACATTCCCCCTCCTAGCACAAATACTCGTCTCCCACCCCCTTCACAATACAAATCACCCTGAATCACCTCTTCTAGATCCCCCCTCAGATGTTCCCTGCTGCCCCCCAAATTCCTCCTCCTAACACAAATGCCCTCCCCCCTCAATCCCCCGTGGTGCCCTCTCACCTCACATGATACCACAGTGCCCAGGGCAGCCGCTCCTCCTGCCCCCCCCCCGCCCGGGCCTGACCTCTCCTATATGGCAGGAGAAAAGAGTGAGTGAGGGGCTTATCTGAACCTAGAAGCCCCCTTTAACAATAGGAGGTCCCCAGATACGGCGCCACCCATGTGAATGAGGACGGGGGGGTGGGGGTACATAGTGCCCCTTCTCATTCACATAAAAAGTGAAAATTCGATTAAAAAACACAGATATCGTTATTGACAAATCCTTTATTACCAATTAGCCCCTCCCCCCCACCCACCGAATGTCCCTCAATGGAAATCCACCATCCATTATATTGACGGATAATGAAGATCTACCTCAATCACAACCAACATCTCACCCCAACCCAGCAAAACAAAACTGATGAGATCCGTTCCTAATGATTGGTGACCCGAATAACGGCCTTGGGGTGACAGCTGAGGATAAATACAGGAGAGCTTCTCATTGGAGGATTACCTTCCTTCATACTTCTCAAATCCATTTCTTCTGGGTTTATATAACCCCAATACAGATTTGGACTGAATACCGGACCACTATATATGACAGCTTCCTCTCTCATTGGTTATTAGGAAAGAAGCGGGTGCCGGCACCTCCTGCACCTCCTGCGTCCCCAGCAACCGTGACGTCACCCAACCTCATTTATTCACCGACTAGGAATCCCCATCCATGTAAACAAACAGGTGGTTATAGTGTCACTGATCGCATGACCATATCTGGGCAATGACATCACTGACCGCATGACCATATCTGGGCAATGACATCACTGATCGCATGACCATATCTGGGCAATGACATCACTGACCGCATGACCATATCTGGGCAATGACATCACTGACCGCATGACCATATCTGGGCAATGACATCACTGACCGCATAACCATATCTGGGCAATGACATCACTGACCGCATGATCATATCTGGGCAATGACATCACTGACCGCATGACCACATCTGGGCAATGACATCACTGACCGCATGATCATATCTGGGCAATGACATCACTGACCGCATGACCATATCTGGGCAATGACATCACTGACCGCATGATCATATCTGGGCAATGACATCACTGACCGCATGATCATATCTGGGCAATGACATCACTGACCACATGATCATATCTGGGCAATGACATCACTGACCACATGACCATATCTGGGCAAAGACATCACTGACCACATGACCATAACATAACATCGTGCCCGGACCTCCGGCAGTCATAGAGATCTGTCCCTCGGTTTTCTCTATGACTCCCATATGGCGGTTTCCTTCTCTGGTGTGGATTGTACGGGGAGCCCGGAGAAGCACCAGAGGGCGGCACTAGGGGGATGTCCCCTCCCACCGCCTGTAAGAATGACCAATCGGCTGATCCCACGCTATGATCTTTCTTATGGTGTGTGGAAAGAACAATATATCTGGATGATGCCTGGAGCTGCGCCCGTCATTCAGATATCACCACTGAGAGTCCATGACGTCATATGATGTTCCTCGGACTCCAAGTGCTTAACCCCTTCAGGCTTCAAGGGTAAAACAAATGTTAATGCCTAAGCACAATTTTGCAACTTTGACATGTATTAGTAAAAGCGTACATATCATCACAACTACATGTGCATCAGTGTGGATTATGCCGTGTTTTTTTTAGGACAAACTGGGCTTTCATTTGGTGGTAAATGGTGATGATATCTCCTGATATTATTTTTATATTATTATCAAAGGAAAACGGACCCCAAATAGTAACCCACATTATTCTGTAAATGTAGCCGTATATTTCTTGTTACCACCAGAGAACAACCCACAATAAATGCCCCTGCTCCTGATGACGGCGGTGATACCACATATGTGGATGTTATACAATAAAACACATTTCTATCAGCGCAGATAATAATGACCTCAATCACTAAGTAGTGAGAAGAGTGATGGGGGATGTTTAGGAATCACAACATTCCAGCCATCCATCCATCCCACCCATGCTCAGAAATACTCTCCCATCATGTATTTGATATATGTTTGAAGGTTTTTATTTAGCGACTTCGTGCCCACGCTATAGCCGAAAGACAAATACAGCGTGGACGCTAACTGCCGGGAGGGTGTCCCTGGACGTCCTCCTGTTTATTCTCTCCCTGCACACCCTCGAGGGCGCGCATCGGGGAAAATCTGTGTTGGCCGTGTCCTTTGGACATGGGCAATCACAGATCGCTGTAAACAGCCAATCACAGCGGCCGTTTACAGTGTGATCGTAGCTGTCAATGAGAGATGATCTCAAATGTAAACATATGAGATCATCTCTCATCGCCGGCTCTCCCTCCTCACACAGAGACAGCGTGGGAGGGGGGAGAGCGACCTGTGCTTTTTTCAGTGAGTGTAAAATATATACACAGTGTTACAGTGCCCACAGTACCCATCAGTGCCATCTGCCAGCCCCATCTGCCAGAGCCATCTGCCAGAGCCATCTTCCATCTGCCAGTGCCATCTGCCAGCTCCATCTGCCACAGCCAGTGCCATCTGCCAGATCTGCCACCAGTGCCATCTGGCAGTGTCACATGTCAGTGCCACATATCAGTGCCATCTGTCAGTGCCACCTGTCGTCAGTGCCACGTATCAGTGTCACCTGTCATAATCACCTGCCACATCAGTGTCACCTGTCAGTGTCATCTGCCACATCAGTGTCACATATCAGTGCCATCTGCCAGCTCCATCTGCCACAGCCAGTGCCATCTGCCAGTGCCAGTGCCATCTGCCAGTGCCAGTGCCATCTGCCAGAACCATCTGCCAGTGCCATCTGCCACCAGTGCCATCTGCCAGTGTCACGTGTCAGTGCCACGTATCAGTGACATCTGTCAGTGCAACCTGCCACATCAGTGTCAGCTCTCATCTGTGTCACCTGTCAGTGTCATCTGCCACATCAGTGTCACATATCAGTGCCATTTGTGATCTCTAAGAATGTCACAAAGGTTATATTCAGCTGAGGAGGCATGCGATATTCTTGCAGCCGACGAGAGCAACGGGGAGCTCTCTGCTTCGGATTCTTCCTCATATTCAGATTCTGAGTCTGACATGAACTACGGGCCTGTCCTCAGCAGTGGTACAATGACAGCGTCAGAGGAGGAAGATGAGAGTCCGCCCGTCAGATGAAGGCGTACTGGTGAGGAGGCAGTGCCATCCACCAGCACCGCAGTGCCATCCACCAGCACCGCAGTGCCATCCACCAGCACCGCAGTACCTCGGCAAAGGCCAAGTACCAGTGGGGTGTCACCTCAGCCCGAAAGGGTTAAGTCCCATGCCAGCCTTCCCTATTCCCTTCAGAACCCCTTGTGGCTTCCTCCTAATTCAGGAGAAGCTATCATTCCCCCTTTCACTGCCCACCCAGGAGTCCAGGTGGACACAGAACATTTTTCCCCGATAGACTTTTTCCATTTAATTTTTACTGAGGACATGCTTGCATCGATTGTGGCCCAGTGCAACCTGTATGCCCAACAATTTATAGCAAGTAATCCAAAGTCCTCTTTGTGTGCGGAAACATCCAGACATAACCCGGCCCTGCAATGTGATATAAATAGTTGCTGTCATGGTTGTCCGCATAACTTTTTTCAGGGGGCATTATTATATGGTCTGGTCATGTGATCTTACCTGTGTCAGTCAACGGCGGCTGCAGGGGAGAAAGTGCTTGGCAACGGGCAGTGGCGGCTGGTGCTCAAAATTTTTGGGGGGGCACAAACAAACTGAAAAAAACCCCATCAAACGCAGTCTCACTGTGTGCCATCAAACGCAGTCTCACTGTGCCCCATCACATGCAGCCTCACTTGCTTACCTTACAGGTAGCTTCACTCGGGCTTTGCATTCCATGGAGCTGCTGACGTCACTTCCGGTTCCCCTCTGGATAAGGGAAACCAGAAGTAACCTCCTAATTTGAACAACAAAGCTCCCGCCCGTACTAATACTACGGGCGGAAGCTGTTCAGTGCTTTGGAATGCACTGCAAAGCAGGTTAAAAGCCGGCAAATGAAGAGCCTCGTCTGCAATCTTGTGGTTGCATTTACGTGGCGCTTCCCATAGTTTACTGTGTCCGGCACCCAAACACAGTGCACTTAAAGAACATTTTTTTTTCTATTTTATTTTTTGTAAAAGGGACTTTAAAAAAAATTAAATAAATTGTGACTGCTGGGTGAGGGGGCGGCGCAAATGCACCCCCTATGGATGGGGCGCCACTGGCGATGGCTGATAAAGCCTGAAGAGGTGATGCCACTCATAGGTTCACAGTTGTTATTGGTGCTCCCTCCTCTCCTCTGTATACGCTGCTGGATCACACAGGTGAGATAACATGACCAGAATGGAACAGTCTGAAAATAGGTTAGTCTGCATAGGTGTTAGGTTAGGGTAAGAGGGCAGGGGAAGATTTTAAGGCTAGCGTAAGCTAGAATTCTACTTTCAATCTACCCTCCCTATCGTGGCTTGTGGCAGTGTTAAAGCAGAGCTCCACCCAAAGGGGAAGCTCCAATTGTTTGTACCCTCCCCCTTCCACTGCCACATTTGGCACTTTTTGGAGGAGAGAGTGTACCTGGTTTTGCTGTGGCGATCTAAGCCACATGCAAAATATGCTGCGAGCGACCACAGCAAGTGAAGGTATAAATAAATATACAATTAGGCAATCAATCAATTACACACAAAAAAAACAACACCAGCATGGTGCAGCATTGGCTTAAGCCAGTGGAAATTGTAAAATCTATATGGACACCATAGCATCTTTATGATGTTGTGCCAATACAGCTGCTTTTCTGCCCATATAAATGCTGGTGTGCCTCTATATGGGTGCAACAGCATCTATATAGGCACAATAGCAGTTATATGGGCGCAATGGCATAAAGATGATATTCTGTCAATACTGTATAATTCCTATTGTGGCCATACAAATGCTACTGTCTCCTATTGTGCCCAGTGATACTGACCTTGCAGTACTGCCAGTGCCGGGACAAGGTTATCTGGTGACCGGGGCGAAGATGCTAAACTGTGCTAAAATTTGTGTGTCTTTAGTTAGCCTAAAATACAGATTTCTTGTAAAATATTAACAGCTACATACAGAATGCCCAAAATGATTTATACTGAGTGAGAGAGAGATTTTTAGACATTTGTAACTGACCTTAAAGAATATGTAACTGATCACATGCTTGGTCAGAAATGAATTCTTGCAGACACTCACCGTCTTTGCAGTCAAAACATGTAGCCTTAAAAATGTCCATTACAGATTTGTAATGAGCCTGGAAATTAGTAGAATTGTCCTTGTCTGGGGTCGTATCAGAGTTGCTGGATACTGATAAGTAGGGGTGAGCTTGATGTTCGGGTCAAACATGAGTTTGACTCGAACATTGGGTATTCACAGAAGAACAAACATTATGGGGCGTTTGTGGGAAATTTGTGCGGAACGCCCCACAATGCACTGTGAGATCGCAGTGAATTGCTGTATGATGATTGGCCAAAGCATGCACCTGACCTGCATGCTTTGGCCAATCCCAGCGCCCTCTGCTAAGAGAGCCATATTTGGCCAAAGGCAGGGTGTCTTTGGCCAATCATGGCTCGCGGGGACTAAGTCTATACCCCACGCTATATAAGGCTGCCTGCATGTCGGCCCCGTGTAGTGTTGTTGGCGTGGATGGAGAGCTTGATTTAGATTAAGCAAGCAGATTATTTAGTTAGTGGCAGTGTGTGTGTGTGTGTATATATATATATATATATATATATATATATATATATATATATATATATATATATATATATATATATATATATATATATATATATATATATATATATATATATACATACATACATACATACATACATACATATACTCGGCAACCAGTCAGTATAGCTTATGTCTAAAGTGCATTCAGTGGTGTACTATTTCTAATCTACTTCAGGCGGTGTATTTGAGATTTTATATATATATATATTGTAATGTTCGGGGGACCAGGTAGACCGCAGGACACAGGCTTTTCATACAACAAAGGGTTTATTAACTTAAATAGCTTTACAGCAGCCAAAAACAAAAGGAAAAAGATTTGTAGTCTCACCGACTTGCAAAGTCCAGAACAGCTGTCCTTATCAGAAACAGAGCTTGGTCTTGATGGCAGGTAGCTTCCCCTGCCAGGAGCCTTCCAAACAGGACACTGCTGTCCACTTCATTTGCTGCAACCCAAAACAAACGCCAAACACCATCCACCATGTGTTCTCCACTCCTCCACACACACCTACCACTTCCTGTCTTGTTTTTTAAAGGCACTCCCTTAACAGGTGGGTTAATCAATTTTATTCATTTAAAAAGACCACAACCCAAACAGAGGGGAAATATAGCGTCCTTCCAGGACCCAGCCACGGCGTCCTGTACATATCCCCCCCCTGTGCCCCAACGCCAAGGAGGTGGAGGCAACAGTGGAGCTCAAACAATGGACTCGGGAGAGGGCATCTGCATTTTGATGCAGTCTCCCGGGCCTATGCTCCACTACAAATTTAAATTCCTGGAGTGCCAGGAACCACCGGGTAACCCTGGCATTAGTCCCTTTTCCCTGTCTCAGCCATGTTAAAGGGGCATGGTCAGAAATCAACCTAAACTTCCTTCCCAAAAGGTAATATCTGAGGGATTCCAGAGCCCACTTAATGGCCAGACACTCTCGTTCAATTATGGCATAGTTTTTCTCCGCTGGTGTTAACTTCCTGCTGAGGAAGACTATCGGGTGTTCCTCGCCATGAATAACCTGTGACAACACCGCTCCCAATCCTACATCGGAAGCATCAGTCTGGACAACAAATTCTTTTGAAAAATTGGGTGTTACAAGGACAGGGTGTTGGCACAGCGCCGCCTTGAGCTCCAAAAAAGCCTTCTCAGCGTCTGCATTCCACTCCACCATGACCGATTTCCGACCCTTAGTCAGATCGGTCAACGGAGCCGCCAACGTGGCAAAGTTGGGTACAAACCTCCTGTAGTATCCCACTATGCCCAGGAATGCACGTACCTGCTTTTTTGTGAGGGGGCGGGGCCAATTCTGTATAGCCTCTATCTTGTTGACCTGAGGTTTCACTACCCCTCTACCCACGATATAACCCAGGTATTTCACCTCCTCCATTCCCAAAGCACATTTTTCAGGGTTTATTGTAAACCCCTCCTTCCAAAGAGAGTCCAGCACTGCCTGCACTTTGGGCAAATGTGATTCCCAGTCTTTGCTAAAAATGACTATATCGTCCAAGTACACTGAGGCATACTTCCGGTGAGGTCGTAAAATCCTATCCATTGCTCTCTGGAACGTGGCTGGAGCAGTTTGCAATCCAAAAGGCATCCTTTTGTACTGAAAACTCCCCTCTGGGGTAGAAAAAGCTGTTTTCTCTCTAGCGGCCTTAGTCAACGGTATTTGCCAATACCCCTTGGTAAGGTCTAAGGTAGTGATATACCTGGCTGGACCTAGTCTCTCGATAAGCTCATCTACCCGGGGCATGGGGTAGGCATCAAACCGGGAAACTTCATTAAGTTTCCGGAAATCATTGCAAAATCGCAGAGTCCCGTTGGGCTTCGGTACCAACACAATCGGGCTCGACCACTCACTCTGCGATTCCTCAATAATCCCTAGGTCTAACATCTTTTTTACTTCCTCTGAAACGGCCTTCCTTTGAGCCTCTGGGATGCGGTAGGGCCGGACAAAAACTTTGACTCCTGGTTCCGTGATAATATCATGCTCTATGACACTAGTGAGCCCTGGCAAGTCTGAAAATTTTTCTTTATTTCTCTGCAAGAACTCCTTTGCCTGCTGACTTTGGGTTTTAGACAGGGTATTTGCTACTTGGACACTCTCCACCCCAACCCGAGGCTCAAGTTTTGTACTAGCCAGGGAGGTCACTGGTTCCCTGTCTGTCCAGGGCTTTAGCAAGTTTACATGATATATCTGGAAGGGTTTCCTCTTGCCTGGCTGGTGGACTCTATAATTTACCTCTCCCACTTTTTCTACAACCTTGAAAGGGCCTTGCCATCTGGCCAAAAACTTACTTTCCACAGTGGGAATCAACACTGCTACTCGATCCCCCACTTGGAAGTTCCTAATTTTGGCTGCCCTATTATAGACCCGTCGTTGAGCCTCCTGGGCTTTTTGTAAGTGTTCCTTAACTAGCGGCATCACCGTTCGGATCCTCTCCTGCATTTGAGAGACATATTCAAGAACACTTTTATGCTGAATTGGTTCACTTTCCCATTCTTCTTTAACAAAGTCCAGTAATCCACGAGGTCTCCGCCCATATACCAATTCAAAAGGCGAAAACCCAGTGGAGGCCTGGGGCACTTCTCGGATAGCAAACAGGAGAGCTGGTAACAGGCAGTCCCAGTCTTTCCCATCCCTTTGTACCACTCTCTTGAGCATAGACTTAAGGGTCTTATTAAAACGTTCTACCAATCCATCTGTTTGGGGATGGTAGACCGATGTGCGCAGCTGTTTAATCCGGAACAGTTTACATACATCAGCCATAACCTTCGACATAAACGGGGTGCCCTGGTCTGTGAGAATTTCCTTGGGAAAACCTGTCCGTGTAAACAACTGGAATAACTCCCGTGCAATAGCCTTAGAGGAGGTATTCCGCAGGGGTAGCGCCTCAGGATATCGAGTGGCATAGTCGAGGATCACCAGTATGTAAGAATGACCTCGAGCCGACTTTACCAAGGGACCCACTATATCCATGGCTATCCTCTCGAATGGGACCTCAATTATGGGCAGAGGGACCAACGGGCTCCGGAAATGGGTCGCCGGAGCGGTCAACTGACAGGTGGGACAAGAGGTACAGTATCTTCTTACCTCTGCTTTCAAGCCTGGCCAGTAAAACCGGTCGGCGATCCGTGCCTCCGTCTTTTCAACTCCCAGGTGTCCCCCTAAAACATCATCATGGGCCAGTTCCAGGACCTTGCGTCTATACTGTTGGGGTACCAATAATTGTTCTACCACATTTTCTCTCACTTTAGTAACCCGATAAAGCAATTCATTACATATTGAAAAATGTGGCCACCGCTCATTAGCACCTGGCTCTTGGGGCTCCCCATTTATAACTACAACCTGTTCCCGTGCCCTGGCCAAAGTGGGGTCCTGCATCTGGGCAGTACCAAATGTCCCCTGGGGAACACCCAAATCTGGCAAGTCAGGGGTAGAGGCCATTTCCTCATCCTCTTCCCCCAGCATTACCTGAAGCGGGGAAGGTTCCCCCCCCTCAGTGTTCAGGTAGGTCTGAGAACCCCACATATTGACATCCTTAACAGTATCAGCACTATTTTCATCATTATTAACAAAAGTCTTGGCGTTTTTATCAACTGGGTCCATATTACGAATATGTGGCATCTCAGGGTTATTACCCTCAACAACAGGAACAGAGGGACTAGTTTCTTCCCAGTCTCTGGACCTTTCAGACAGTTCTCCTTGTCTCCAAAGTTTTGTAAATAACGGACAGTCACGTCCTATGATAACGTCATGTACCAAGTTCTTTACCACCCCCACCTCTTGAGTACCAGTGCCACATGCTGTGGAGATGGACACCGAGATGAGAGGGTACTCTCTAGTGTCCCCATGAATGCACACAACCCGCAACCTTTTGCTTACCGGACCGATCTTCCCAATTACTCTAGGGTGAACCAGGGTTATCATGCTTCCAGAGTCCAGCAAAGCCTGTGCAGGGTGGTGGTTCACTTGGACTTCACACTCAAACTTCCCCTCTCCAAGGTCAAGATGTGTTGTACACGCTTTATGGGCATAAAAAGACCCCCTCCGAAGAACCCCGCATTCCATGGGTTCTTCCTGCAATGGGCAGTGGGCCCGGGTATGGCCCCAGGCATGACATCGCCAACATTGTACATCCCCTCCTCTCCGATCAGGAACAGGTCGCTGAGGGGGTAACGGGTGTGACTCTTGGCCTTCTGGGGTGTTGGTTCCAGGGCTCCTGGGGACATCCTTTCGAAGGGCGGCAGTTGGTCGGAAGGGCCGTGGCAGACTGGGCCCTTGACGCTTGGTGGGGCCAAGCAGATCCTCCACCACCGTGTATCGTTCCACCATCTCAACAAGGCAGTTTGCGGTTTTGGGGTCTCCATGGCTGACCCACCGTTGAAGGTCATCTGGCAGTGACCTTAAGTATCGGTCCAGCACGACCCGCTCCACAATTTGGGGGCCAGACAACACTTCGGGCTGCAGCCATTTTTTTACTAGTTGCACCAGGTCATGCATTTGAGATCGCGGTGGCCGGTTTGAACGATACTTCCATTGGTGCACTCGTTGGGCCCGAACGGCCGTAGTCACCCCCAACCGAGCCAGTATTTCTGCCTTTAGTTTTTGATAATTTTTAGCATCTTCTGGTGGTAGGTCAAAATAGGCTTTTTGAGAATCTCCGGTGAGGAAAGGAGCAATTAAGCCGGCCCACTGGTCCTGGGGCCACCCTTCTCTCTCTGCCGTCCTCTCAAATGTTGCCAGAAACGCCTCTACGTCATCACTCAGGGACAACTTCTGCAAAAAATGGCTTGCCCTTATGGTCACCTGGTTGCCAGGGGCAACGGCCACTTGTTCACGGCCCTGCGAAAGCTGCTGCACTGCTTCTTTTAAGGCCGCCATCTGAGCCTGCATAACCTCTTGTTGGGTCGCTAGCTGGGCTGCTAACTGGGCCACCAACTCGTTGTGGTGCGTTTTTTGTACCTCCAGCTGGGTTGCTAAGCGCTGATTAGCTTCTTCATGGCGAGTCTGCGCTTGTATATTAGCTAAGGACAGCTGTTTAATTAGCTCCTCCATTGTTTCAGCTTTCAACAGTTGTGCAGCTTTAACACAGGACATAAATTCACTGTACTGTCCCTTTAAATGTCAGTTCAGATCCAATGCAGCAAAAAAAAAAAAAAAAATATAGCAAGAAAACGCCTGTTACTTTGTCCTGCCCGCATTCGAGCACCACTTGTAATGTTCGGGGGACCAGGTAGACCGCAGGACACAGGCTTTTCATACAACAAAGGGTTTATTAACTTAAATAGCTTTACAGCAGCCAAAAACAAAAGGAAAAAGATTTGTAGTCTCACCGACTTGCAAAGTCCAGAACAGCTGTCCTTATCAGAAACAGAGCTTGGTCTTGATGGCAGGTAGCTTCCCCTGCCAGGAGCCTTCCAAACAGGACACTTCTGTCCACTTCATTTGCTGCAACCCAAAACAAACGCCAAACACCATCCACCATGTGTTCTCCACTCCTCCACACACACCTACCACTTCCTGTCTTGTTTTTTAAAGGCACTCCCTTAACAGGTGGGTTAATCAATTTTATTCATTTAAAAAGACCACAACCCAAACAGAGGGGAAATATAGCGTCCTTCCAGGACCCAGCCACGGCGTCCTGTACAATATATATATATATATATATATATATATATATATATATATATATACACTGTATATACAAACACACATACACAGTGTAGCCTATACCTACAGTGCATTCCATGGTGTACCGTTTCTACTACTTTTCTGGTGGTCTACATGGTCCACAATACTGTGCAACCATAGAACAGTTGCTACTACTTTTCTGGGGGTGTACACAATACAGTGCAGTGTGCCAAACAAAATATACATCATGTTCGGAAGGCCACCAAGGAAAGGGAGACGCTCACAGGCCACTGAAAGAGGGCAAGCAGGCTCTGTGTCTACAGTCAACAGTGCTGAACATGGTGGATCCTCTGCAGGTGGCCGTGGGGCACGCTTGTCCTTTTTATTTTTTTTTATTTTTTTTCTGCTGCTGGCCATGTTATTGAGCCAGAACATACAGAATAGTTGGTGGAGTGGATAACAAAGCCGTCCTCATCCTCTGTCACCCAGGCTCAGAGTAGTTTGCCTTCCAATGCAGATGCCAAAGCGGCCTATTCCATCGGCTCCATGTCAACAGTCACTCCTTCCCTAGCTCCACCATCATGCATGGAGGAGTCCCCCGAACTATTTGACCATAGTATCGGGTACATGCTGATGTAGTTATTGGCCTTAAAATGGGTATGGGGGCCCAGGGCCCACCCTAAGTGACATATATCAATGTCACCAATTTGGACAACCCCAAAAAGGAAACAAGGAGAACTGCCTTTAAACATGCACAATTGCTGAAAAGCTAGTAACTTGGGAGGGGGGGGGGGGGGGGTTACTCTGCCTGTAAATTGGTGCATTTGTAGCATGTACCCAAAATGCTGCTTCACAGATGTACGGCTTTAGAGAAAAGTTAGGCCTCGTGTACACCGCTGCTGGTAAATGGACATTCAGAGGCAGTTGGATATTTATTTTATGTTATCTTATGTGTACATGTACACAGGTTCATTTAATGTTGTTTTTAGGCAGTTGCATTTAGGGGCTTTTCTTTGAAGGCAAAAAAATTAGTTCAGGCGCCAAAGTTTCTGACGTTTCAGACTCCAAACGCGGTACTGGCATTTAGCCGCATTTTTATTTACAAGCGTTTTTAAAGGTGCCCTATCTTTTTTTTTTTTTTTTACATCACAAAACTTAAAAATGATAGCAAATGATGAAAAAACACAAAAAAAATGAAAAATATTTCAAAGGTGGCAATGGACATGAGAGAAATTATCAGGGAAACTACACAACTGTATATACATGTTGGAAAAATATCCTACAAACATGCTCTACGCAATCAATGGATGAGTCCGGTAGCGATGAACTCTGGTCCTCGCACGCAATTTCCGACGTCTTTCCAGCCTCATCAACAGCAATGTCAGGAGCATTTCCTCACATATACTCATTATGGGATCCATAGTAAAAGCACCAAAATTGAGGTAGATACAAGTACACTGCTGCTCCTCACTCTGGTCTCACAGATTGGCTGAAATAGTTAAATAATACAGTTTTTTGTGCTTTGGGAGGGTCTTATGATGTTATCTTAAATAAATGCTCCTAGACACGAACGCTGCAAAACGCAACTAAACGCAGCATGCAAATGTCGGTTTCAAGCTGTCAAAAAATCGTTCAGAAGAGGTTGCCTCAGCACCCCGTTTACATTAGGTCTTACAAATCTACATTGCAGCTGCAAGATTTTAACACCAAAAAAATAGCCTGCCCCCAATACATACAAGGTCATTTGGGTCTGTTAAGGCTTATAATGAGAACCCCCACGTGAAAAATCCCACCAAAACTACGAACAAACCCCTAGCCAAACACACAGCAAGCCAGCCCATAAAAAGGGGGTGAATGCTTGGGGGCAGGAAGGGCTCAGGAACCCCAAAAGTAAACTTTTTTTTTTAAACAAAATCACAAAACATAAACACACCAAAATGCAAAAATAGTTATAATTCCATGGAATTTTTTTTATTTTTTATAAACAGATGTGCAGAAATAGTTACTTAACCCCTTCCCGCCGAGCGTACGCAGATGTGCGTACTCGGCTTCCGGGGGGTATACCGGGATGATGCCCGTACCTGCAGGCATCATCCCAGTACCGTTTTGTTCAGCTGGCGATTGGCTATCCAGGCATAACAACTGATGTGGCTAAAAGCCGCTCGGCTGTTATGCCGGAGGAGCGGGAGGGGACGACCCCCTCCCGCCGCCTCCCGCCGCTGTTACTGGTGCTCCCGATCGAGCGGGAGCACCGATTCAAAATCTGCTGCCTTCGGCTGCTGGGCAGGGACTGGAACGAAGCCATAATCGGCTTCGTTCCAGTCTTCTCGTCGTAAACACGGAAGCGACGTCATGACGTCACTTCCCGTTTACTCGGCTGCCAATGGCGCCGGTTTAAAAAAAATATCCGGTATTCAGAATCACCGTTTTCGGCGATCTGAATACACTGAAGTGTAAAGGAGGGGTGGGGGGTCTTTTAGACCCCCGATCCCTCCATAAAGAGTACCTGTCACCACCTATTACTGTCACAAGGGATGTTAGCATTCCTTGTGACAGCAATAAAAGTGATCAATTTTTTTTTTTTTTTTTTTAAAACAATTTAGTCATTTTAAAAAAAATAAAATAAGTAAAAAAATAAAAAAAATTTTTTTAAAGCGCCCGCCATCCCCGCGAGCTCGCGAAGCAAAGAAAACGCATATGGAAGTCGCGCCCGCGTATGTAAACGGTGTTCAAATCACACATGTGAGGTATCGCCGTGATCGTCAGAGCGAGAGCAATAATTCTAGCACTAGACCTCCTCTGTAACGCTAACCTGGTAACCGTAAAAAAAAAAATTAAAGCGTCGCCTATTGCGATTTTTAGGTACCCTACTTTGTCGTCAATCCACAAGTGCGCGCAATTATAAAGTGTGACATGTTTGGTATCTATTTACTCGGCGTAACATTATCTTTCACATTATGCAAAAAAATTGGGCTAATTTTACTGTTTTTTTTATTCATGAAAGTGTCCCTTTTCCCAAAAAGTTGCGTTTAAAACACCGCTGCACAAATACCCTGTGACATAAAATATTGCAACAATCGCCGTTTTATTCTCTAGAGTCTCTGCTAAAAAAATATATATAATGTTTGGGGGTTCCAAGTAATTTTCTAGTAAAAAATATGGATTTTAACTTGTAAACACCAAATTCCAAAAATAGGCTGAGTCATGAAAGGGTTAATTAGAAACAGAATAATTAAATATTCAAACATAATCTATAATCTGATGTGACAACCCCCGATTGTTGATCCATGGCGTACAAAAAAAAGGGAACAAAAGTATAATCTGAAAAGGGGGAAAAAACAGAAGAAAAAGAGAACAGAAATAGGAAGAAAAAAGAAAGAAGGAAGGATAAAAAGGAGAAAAGATAGGAAAAAGAAAAAAGGGGAAGAGAAAAAATATAAAAATTAAAATGGGGAAGGAAGAATGGACAAATAATAAGAATATACCAATATTAAATGCTGGACTGTAGGCTAGATCTGGGTAAAGCACAGATTTACATTGTATTGGAAGGAGAACATATACAGCGATCAATAACTATAAAAAAAGACTTGAAGCTTATATATTCATTTAACCCTGGAAAAACGGTTGTGTCCAAATTGTGAATCCACTTAGTCTCAAATTGGAGTAATCTGCTGTCAATTCCGCCACTTCTAGCATGTATTGGTACATGTTCTAGGGCAGCGAATGTGACCGCATGCGGATCATAGTTCTGTTGTGCTCCAACATGTGTGTTGATAGCTGTTGTTGTGCTTCATTTGTACATAGGTTTAATGTGATCTCTAATACGAACATGAAAGGGTCGTTTCATCTTGCTAACGTAGTAGGAACCACATCGGCAAGTAGCTAAGTATATGATACCCACTGTCTTGCAAGTTACTCAATGTCTAATTGTATGAGTAAGTCCATTGGGAAGAAAAAGTTTTATGTAAATAAAATTGACTGACATTTTATGTAATCTTTCTTGTAATCTTGTACCTCTTGGCACCGCTATAATCCCCTTTCTCTATTCCCATTTACAAACATTTTGTCCAATAATTGGGATGAGGTGCCATATATATTGAGGATTTCCAGCCATACTACTTTTTTCATGTGGCCTTGTTTGGTATAGGATGGGGTTGGGTGATCGCTCTTCTCGCCCCTTTCCTAGCTGCCCCTGATTTGCTCTGAAAAAAGATGTGGTTTGAATTGGTGAAGGCAACTCACAGCCTTTGGAGAATGGAGTGGAGTGTGGAGTTAAAAGCAAAAGTTAGCCCATGGAAATCCAAGGGGTTGGGGGGAGGGGGGGACAAGAGCATTGGAGAATGGAGTGTGGAGTTCCCCTTTAAAAGCATTAGAGGGGGAAGGTTAAATGCCCCTTTAGGAGAATCTAGAGGAGCGAGAGTCTTTTTACATAATTTTAACAAGGTGCATTTCACATGTTGGCAACGTAACACGCTAACATGACCTGTGTGCAAATCTCCTTAAAAAATAAATAAAGGTGAAACAGCGTAAAAATGTAAGGTTTAGAGGTGCGCCCGTTCAACCCACAAAATTGCATTTGCGTTGCTTGACATTTACTAAGATTTTGGCCGCGCACTGAACAAACACATTTAAATGAGCACAAGAGCCGCTTGCGCATGCACAGTGCATACATTGATCTCACGCAGTTCCAAACATACTTGCAGGCACAGCAGGTTTTCTCTGAAAATTTTACTTTTTCATTCTATTTTGGGCATATTTGTTACTTGGGCAGTTGTTACTAAACTTCCCCACATCACCCCATAATATTGGCACCTCCATCTTCTGTTAATATTTAATTGAAGATGCCGTGAGCCATGTCCATAGTGGCGCTCAGATTGCATTCTCCAATGCTCCAAGATCACTATAGTAAATGGGGGATTGGTGACCTGTTCCTGGCGCACTGTTTTGTAAATTGGAAAATATGCATTGTGCCTCACCATGCGCCTCTTCTAATGGCACACAGCATTCATAAATCAGCCCCTTTGTTCTCATGTCACACTTTTGTATTTCATTTGCTGGACTTGTAATTTTTTTTCAATAAATATCTAATATAAAAATAAATCCTCTTTATACCAGTGTTGTGTGAGGACCATTATAACACATGGGGCGTTATTTACGAAAGGCAAATCCACTTTTCACAACAAGCGCACTTGAAAATACAGTCACTGTAAAGCCGAGGGGGACATGCAAGGAAAATAAAAAAAACAGCATTTTAGCTTGGACATGATTGGATGATAAAATCAGCAGAGCTTCCCCTCATTTCAGGTCTTCCCCTCAGATTTACAGCGACTGCACTTCCAAGTGCACTTGTAGTGCAAAGTGGATTTGCCTTTCATACATAACCCCCATTGTCTGTTGGATTAAATGTGTCTTTGTAACTAATTGCTCTGTATGCAAACTTTCCCTTCACAGCCGACTCCAATGCCGTGTGCACACGATCGGACATTCCTACAACAAAATCCATGTTTGGTTTTTTTCCAACGGATGTTGGCTCAAACTTGCCTTGCATACACACGGTCACACAAAGTTGGTCAGAATTTCCAAACATCAAGAACGCGGTGACGTACAACACGTACGACAAGCAGAGAAAATGAAGTTCAATAGCCAGCACGGCTCTTCTGCTTGATTCTGACCATGCGTAGAACTTTGTGTGTCGGAATTGTGTACACACGATCGGAATTTACAACGGATTTTGTTGTCGGAAAATTTAAGATCCAGATCTCAAATTTTGTGTGTCGGAAATTCCGATGGAAAAAGTCCAATGGAGTTTACACATGGTCGGAATTTCCGACAACAAGCTCTGATCGCACATTTTCCGTCTGAAAGTCCTACTGTGTGTACGCGGCATAGAGTCTTTGTAGTTTTATAACATTTGTAACCTGCGGTTCATCAGAAGGTTATTCTCCTTCAGAATTCATATGATTAATTATAATTTAATATCATAAAACCTGACATATCAGTATACTGTACAGTATAGTCTGGGTTGAAGAACACACACAGATCCCATCCATTAAAGTGTACTGTACACCTTTCTCTGACAAAGTGGCCACTAAAGAGTCACGCAATGTGTTTGTGTTTTACCACAGATCAGTGTGACCACAGATACCAGGGTGCCTTGATGTGGCTCTGTGGCTCACGCATGCGTTTGCAAATGCGTGCGGACTAAACCCCTGTTTTTAACGCATACTGTTAGACAGGTTAATTTGGTTGTCTGCGAGCTGGTGGTAAGTAGGCTTTGTTTTTTTTCCCTGGGCATTCCCCAGACTTTGTTGTTACGTGTTTGTGTTTTAACCTGTTGTTTTTATGATGAATAAATACTGAAATCCTGAAGTATCCACTTGGAAGCATCTTATTAGTGAATGGAGGTCTCTGCTGACCACACACGGCTTCCATTTTGGGGCCTTCTCCTTTTTATCACCTGACCTCTCTGTAGATATCTTACTGGCTGATACTTTGGTGCCAATTAGTAACAGTCTTGGCTATGAATGGAACAGATTTGTGGAGGTGACACCTAAAAACGAGTGTATAAATTGTGGCACTAAACAGGGTAGGATTCCTTTGTGACCCTGATATACCAACTAGAGCAATGCCGGGTAGAAGGTTCTGATTGATCCTCATAGTTATGGGTTGTAAATGACAGAAATCCATCCAATTCTAATGCTTTCTAATTGAACAATGAGTCAGCCAATTATTATCCACAGAAGGGAACAAAATCTTCCTTATTGGTTTCGTTCATTGCACTACAAATTAGTTTATTTTTGTTTGTGGTCCTTCCAGGTGATGTAATCTCGGGTCATCTCCTGATATCATGGCGTCCTGTTCCTCCTCAACCTCCTCACAAGGTATGACTGCTGATCCTGACAATCCTTTTCAATGTTTTCCTCCATCTCACATCTCCAGAGATTGGAATTAGATGATAGGACATCTTATGTTTACTTAGTCTAGACATTTCCTGTAGACATCTGGTGAGTTCACCAATTAGAAGAGGTGTTTTCATCAATTCCACCATCGCATTCCAGTGTCTTCAGATTTTATTTATCATTGATGGAAATGATCTTCTGAGACTGTCCAGTGACCCATAATGACTGGACCCCAAATTTTATGGATATTTGTGTAGTGGTCGGGGGAATCCTTTGTCTATAATCCTAAGGAGAAAACAGTCCTGTGTCACGTGACACATACTGCTGGGAGATTTGGGGGTAATCGGAGTTCACACTGATCAGACTCATCATTAATCAAGGGGGAAGGTTGCATCTCAGCGATGCCATTTATAAACAGTAAAGCTGAAAAAGGCTGCATGTAGGGATGAGCCAAACACCCCCAGAACGGACCGAAAATGTGCGCAAACTTTAGAACACCATTAAAGTCTATGGGACTCGAACGTTCAAAATCAAAAGTGCTAATTTTAAAGGCTAATATGCAAGTTATTGTCCTTAAAAAGGGTTTGGGGACTAGGGATGAGCTTGGTGTTTGAGTCTAATGCATGTTCGACTCGAACACCGGCCCGTTTGGCGAAGCCAGAACTCTGTGGGCCATTTGCGCCAAATTCGCTTGCACACAGACTCTACTGGCCTGTCTCAGGTCATCCTGTAAGCCCAGCTACCTGCCCAAGAACTGCTGCACCACCAAGTTAAGTTTGTGACCCACACAGGGCACATGGGTCAGTTGTCTCTGTCGGAGGGCGGAGAGGAGATTGGTGCCATTGTCGCAAACCACCATTCCTGGCTTAAGCTGGCATGGTGTCAACCACCTCTCAGCCTGCCCCTGCAGAGATGACAGAATATATGCTTCAGTGTGGCTCCTGTCCCCCAAGCACACCAGCTACATAAGTACGCAGACCTCACACTTGCTACGCAAGTACACAGGCATATTTTTGCCTGCATACTTGCGTAGCCCTTGAACGCCTACAGAGCACTGCTGGTTCCGGGGACAAAGCACAGGAAGAGGCCATGGAGGAAGAAAAAGAGGAGGGGGTGTAGGAGAGAGGTGTGTCACAGTCACCAGTAGTAGCATTTTAGAGGAGTAGTGGCGGAAAAACCTCCAACACTACTGCACCTTGTCCTGCACCCTTCCCAGCTACCAGAAGAGTCACCCAATGCACCGTGAAAGATAGCCTGCTGGACCATGAGTCAATGGTAATATTCACCTTACCGCTGACCGCCCTGTCTAGCGAGGCAAGGGCATTGCCTTCCACATGCCAGTAGAGAGCCGGAATCGCCTTCTGTGAGAAAAAGTGACGTTTGGGAACCTGCCAATGAGGAACCGCACATTGCACAAACTCACGGAAGGGGGCTGAGTCTACCAACTGAAAAGGCAGCAGTTGAAGTGCTAGCAATTTAGCCGAGGTAGCATTCAACCGCTGGGCATGTGGATGGCTGGGAGTGAACTTCTTTCGACTGTCCATCGCTGGGGCAGGGAAATTTGCTTGGTACAGTCGGACATTGGTGTACCTCTATCAGATTGCCCGAAAGTATTTGACTGTGACATGCCTAATTCTACACCTTCATTCCTCTCAATGCAGGTTTCAGAGAGGACTGAAGGTATAGTGGGGTTGGAGATCCCAGTTGATGAGGAAACAGGAGAGGTCTGCTTTGTACTTTGGTGTGGGTCTTTTAGGTACGCTTTCCAATGAACTGCATGGCAGGTCGACATATGTCTGGTCAAGCATGTGGTGCCCAAGCGGCTGATGTTTTGGCCATGTGAGATACGCTTGAGACATATGTTGCAAATAGCAGCGGTGCGATCTGATACACTCGTCTCAAAAAAGGCCCACACCAAAGAAATTTTGGAATAACGCACAGAGGCAGCGCCCTGCACAGGCGGAGCTCTTCAGTGTGATGCAGTCAGTGTGCTGCCCTTAAGCTGGCCCCTGGAGGGCATCCTGCCTCTTTGTAGATGCGCCTCCTCCTTCTCCTCCTCCCTCCTATCAGGCACCCACGTGGAGTCAGTGACCTCATCATCCCCTCCCTCCTCATCACTGGAGCAAACCTGGCAGTATGCTGCAGCTGGGGCAACATGAATGCCAGATTGCTGTCCTTCTTGGGCATCCCCTCTCTCTGGGATCACATTACTGCCTTCCTCTAGCTGGGTATCATCATCAGAACCTTCAAAACGCTGGGTATCCTCATGGAGCATGTACCCAACACTGCGTTCAAACAGTTCGGGGGACTCCTCAGGAGGGGGACATGGTGGGGCTAGGGAAGGAGTGACTGATGCCATTGAGACGAGGGAAGTGGCTGCATTGGCAGCTGTATTGGCAGATGCTTTGCCAGTACCCTGAGCCTGGGTGAGAGAGGATGAGGAGGGCTTGGTCATCCACTCTACCAAGTCTTTGGCATTCTGCGGCTCAACACGTACAGCTGCCAAAAATAAGGACAAGCATGTCCCATGGCCACATGCTGATGAGAATGCACCGTGTCCATGACCAACACTGTTGCCTCTAGACACAGAGCCTGCTTGCCCTCTTTTATTGGCTCGTGACTGTCTACTTTTCCTTGTTGGCCTTCCAGACATACTAATGGCCTGCAGGGAGATGCAGCTGCACAAAGCTGGGACATATATACTGATTATACTGCAGCTAGCATAATCAACTGCCTGCCTGTAGTATTATTACTATGAGAACACCAGCAATTGGGGTAGCTTTAGGCGTACACTGTGCAGATGCCACAATACACCGGCTGTAATTGCTGCAGCTGCCTGCCTGCGGTAAAGGATCAGCAGAACACCAGCAATTGGAGTAGCTTTAGGCGTACACTGTGCAGATGACACAATACACCAACTGTAATTACTGGAACTGCCTGCGGTATAGGATCAGCAGAACACCAGCAATTGGGGTAGCTTTAGGCATACACTGTGCAGGTGGCACAATACATCGACTGTAATTGCTACAGCTGCCTGTGGTATAGAACAAGCAGAACACCAGCAATTGGGGTAGCTTAAGGTGTACACTGTGCAGGTGGCACAATACACCGACTGTAATTGCTGCAGCAGCTGCCTGTGCTGTAAGTTTAGAAAAAATACCAGCAATTGGGGTAGCTTTAGGCGTACACTGTGCAGGTGGCACAATACATTGACTGTAATTGCTACAGCTGCCTGTGGTATAGGACAAGCAGAACACCAGCAATTGGGGTAGCTTAAGGTGTACTCTGTGCAGGTGGCACAATACACAGACTGTAATTAATGGAACTGCCTGCGGTATAGGATTAGCAGAACACCAGCAATTTGGATAGCTTTAGGTGAAAACTATGCAGATGACTTAGTACACCAACTGGAATTGCCACAGCTGCCTGAGGATAGAATCAGCAGAACACCAGCAATTGGGGTAGCTTTTTTGCATACACTGTGCAGGTGGCACAATACATCAACTGTAATTGCTACAGCTGCCTGTGGTATAGGACAAGCAGAACCCCAGCAATTGGGGTAGCTTAAGGTGTACACTGTGCAGGTGGCACAATACACCGACTGTAATTGCTGAAGTAGCTGCCTGTGATATAAGTTCAGAAAAACACCAGCAATTGGGATAGCTTTAAGTGTACACTGTGCAGGTGGCACAATACAGCGACTGTAATTGCAACAGCTTCAAAGGAAATTCAGATACTGTCTCTCTGTCTATCTCTCTCTCTCTTAGCTGACGCAACACATTACGCAAGGCCGCCGTGCAGGCGGCCTTATATAGTGTGGGGCATGTACTAAACCCCCTGAGCCATAATTGCCCACAGGCATCCTGCCTGTGGCCAATTATGGCTCTCTTCGCTGATGGCGCTGTGATTGGCCAAGCATGCGGGTCATAGTGCATGCTTGACCAATCATCAGCCAGCAATGCACTGCAATGCCACAGTGAATTATGGGCAATGAGCGCCACTTGAATTTGGCGCCAATGGCCCATAATGTTCATCTGTTCCCCGAACGGGCGAGCAGATGATGTCCGAGTCGAACATGGACTCATCCCTAGCTGCATGACAAGGCTCCAAATGACCCTGACAAGGCTGCAAATGACCCTGACAAAGCTGCATGACAAGGCTGCAAATGGCCCTGTCAAGGCTGCATGACAAGGCTGCAAATGACACTGACAAGGCTGCAGATGGACACTGATAAGGCTACATTGATGGGCATTTAAATGTAAGTTTTTTTTCCTTAAACTTCCCTCCTAAAAGTTTTTTTTCTTAAAAGCTCATAATACATTATTTTCTTGAAATACATCAACCAGTAAGATATGACATTATGACCACTAGCATAGTTGCCAACTATCCCGAATTTCCCGGGACATTCCTGGGATTAGGACCCATGTCATGAATAAATTTTGTCCCGGGAAATTCGGTTTGTCCCGGTTTTTCGGGTCATAGTGCATGCTTGACCAATCATCAGCCAGCAATGCACTGCAATGCCACAGTGAATTATGGGCAATGAGCGCCACTTGAATTTGGCGCCAATGGCCCATAATGTTCATCTGTTCCCCGAACGGGCGAGCAGATGATGTCCGAGTCGAACATGGACTCATCCCTAGCTGCATGACAAGGCTCCAAATGACCCTGACAAGGCTGCAAATGACCCTGACAAAGCTGCATGACAAGGCTGCAAATGGCCCTGTCAAGGCTGCATGACAAGGCTGCAAATGACACTGACAAGGCTGCAGATGGACACTGATAAGGCTACATTGATGGGCATTTAAATGTAAGTTTTTTTTCCTTAAACTTCCCTCCTAAAAGTTTTTTTTCTTAAAAGCTCATAATACATTATTTTCTTGAAATACATCAACCAGTAAGATATGACATTATGACCACTAGCATAGTTGCCAACTGCCCCGAATTTCCCGGGACATTCCCGGGATTAGGACCCATGTCATGAATAAATTTTGTCCCGGGAAATTTGGTTTGTCCCGGTTTTTCGTCGCCGGCCGCTAGAGGTCCCAGCCGCCATTTTAAAGAAGACCAAAAGCTGGTCTGCAATAGAAATGCTTTGGCGCCGCCCACCCCCACTGCCAGTGTCTGTGAAGTCATGTGTATACAAGGTGGGCAGCGCCGCAGTTCAATCTCTTTCTGTGCGGCAACGACGGCGTCTGGAGGATGTCGGGGGCCAGTCAGAGTCTGGAGGGTGTCTGAGGCCAGTCTGGATGTCGGGGGCCAGTGAGTCTGGATGTCGGGGGGCAGTCTGGATGTCGGGGGGCAGTCTGGATGTCAGAGGGTCCAATCTGGATGTGGGGGGCAGTCTGGATGTCAGCGGGCAGTGAGTCTGGATGTCATAGGGGGCCAGTCTGGATGTCATAGGGGGCCAGTCTGGATGTCAGAGGGGGCCAGTCTGGATGTCAGAGGGGGCCAGTCTGGATGTCATAGGAGCAGTTTGGATGTCAGAGGGGCCAGACTGGATGTCAGAGGGGGCCAGACTGGATGTCAGAGGGGGCCAGACTGGATGTCAGAGGGGCCAGTCTGGATGTCAGAGGGGCACCAGATGTAAGGAGGACTGATGGGGACACCAGATGTTAGGAGGACTGATGGGGACACCAGATGTAAGGAGGACTGATGGGGACACCAGATGTAAGGAGGACTAATGGGGACACCAGATGTAAGGAGGACTGATGGGGACACCAGATGTTAGGAGGACTGATGGGGACACCAGATGTAAGGAGGGGCTCTGCTGATGGAGACACAGATGTGAGGAAGGCTGCTCTGATGGGGCACCTGGTGTAAGGAGGGACTCTGCTTGGGGCAACTGATGGCATCTGGTGGCAGGCAACGTGGCTAGTGACGCGCTCATGGCTCCCACTGATTCAGCATTATGGTGAGTTGAATGATTTCATTTTATATCACAATGTAATAATAGAAATAATGTGCTTCAATCAGACACCATATTAATCATGGTGCCGGGATGATTGAAGCGCTAACACCAGGTATTTGGAGTATCTTTATCTGCTTATTGTCAAACTCTGGAAAACACATATTGATATTGCGGTGTAGGATCCGGGGCTGCTGTCCCTCCATCCGTCCCCCCTTTCCCTCTCCATCCCGCATTCATCTCAGACTCTAACCACACCCCTTTGAGCCATGCCCACTATTTTATGTAAACCACGCCCATATTTTGCTGCAGTGCCGCATGCCCCGCCCCCTAATTATAATACAACTCCGCCTACTGCCAAAAAATGTCCCGAAATTTTTTTTTTACAATGTTGGCAACTATGCACTAGATGGTGCTGATGTTTATAGGAAATTAAAATATTAGACATATTATAAGGATGATTCAGAAAGGTGATTTTTTTTTTTTTTAAATAGCCCCCCCTAGGTGTTTTTACTCAATATTAATCCATCTGAGAGGTAATTTACCACTATTGAGGCAATCATATGAGATTATCACAGGGAATCCAATCCCTTTATAAGATAATGTACATATAGACACCGAGGTGTATCTAGTGAAAATAGCGCCTATGGCAAGCACTGAAACTGCGCCCCTATCAGAACATTTTAAGTGTACAGGGCCGTGTTTCAGTGCATGAGATGTACACAGATAAACATCCACGGGTAGGCAGGCCAATTCACATCAATTGGGATGCAGCAGCTGCATGAACACAGCCCCTGCTCTCACCTTGATATCCGTTTGGGTGCAGGAACATGAATGCAGGAACCCCGATCAGAGAGTGGTGTGCATTCAAGAACATGCACCCACACCCAAATGGATATGAAATGCCAAATGGATGTCAAATTGGGAACAACAACCCTCCCTTACTCCATCCAACAACTCTAGTTCTGCCCCAGGAAAAGTGCCCTCCATGACAGGTACCTGAGCAGAGTTTGGAGATCTCAAAGAGCAAAGTGCCAGTCTCCAGGTCCTGAATCTTGAAGCGAGTGAAATCAATGCTGAACACATTCTCCACAGATCTGCACAGATAATCTGATGACAGAAGACAAGTGATGTTAATGACACACAGCCAGGGGTGGACTGACAACTCATGGGGCCCCCGGGCAATAGGAGATTATGGGGCCCCCAGGCAATCAGAGATTATGGGGCCACACACTAGACACAAACACACACACAGTATACAATCACACAGTATACACAGACATGTTTCTATTGGCTGAGAAGGTACTGGAGAGGTGGGGCAGCTATAATCTCAGGATTTTTAGACCAAAAGGATGTCGGTAAGGGACATTTCAGAGACAGATGTGAAAAAAATACAGAATTTTACATACTGTCCCTGGTTTTACTGAGGCTGGCAACCCTGATGGGGCCCCCTAGTGCCATGGGGCCCTCGGCAGTGCCCGAGTGGCCCAATGGTCAGTCCGCCCCTGCACACAGCTCCTAGCACAGGCTGGTGACATGTCTCCTGCCAGTAACTCTGTGACCTGTCTCAGACCTAGGACATGCTCCGGTCAAAAACCCTCGCAAAAAAACGGTGGTAAAAAGCTGCTAAAAATAGTGGCGCTTTACTGCCAACAGTGCCAAAGCCCCAGTGTGAAAGGGGCCTAACAATTCCTGTTCGGTGACAACAGGCACTCATTGGAGCTCCCCATCGCCATTTTCCCTCCCGTGCCCGTGCCTTTATGCCAATCAAAAATCTACTGCCAGCGGCAGGATCGCAACAAGGATGCCAGTTGGTCCCTCTGGAATCACTCCCATCGATAGTGATGAAGATTCTGTAGTATTCAGAGAGGAAGCAATTCCATTGAGGTAGGTGGAAGGTTCTCTGCCACTGAAGCTTTGTCACTAACAGAGTCTCCCACCTGACATCATCCTGAGAGGAAGGGGCTTCTCTGAAAAATGATACTGTTAATATTGTGACTCTGACCCTATCACTGCCTACCCGAGTCTCTATCCCTCTCTGTTCTCAGTTCAGAACATTCAGCCAGTCTATGCCTGGGTCAGTCATATCTGTGGGAGGATCTGTCTCTGTACACAAAGGACTTTGATGCTCACTGATGCACAGAGCAGCTTCAGCCATGGGTGGGGAGTGATAAGCAGACATGTCTACAGGGATCCCAGGGTGCCAAGCTCCATATAAACTGGGCAGTGAGTGTTGTCAATGTGATTTGTGCTGGAATGTGAGACCCCGGCTTTATTACCTCCCCCTCATTCTCATTCCTCCGATCCCAGCCTCCCTGCACTCTCAGCTCCTACAAATTTGCAGAGCAGCCCTGAGCCAGGACACGACTGCAGACTGACAGTCTCTCCAATGCTAAGCTGTATAGATCTCAGCACATGCATCCACGCTCTCCCCCGTATGTTCCATGTAAAAAGCACGCTGCCACACAGCTCAGCACCTGAGGATGGGAGCAGAGCAGAGAATCATTCCGCTGGTCGGGACTAACTGAGTAGCGTGGCCGTGACATGTACATGTGTAAAAAAATGTCTATATATATATATATTTGGTAAGACAAACTTACGATTGTGAGACAAACTTCCTTAATTAGTTCTGAGTCAGCGTAAATCAAAATGTGTGTTTTATTGTACACACTAAAATAGAAAAATAATACTTACAAAAATAGTACAATGATAAAATTCTAGTATTGTTCATTCGTTTCAAAAGGTATAAAAAGAGTTCTTACAAGTTAGACCATGTGGTCTATTGTCTTAGCTTTTACAAATGGCCGAATAACCCATTGTATGCTGAAGAGTAGCTGAAGAAAGTCTGTGTGCTTAGATATATGTTGTATTCAAAGCTGAGTAGGTGAAGAAGGGACTCCTCTTCCAGCAAGCTTTTGCTTATAGGGAACTCAAAGCTTCTAAATTTGCGCCAAAAGAATACACACACACCCCTTGTCCTATTAACATCTCCTCCCCTTATGTTTCTCACAAGGGTGAGGGCTAAAGAGTGGTTATCTGAGCTATTCAACATCTGGTATCATTCAGACATGCAGACTTTCTCCTAATGACAGGAAGTGGGGAAAGGAGAGCCTAAGCCCCCGTATACACAGTCGGACATTTCGACAACCAAATCCGTCGGATTTTGTCCCACGGATCTTGTCCGAAACTGTTGCATACACACGGTCGGACAAAGTTGTCGGAAAACCCGATCTTTCAGAAAGTGATGATGTAATTTCGGTACGATGGGACTATGTTCAGGCTAGTAGCCAATAGCTTTGATGTAGGAATTTGATCTGAGCATGTGTAGCACTTTGTCCGATCGGAATTCTCTACACATGATCGGAGTATGTCCGATCAGAGCAGTTTGTCGGAAAATATTTCCGTCAAGTTGGAAAATTTAGTCCGACAGATATTCCGACGGAAACAGTCCGATGCATACCACACACAGTCGGAATATCCAACAAAACGCTCCGATCAGACACATTCCGACGGAATCTCATACAAGGGCTTAGACTTTAAACAAAATATCAGTTACATAGGAAAATGTCTTTAAAAGCATATATAAGATTTACAATATTCATCAAAATCCTGACAGGTTTTAAATGTTTACTTTTTCAGTTTCAGCATGTCATCATCTGGAGATTAATTGATTCAGAGTTCTCTTTCACACAATTATGGAGAATTCATATTCTAAATAAAGTATAATAAAGCCAAATAAAATTTTAGATATTAAGAATATAATATTCCCCTCTGAAATATGAATACTAATCATATTTTCAGATATAAATCCATTCAAAACATTCATGTCTCAATCATGCAGACTTTGATTCAATAACTCCAAATGTTCTGTCATGTGTAACTGAATCCGTAACTCCAAAACCCATTCTCCTTTTAAGCTTATTTTGCAATAAATCACCTCCTTTCCTAATTTCACTTCTAATTTGATAATATCATTTTTTCATTCTAAACATCAAACATAACTGCAATATAAGGAATAACATAATAATAATAAAAAGAATAACAATAGGATGTGATAAAATATTTCCTGCTGCTGAAGTTATCAAAGTTTTTTCCCCAAATTGATACACTATTACTAATTTTCTTCCACCAATTACTTCCTGAAAATTATGACCATTGATGTGATATTTCTTGCAAATGACCTTGTTCATGTTTAAACAATACTTCTGCATTCTGCAATTCCTTAGCCAAAGCTATTAAAAAACCTTTATCCTTTTGAATTATATTAGCCCATTTTTCCCATGGAAATTCATCTATTTGGGAAATATTATACTGTGTAAGAAGAGCGCTAATATTTTTCATAAACATATTTGTTAAATTTGTTCTCAACCCATTAACACTTATTGCAACAATGTCTCCTTCTATACAATACAAACCTTGATTTAGGTTTTCTGTATTTGTACAAGAAGAGAAAAAAGTTTTAACCCTTTCTGTATCTGACATAATCTGAAAACAAACCTTCTTTTTATCTACACGAGTAATTAATTCAGAAATTGTTTCAACTTTTTCTATTCTTGCTGAACATAATGTGTGATTATGATAACAAGAATGAAATATACTTTTATCTTGATTAGGTAAACAGATAACTTTAGACTGGAATTGTAAACATGATGACAGATCTAATTGTTCTAATTCAGAATTTTCATTGTTAAATACAAAATCTGTATACTGTAATTTATAGTATAATAATTGTATTGCTGACAGGTAATCCCAAAACCGTGATTGGAACCAAAATTTGTTCTTTTCCAGGTATTGGAATCATAGAAAAACTATAACATACGTCCTGTTTGCATCCTATCCATTTATTTACCCATAAATCTGTATGATTTATAGCATATACATATTCTCTGGGTAAATACTGTAAAACGCCAAGAGAAGTTATTCCACTCTGAAATGCTTGCGCAATTATTTTAAAATTAGTGGAATATTCAGTCTAAATCTCTAAGCATGCTCTGGCTATGTGAGAATGTTGTTCACTTATCATCAAATCAAGAGTAATATTTTGAAGATGTAAAATAGATGGACCCATGATATTAGCAGTTTTAATAACCATATTTTCTAAAATCTGATTTAAATGTTTTTGTATTTTAATACCATTACTGCCCACTAAACCAGCGGTTTCTAGATCAGACTTTAAAGTATTAATATCCATACTATTTGTTATACTCCCGATTGTGCCAATCCCTCCTAAAATACCTTCAACAATACCACGCTTATTTCTGTTATAATTATTATTATTAATTCCAAACCATCTCTCAATACCCAATTCCATATTAACCAAATGTCCTTGACATTGTGGAAACCTTGTAGAAATTTTCCATTCTGAAACATTAAAGTTCCGCAAAATAATGACAAACTTTTCTTCTCTAAAAAGAGTTCTGGATTGGAAATGGTTAATCTGAAAAGGAATTGCAGAGAAACTTTTCTTATTAACACATGGAGTTTTCCTTGGAGATATAACAATAACACTTGCCTTTGCACATTTCACCGGCTAATTTCCTATTGATATGCAACATTCATATACACCAGTATCATTCAAAGATACTCTCATTTGTTGATAAACAAATGTATCATTGATCCAATTCACACTACCAAAAATTCCTTTATGAATTATGATAGTAGAACTGTAAAGAAAACTACCCAAAAACTCATCATTCCTTATCCAAGTTAATAATGAATTTTGAGGTAAAGATATTTTTGTATTACTGTATTTATTGGCGTATAACACTCACTTTTTCACCATGAAAATCGGGTGCAAATAGCATGTGCGTGTTATACCCCAATGCAAAAATTTAAGTTTTTTTCCTGAAACTTCCCTCTTAAAATGAATGTGCGTGTTATATACCTATGCGTGTTATACGCCGATAAATACGGTACATATCAAATGCAAATTATCTTTATCTTCCATAATTTTCAAAGATTTGGGAAAATATTAATTTCTGGAACAATCCTATCAACTATAGAAATATCAATTTTGACCCTTATTTGAGTAAATTTTATTGTTACTTTAAAATCCCATGTTCTTACAACGTCCCCTTTTTCATCTCCAATTATATTTAAATGTTTTGGATCTAATATCTTCACAAAACTTTGAAAAAGGTAATAAAATTGATCTAAGGGATAAAGTATTTTCCCAGATCTTGGCATAGTATTAGTAACATCTCCAGACCACATTGTTGAATCATTACCTTTTAAATATATAGACCAGAAACTCCTCAACAATATGTTACATTCAAAAGTTCCCACAGTCCATTTTAACAAAGTTTGTTTTGGATTCTATTTTAACTTTGATTTCAATATTATTGCTGTGAATGAAATACAATTGCAAACAGCAATCATGTCCCTGTCCTACACATACAAATCCATAAAAATCTTCTGCTGTATTAACCACTTCAGCCCCGGAACGTTTTGCTGGTCAAAGACCAGACCACTTTTTGCCATTTGGCGCGGCGTTGCTTTAACTGACAATTGCGCGGTCATGCGACATGGCTCCCAAACAAAATGTACGTCCTTTTTTTCCCACAAATAGAGCTTTCTTTTGGTGGTATTTGATCACCCCTGTGGTTTTTATTTATTGTGCTATGAACAAAAATAGAGCGACAATTTTGAAAAAAAATGCATTATTTTTTACTTTTTGTTATAATAAATATCCCCCAAAAATATATAAAAAAACATTTTTTTCCCTCAGTTTAGGCCGATATGTATTCTTCTACATATTTTTGGTAAAAAAAATTGCAATAAGCGATTATTGATTGGTTTGTGTAAAAGTTATAGCGTTTACAAAATAGGGGATAGTTTTATGGCATTTTTATTAATATTTTTTTTTACTAGTAATGGCGGCGATCAGCGATTTTTATTGTGACTGTGACATTATGGCGAACACATCGGACATTTTTGACACATTTTTGGGACCATTGTCATTTATACAGCAATCACTGCTATATAAATGCAGTGATTCTTGTCATATGCTACATAATGATACCTTTCCTGTCTTAATGGACTATTTTCAGTTTGCAATCTTTGCATTTGGGTCTTAAAATGGAAATAAGTTTGATTATTATGACCTCTATACTTCAAATTACTACACCAGTGCACAGAATATACTTGTATATACTTGCCATGGTTTTCGGATAATACAACCTCTTTTGTATATCATTATTATTATTAGCCATCAAACAAAACCTGGCTATGTGACCCTCTTGTTTGCAAAACAAAACAAAACATTTAAGAGTTGCTCTTTTTACATAAACTTTCCTCTGAGCATATGGTGATGGAAATTTACATTTCTGTTTAATATTAGTATTATTGAAGTCAATTGACTTCCCACTTTCATTGTCTGATGAAATACTAACAATTGACTCATCAGAAGACTCCATTTTTCAATTCCTGAGTTACCATCCTTAACACTCACATCTGACTTTGTCACATGTTTAAGAGCATCCATTTTTGAGCACTGAGCATGTGCAGAAGACTGCTTTCTAAGTAAACTTATAATAGTCTCATGTTCAATCTTTTCCTAAGTCAAAAAAACTATTTGACTTTCTTTTTCTTCAAACAATTGCAATAATGCATTCATTTTATGTTCCAATTCAACTTTTTCAGTCAATAATTGTTCAATATATAACTTCTCCTGCATTTGTGCAATTTCTGTTACACTTTGCATTTGCTCTCCTGGCATATCAAACACCATAGTATTAAAAAACGTAACTAGCTTCATTACATTACGTAATTTTTAGTTTGTTTTAACTAATGAGAATCTATGCTTCTCAATGTCAGTCTTTGCCTGAAAGTATTGATTATACATTGATTTCCATAAAACAGCATCAGAGACCTGTTTTTCGATAAACCTTTAAATTCCAATGTACTTTCATCAGCTAAAACATCTAAAAATTCCATATTAATTTTCTACTCACCAAATATAAAACTTTTCAGTTTTCCCGCTGGACTCAAATTCAACCGTCTGTCAAGACTTCTGTATATCTGAAATTCTCCGGGTCTTTCACAATCATCAATATCATCATTTTCTCTAGGTTCTTTTCAATCTTTGCAAAGTTAATTTCTGTTCATCACTTCTTTCCCCTTTGATCAAAGGCAGGAAGTTGAAAAAAAAAACTTCCAACATGTGATTGACTGTCTGGCTGAGCAAATGTAAAAAATGTCTTTATATCTATGTCTTATATATATTTGGTAAGACAAACTTACGATTGTGAGACGAATTTCCTTAATTAGTTCTGAGTCAGTGTAAATCAAAAAGTGTGTTTTATTGTACACACTAAAATAGAAAAATAATACTTACAAAAATAGTATAATGATAAAATTCTAGTATTGTTCATTCGTTTCAAAGGGTATAAAACGAGTTCTTACAAGTTAGACCATGTGGTCTAGTGTCTTAGCTTTTACAAATGGCCGAATAACCCATTGTATGCTGAAGAGTAGCTGAAGAAAGTCTGTGTGCTGAGATGTATGTTGTATTCAAAGCTGGGTAGGTGAAGAAGGGACTCCTCTTCCAGCAAGATTTTGCTTATATGAACTCAAAGCTTCAAAATTTGCGCCAAAAGAATACACACACCCCTTGTCCTATTAACATCTCCTCCCCTTATGTTTCTCACAAGGGTGAGGGCTAAAGAGTGGTTATCTGAGCTATTCAACATCTGGTATCATTCAGACATACAGACTTTCTCCTAATGACAGGAAGTGGGGAAAGGAGAGCCTGAGGCCGCGTACACACGGGCGGATTGTCCGCCCAACTAAGTTCGTCAGACAGTCTGACAGACAGTCCGTACAACTTTTGAATGAACGGACTTGACCACATACGATGAACAGACAGTCCGCTGAAAACTTGCGCGATGACGTATACAGCACGTACGACGGGACTAGAAATTCGACGTCCAATACACTGCAATGTAACCTTCCGCCGTGGAAATCCTTTCTGAGCATGCGCCAAACTTAGTATGTCGAACTTGCCTACTCACGAGCGGACTGTCCGCTGAAACCAAGTTTGGACGGACAAAATTATGGAAATTCCGTAAGACTTGGTTCGCCAGACTGTCCGCTGAAAAAGTCCGCTGAAGCCCACACACAAGCGGATTGTCCGCTGAAACACGGTTCAGCGGACTAAGTTGGGCGGACAATCCTCTCGTGTGTATGCGGCCTGAGACTTTAAACAAAATATCAGTTACATAGGAAAATGTCTTTAAAAGCATATATAAGATTTACGATATTCATCAAAATCCTGACAGGTTTTAAATGTTTACTTTTTCGGTTTCAGCATATCATCATCTGAAGATTAATTGATTCAGAGTTCTCTTTCACACAGTTATGGAGAATTCATATTCTAAATAAAGTATAATAAAGCCAAATTAAATTTTAGATATTAAGAATATAACATGCACCCGGAAATTAAGAAAAAGTTCCTTTATGCTCAACTCCTGGGCCCCTATGTTGACCTGATGGGGCTCAGGAAAATGTAATTGCACCCCTCAATAAGCAAGTAGGAATGGGGAGAAGTTTAGAAAACTCTACTTTTTTAAATTCAGTAAAAAACTATAATGCTGGCATCCCTGCTCAGGAGCGCCCCTTCATATGGCACCCATGGCACTTGCCATATGTGCCATACCCTGGATATGCCACTGTATAGACATATTGGGGGATCATTTCCTTTCCCTTCTATATGATCTTTATAGCATTGCTGGCTGTCAGTACAGACTTATCTGCTGTCATGTGTCAGAAATCCTCCAATCAGGATGAATGTTTATGATTTCTGATTGTTCTCTCTGCAGGGTCAGCTCCTGGTGTCCTGGGAAAGGTCCCACAAACCCCCGGGGATCTTATCATATATTCTCTGGAGGATCTGAAAGGAAGTGACTTCAAGAAATTTAGGAACAAATTGTCTGATTTCTCCTATGGAGATAAATGTCCCATCCCCCGAGGAAAACTAGAAAATGCAGACTGGATCACCACCAAGGACCTCCTGATAAACAAATATGGAGAAGAAGGGGCTCTGGATGTCACCATTGATGTCTTTACACTGATCGATCTGAGGGGACCCGCAAAAGACCTCCAGGAAAGGAGAGCACAAAATGGTGAGTTCCCATTTATAATGACCATTTCCTATCAATTCCTGATCAATATCTGTGTGAGGAAGAACTAGGAATGTCATCCAGGGAAAGCCAGTGACCAATCGGGAGCTTCCAACTGGACACACCCCTTCCCACTGACAGTATGCACTTATGGGGCCTCACGAAAAGGGGTCTTTATTCTGGGGGCCACATACAGTATCTGTGTACCTCTCTTTGTGCTGGGAGAGCACTGCACAGAGACAAGGATCTCATCAAGAGACGCGGGGATCGTACTAATGATCAGAATCTGGGACTCCCGGTTCCCTGTCACATGATAACTGTGATAACCTCTGATTTTCAGTTATAGTAATGAGTCACTATGCAGCTCACCCCTGTGTTTTCTTTCTTTTCTAAATACATACAGAATCCATTATATAATACATTGTACACATACAGGATCCATTATATAATACATTGTATACATACAGGATCCATTATATAATACATTGTATACATACAGGATATATTATATAATACATTGTATACATACAGATTCCATTATATAATGCATCGTGTACATACAGGATCCATTATATAATACATTGCATACATATGGGATCCATTATATAATACATTGTATATGTACAGGATATATTATATTATACATTGTGTTCTTTCTAATAAAGAAATAAATAGCTATATCAAGGTTTGATCTGGGTCAGTGCCAGATTTAGTTTTAGGGTCAAAGGTCATGTTAGGGGTCAGGGTTAGTGTATTTTGGGTAGGTTTCTTTTTAACCACTTAAGGACTGAGCCTCTTTCTGAGATTTGGTGTTTACAAGTTAAAAATAGTTTTTTTTGCTAGAAAATTACTTAGAACCCCCAAACATTATATATTTTTTTCTAACACCCTAGAGAATAAAATGGCGGTCATTACAATATTTTCTGTCACATCGTGTTTGCGCAGCGCTCTTACAAGCCCACTTTTTTTTGGAAAAAAGACACTTTTTTAAATAAAAAAATATGACAACAGTAAAGTTAGCCCATGTTTTTATATTGTGAAAGTTAATGTTATGCCAAGTAAATTGATACCCAACATGTCACGTTTGAAAGGTGCGCCCGCTCGCGGAAAGACAACAAACTTTTACCCTTAAAAATGTCCATAGGCAATGGTTAAAGTGTACAGGTTGCATGTTTTGAGTTAAAGAGAAGGTCTAGGACTAGAATTATTGCTCCCGCTCTCCTTTTTTTTTTTTAATAAAATTTTTTATTGCTTTTTACTGTAAATGACAAGCAGTCAAGAAACAGAAACAGTAAATATACAAGAAACACTGAATAACGATACATGGTTCGTACTCAACAGCCATATGCCTAAAAAGCCTATATGTGTATCTCAGAGTCTATGGGATTGATAACACCACCTAGCAAAGAGAAAAATATATGGTAGAGCAATACAGAGTCAGCATAAAACTTAAGCTAAGAGTCAGTACGCTGTAGATCCAGACTGGGGGGCTCCTCCCCAAGTGTTTCCCTGGGTATTTTTAGCGGTCCCAGAGAATTAGTAATATCCCTCTTTAGATACCATTCTGTGTATCTGAATGGCTGCATAATCCTGTGTATATCCTCTTTTGCAAAGACATGTTCCATAAATGTGCGCCATCTTGAAAAGAAACGTGAGGTTGATTTGAAATTTAGCAGAATGGTATCTAATCGTTCTAGGTAAAACAGAGCTTCCAGAGCTTTTTTCACGGCCTGTATTGAGGGTGGTGAGGGTTTGATCCATTGTGTCAGGATAGTTCTCCGTGCAACCAGTAGACATAAATGCGCCCATTGGGGTACAGCTGTATAGCTATCTGAGAGGTGGGGTTCGGCCAATGTGGTATATCCGAAGAGACATAGAAGTCGGTCCCTGGGCAGGTCCTGGTTTGTCACAGCATGAATAAATCGTAGCACCGAGTTCCAGAAGATCTCAACGTGTGGGCATTCCCATAATCGATGGAGAAGCGTAGGACGCAGCTTTGAGCACCACGGACAACATTCCTGGCTAGGATCAGTTCTGTTAATACGAAAGGGGTAATACGCCCTATGAAGAATCTTGAATTGGGTTTCTCTCCATGTTTCAGAAACTGTAACCTTTCTAATTTTAACATAACCCTCCAGTAGTTTCCCCGGAAGATCCACATCCTCAAAAATGTCTGCCCACTTTCGGAAAGGTTGTAAGCGGTATTTGGCAGAGTGGTATTCAATAAGGGCGGTATAAATAGTAGAGATAGAATAGTCACCATTGTGTATGATCGTGTCTATGAAGGATTTCTGGAACTGATTTGTTACATGTCTATGCCTGTCACTCAAATAACTCAGGAGCTGGCGGTAGTGGAAGAAATGAGTTAACGGCAGGGAAAATTCTCTCGCTAGCAGCGGGAATGGCTTGGGTTTACCTGAGTCTGTCGAATAAACATCATATACCTTCGTGAGACCTTTAGTTGCCCAGTATGTAAATACACTATGCATTGTGGAAGGAGGGAACATGGGATTCGATTGGATTGGCAAATATCGGGAAATATCGGACGGTAGCCCTATCAATTTGCGCGACTCCCGCCACGCTATCACTGTGTCTCTAATCAATAGATTAGATCGGAAATGAGTGGGTAATTTGTTTGGGTTTGAATGAAGGATAGCCGATAGGGCAAACGGCGAGACCACCGCCGCTTCTAATGAATTATTAGAGTACCTAGAATTTCCCGATAGCCAATCTAGGCCCTGGCGAAGCAGACATGCTGGATTGTAAAATCGGATATTGGGTAGGCTCGCTCCTCCCTCCATCTTCGGGAGGCATAGTTTATTCAAAGCAATCCTCGGTTTCTTCCCGGCCCATAAAAATTTCGTTAAAGCTGAATGAATTAATCTAATATCCGAATGTTTAACTAAGAGAGGGACGGTTTGCATTGGGTACAGTAAGCGGGCAAATGAAACCATTTTAAAAAGATGACACCTCCCGAAGAGCGAGAGAGGAAGAGCCGTCCAAGCCTCTAGTTCGTGTACAATCTTTGATATCACCGGGGGGAAATTAAGGGAATAAATAGTTGAGGGTGTCCTGCCAATGCGTATCCCGAGGTATGTGATATAGTGTTTTGCTACGGCCAAGGGGGAGCTAGAGGTCCAGGCAGTGGCCAGGTTAGGTCGAAGGGATAGGATTTCGCTTTTGTCAAAATTAATACGCAGTCCCGAGTATGACCGGAACTTGTGGAATAAGTCTGCAAGGCGTCTAAAGTCTCCCGACGGATCCGTAGAGAACAACAAGATATCGTCCGCAAAAACGAAGCGTGTGGTCCCCTAACTGGATTCCACTAATCCCGTTAGGTGAATTAATCAATCTCGACAACGGCTCAACGGCTAAGTTGAACAATAAAGGAGACAGGGGACAACCCTGTCTGGTCCCCTTCGACAAGGGGATGGAGGCCGATATAAAGTCAGGGGTCACCAAGCGCGCCGTCGGGGATTCGTACATACGACGTAAAAATTGCAGGATCGGACCGGAGAACGCCAGCTTTTCCAATACTTGAAAGAGCCAAGATAGACTAATGTTGTCGAAGGCCTTTTCGGCGTCTAGCGACATAATAGCCACATCTTTGTCTGGGTGGGTTTTGGCGTACTCTAGAACCGTCAGGACCTTACGGATGTTTAATGTTGCCGAGCGACCTTTAACAAAGCCCGATTGAGCTGGGTGTAGAAGGGAAGGGAGTAGAGACGCAAGACGAGTGGCGACAATTTTAGACAAAATTTTCACGTCTACGTTAATCAACGATATCGGTCGGTATGACCCTGGTAGAGTAGGATCTCTATCTTTTTTGCCGATAAGTCGTATATATGCCTGAGTTCCCGTAGGTAGGTATGGACCACCCTTCCACATTGATTTAAAGACGGCTTGCAGCGTGGCCGGGATAAAGTCCTTGGTCATTTTATAGAATTCGGCAGTGAGGCCGTCTGGACCCGGCGCTTTAGACGATGCCAAAGATTTAATTGTGATCTGAATGTCCTCAATCGTAACGGGAGCATTGAGAGCATCCAGAGCTTCAGTGGTTAGTTCAGGTAATTGTAATTGACGTAGGAGGGTCGCTGCTCCCTCCGGATCCACCGAGTCCGTCGAGTACAATCGAGTGTAATAGTCCGTAAGGATATTGTTAATTTCATCTGAGGACGTGTGTAGCACCCCCTCATCATCTTTCATAGACATAATACGCGTAGGTTTTCTAGTGCCTGCGCACATCCTGGCAAGTAGCTTACCTGCCTTGTTACCAAATTTGTGAAAATATAGAGTGGAGTACGACGTTTTGGCCGATTCCTGCTGCTGTGCCCAGAGATCAAACTCCCCCTTGGCCTTCGTCCACAATTGAATATTAGCCTGCGAGCGATTAGAAACCAAACGTTCGTGAGCACACCGCAATTTTTCGCTCGCCGCCATATATTGGCGCTTGGCGTTACGTTTAAATTGAGTGACATATGAAATGATTTTACCCCTTAAGAAGGCTTTGCCTGCCTCCCAGAACAAATTGGGCTTGGAAATGTATTCCCTATTATCAGCGACATATTCCGACCATGCTAGCTCCAGGACCGAACGAAAATCTTCGTTGTCCGCTAAGTACGAGGGGAATCGCCACAGAGGCGGCAGGGCTCCCGCGCGAGTGTCTAGCAAATTAAGGGCTATTGGGCTGTGGTCCGAAATCCTCGGGTCGTAGATTTCACGATCTCGGGTCAATGGAAAAAGCGCTTGGGTGACAAAAAAGTAATCTATGCGAGAAAACGAGTCGTGGGGAGGTGAATAAAACGTAAAGTCACTACCCGTCGGATGAGCTATCCTCCACGGGTCTAGTAGTTGTAATTGGTCTACCGTTCTGGCTAAGAGCGTTGATGTGGTGAGAGGTCTGTCCCGAGTCGACCCGATACTGGCGGATCTGTTCGAACGGTCAAGGGTGGGGGACATCACCGCGTTAAAATCCCCTCCCAAAACGTGTAAAGCTTCTGGCACCATCGTCGTCCAGGTAGTCAAATCTCGAAAAAAAGCAGAGTCAGGTGAGTTGGGGGCATAGACATTAGTAATAGCTATATCCGAATGGGCTAATTTAAGTGATATGGTGACCATGCGACCTAACTGATCCACTTGTAAGTTCTTAACTGTATAGGTTAGCTTTTTGTGTAGCAGTATCACTACCCCGGCCTTTCGGCCATCAGATGGAGACCCAAAAACCTCTCCCACCCACAATCTACGGAGGCGTTGCATATCTTCGCTTGAGAGGTGTGTCTCTTGCAATAGAGCCACATCCGCTCGTAATCTTTTCAAATGTCTAAGGATCATCAAGCGTTTACATGGGGAGCGAAGCCCCTTAACATTCCACGACACGATCTTTAGGTGACTCCCTCCAACTGACGAAGCCATAGTAGTAATAATTCAGATGTCAGCTCTAAGAGGTAGTGAGGAAATCTCCCCCATAAGCTCGAACCGCCAGATAGGGGAGCCCTCAAAGATCGTGTCGTTGCTAGGCTGAAAGGCATATAACATTCATAAAAACATAAAGTAAAAAACCACATGTAACGTAGAACATAACCTGTAGTGAGAACAGCACAAAGTAATAGCCATAAAGTATCTAAACCATCTATCATGTACTTCTCTTTTTTCCACATCCGACCGTACGTGGATACTGACCCTCCCGCCTCCCCCTCACACTTAAGTATTGTCCAGGAGGGATCAAGAGCCGGGTATAGCTCCTCACGTGGGGGACAGCATAAATGTTGCAGTGGGAATGGCCCAGGCCGAGGGTGCTAAAAGAGCTCGCTTCCGAACAGACAACCGTTGTATATACATAGTATATAGTAGTGCCATATGGGATCAGAGTGGATGGTTAAAGAGTACATAACCTTCTCGTATAGAGGTCAGTAGTCAAAAGCAAATAACCACCGCAGTGATACGGAAAGTAGAGGATTAGAAACAGAACTTAGGTTGAGCGACTACTGCGTATCCGCCGTAGCCAGCAAGATTCCAGAACTATGACATTAAAGAACTGATAGCATAACGTAGATTGTAGAAGTGTGGGCACATGAGAGAGAGAAAAAACAAACAAACGTGTTCTCTTTAGGCCGATTCCATCGTCAGTGTGATGAACAGTGTGATGAACAGTAGCGCGGTCGTCTTCTCATCCAGAACGTCTGATTTCAGCGGCCACGATTTCCGTCACGATGCGAAAGCTGAGTGAGTCGGGTGCGCTTATACGGCGGCTTGCTGGGGCTGGAGCGCGGTCTGCGATCGCCAGGTTCAGGTCGGGACGGAGAGCCGACCGCAGCATCCGTATGGTCCATTTCCGTGGTGGATTGGGCCAAGTATCTCGCTGCTTCGTCCGGTGACGTGAAAGATAGGCGTTCTCCCGAAGGCGCTTCCATTCGTAGAATAGCAGGGTAGGCTAAGGAGAACTTTACTTGTTGTTGGTGCAGCGTAGTACAGACCGGAGCGAACGCCTTCCTGCGTTTCATGACCTCAACTGAATAGTCGGCAAAGAGCAGAAGTTTAGCTCCATCAACGGTTAAGGTACGATTGCGCCGAAATGCTTGCAAAATCGCTGCCTTGTCAGCATAATTGAGATACCTCACAATGACATGTCTAGGCTTAGTGCGGGTATCTTCGTATTGTCCGATGCGATGAACACGTTCGATCGTACAGAGTATGCGAAGACCCAATTGTTCCGGTATGATTTTAGCACAAATGTCCGCGAGGTGATTTGCGGTGACCGTTTCCGGAAGACCAATGATTCGTAGATTGTTCCTTCTAGAGCGGTTCTCGAGGTCATCGATCTTTTCCCACAGGTCTCTCGTCTCCGCTGCAAGGCAGGCGAGCGTCGCCGATTGCGCCGTAGTATCATCTTCCAGATAAGAGATCCGATCTTCCGTCTGGGTGATGCGCTGCGCTTGTATTTGTAGCTCTATATGGAGTTGCTCCAGCCCTTTGTGTACAGCTGCATCCACTGTGGCGGTTAAAGTAGGGCCTAGAAGGGCCACAACTTCTTGGGCTATGCCCACCGGTTGGTGATTTCCCTGCAGCTCTGCTGGAAGTAAGGGCCCGACCTGGTCCGCTGGAAGCGTGGTCGCCATCTTGGCCGCGCTGAGGGCCGCGTAGAGGGGTTCGGCGGGAGCTACGTCCACTCACAGCCTGTTCATGTGGCGCCGGAACCGGAAGTTGCTCCCGCTCTCCTGATCGTGGTGATACCTCATATGTGTGGTTTGAACACCGTTTTCATATGTGGGTGCTGATCGCTTATGCGTTCGCTTCTGTGCGCGAGATCAGCGGGACAGGGCAGGTTTACATTTTCTTTTCTTATTTATTTTACTTTTTATTTTTTATTTTTACACTGTTCTTTAAAAAAATATGTCACTTTAATTCCTATTACAAGATATATAAACATCACTTGCAATAGAAAAAAAGCATGACAGGACCTCTCAGGCCCGTTTCACACGTGCGGACAGCAAGTCCGTATTTCATCCATCCGTTTTCAGATGAAATACGGATATACATGCATCCCTATGGGATAGCAGGTGTCTGCAGATGAACATCCACTGACACCCGATATCATCCATCCCCACTATGGTCCGATTCTGCAGACAGAGGAAAATCCTATTTTTCTATCCATCTGCAGAGCGGATCGGATGAACATGGACAGACGATCTGTGTTCATCCAATCCCCCTATAGGGGAGAGTGGAGATCTGACAGGGTGGTCCCTGCACAGTATGCAGGGACCGCCCTGTCATATGCAGGCTCAGTGAGGATCAACAGAGCGATCCCCGCTGAGCAAGCGGATGTTCAAGGGGAGGATCATCACGGATCCGTCCTGTGTGAAAGGACCCTTAAATATGAGATCTGGGGTCAAAAAGACCTCAGATCTCATATTTACACTAAAATGCAATAAAAATAACATTTAAAAAAAATCTCTTTAAGAGCTGTGAGCAGAAGTGACGTTTTGACATCGCTTCCTCCCTGCAATAGTATGGTGACGGGTAGGGGCCATCTTCCCCTCACTCAGCTCCATGCCACACATGGGAGTGGACATGATCGGAGGGCACCTCTCCCACCATTGATAAAAGTGATCTTGCAGTGAATCCACCACAGAGACCACTTTTATCGGAAACCAGACCTCTCACTGAAGAAGAGGATACCGGGGTTATGGTAGCTGCTGCCACAGGAACAATATCCCTTTTCAAAGTGCCGACATATATCAGTGTGAACCGGTCAGGAAGTGTTTAAACATTTTCTAAATTAGTATCAGTGTCAGATTTTTTAGGTAGGATAAAAAAAGCAAAATGTCTGCAATGTTTTTTAGGCTGTACTACGGGTACAAACCACAACTAACAGTGTTTGTGCCAGTGTTACCAAAAGAAGCTCAATTTGTCCTGAAATGAATACGGTATAATCCTCCTGGATACACAATGTAGTTGGGATGATATGTACAGATTTACTAACATAGTTCAAAGTTGTAAAATTGTGTTCAGGCATTAACATTTGTTTTCCCCTCAGTCACTAAGGGGTTAAACATTCTTTACTTAGGGAGTTTACAGAATAAAATAAATTTGGGTATAAAATTGTGGATGAAGGAAAAGGTTACAGAGTTCAGGAACATTGTAAAATGGAAGCAGAGTAACACTTCACCAGGATGCCGGCAGTCAGTCACCATAACACTATGACATCACTCAGCATGCCGAGCAGAGCAATACAATCACAGCCACTTGTCTATTATACAGAACCTCCACATTTATAGCTGTATTCCTAGGAGACCCTCATGATTGTTGCTCGGGGTTCTGAGCCTTGTGCCCCATGCATCCACCTGAACCTCCATCAGAAAGAGGAGTCAAGGCTCCATATTCTAGGTGTGTCTGTAATCCCTGCATAGAGAATTGGGGGCTTTTCTGGTCCCCCCACCATGGTCACATGTCACTACAATGTGCTGAGATGTTACCAGGCAGACAAAGACTCTCCCCATCACCTGGAGGAGGAGAGACTCCAATCTACAGAGGGTTGGTGGGATGATGGTGTCTGGGAAGATCTGCTACACTAATAATTCTCTTAGTTATTATTTTATACATTTCAGAGGTTTGTCAGGACTAATCACTTCCCTAATCTTATTTCCAGCCAAACTGAAGAAGACGACACATGGCAACAGATTATCAGGTTAGTAGGACATCCACGTTTCATATGAAATCTCTTCTGGATGAACATTTTGTTTTTATTGTAGTCCAGATCAGTGGTGGAACTACCAGGGTCGCAAAGGTTGCACTTAAGACTGGGACCTGGAGTTCTGCCACTGTAGGGGGCCCAAGATGGCAGGAAGGGGGCCCACTGCAGAACATAGGCTCAGTTCAGACTGTTGTGATCCCAAAGTTGTGCAACTTGCTTGCAATTTCCTTGTGACTTGTTTGCAATTTTGTGATTTGACATTGCAGTCTATGCCACTCAAATCACACCAACGCCCTAGAAAGGTATTGCCTTTTTCTTTGTTGCTGTGACTTTAGTCACATTTATTAGGACAGCGCCCATTGAAATGAATGTGTTTTGACTTGTCATGCGGCTTTGTGTTTAAAGTCACATAATAAGTCACAGCATTCTGAACCTAAATGGCCCCACAACAGGAACAAGCAGAAAGGGCCCCTGCCTTAGGGTTGCCACCTCATCCCTTTAAACCCGAACATATATGAATTACACAGGTTCTGAGACTAATTGAGGCCCGATTCACATATATGCATTTTTAGTGCTTTTTGCATTTTGCAGATTTGCACTACAGTCCATTTAACATGGCTTCCTATGGAACACATTCTGTAGTGCAAATCTGCAAAATGTAAAAAGCACTAAAACTGCATAGGTGTGAATCCAGCCTTAGTGCAGATAAAGTCGCGTACACACGTAGCCGTCTGTCCGACGTACTTAGTCTGGCGGACTTCCCACCAGACTGTCTGTCGGACTTTCCGAACGGGCTACTTGCCCACACACGGCACTTTTTCAGCGGACTAATACGGCGTACTAAGTCCGCCGTACTATCCGCCCTACTTTTGAAATGAACAGACTCGCCCACACACGCGGAGGAAAGTCCGCTCAATTCAAGCGCGTCTCCAGGTAGGCGGGGCCCACGAAGGATATGTCGCTGGCCCTGCCGCCTGGTATGGACTTAAAGGGTAACCCCAACGTCGAAAAAAATCGGCGTGGGGTCCCCCCAAGTCCACAACAGACCCTTGTCTGAGCATGCTACCCGGCCGGCCAGGAAAGGAGGGGCAAGCGAGCGCCCCTCCTGAGCCGTACCAGGCTGCGTGCCCTCAACATGGGGGGTGCCTTGGGGAAGGGGGGCCGCGCGCCCCCCCCACCCCAAAGCACCTTGTCCCCATGTTGATGAGGAAAAGGGCCTCTTTAATAAGGGGGCCCCCGGATACCGGCCCTCCACCCTATGTGAATGAGTATGGGGTACAATGTACCCCTACCCATTCACCTGTAAAATAAAGTACAAAAAAAAACACAACACACAAGATAAAATAATTTATTGCACAGCTCCGGGGGTCTTCCATCTTCGGGGGTCTTCTCGCCGGACTCCTCCGCTATCTTCTTGTAGCTCTTTTAATAGCGGAGGAGCCCGGCATTCTTCTTTGTCGCCGCGGCCTCTTCTTCCGACTTCGGGGGTCTTGTCCCCCTCTTCGGTTCTTCTGCCGGGCCACCGCGCCTTCTTATAGCTCTTTTACAGGCGGTGGCCCGGTCTTCTGTCGCCACCACCGCCGCCTTCCGTTCTTCTTCTTCTTCTCCTTCTTCTCCTGGAGATGTTGACTCGACGTTCTCTCTGGCCGCAATGCCAGGGACGCTCTGCGCTGCGACTTAGATAGGGACAAGGGGCGGTGTCACATGGGTTGATGTCACATGGGTTGGTGTCACATGGTGACCCCGCCCCCTTACGATCTCACAGTCCCTGAGGATGCTGGGACTGTCGCCATGTGACATCAACCCATGTGACACAGCCCCTTGTCCCTATATAAGTCGCAGCGCGTCCCTGGCATTGCGGCCAGAGAGAACGTCGAGTCAACATCTCCAGGAGAAGAAGAAGAAGAAGAAGAACGGAAGGCGGTGGTGGCGGCGGCGACAGAAGACCGGGCCACCACCTGTAAAAGAGCTATAAGAAGGCGCGGTGGCCCGGCAGAAGAACCGAAGAAGGGGACAAGACCCCCGAAGTCGAAAGAAGAGGCGGCGGCGACGAAGAAGAATGCCAGGCTCCTCCGCTAGTAAAAGAGCTACAAGAAGATAGCGGAGGAGTCCGGCAAGAAGACCCCCGGAGCTGTGCAATAAATTATTTTATCTTGTGTGTTGTGTTTTTTTTTGTACTTTATTTTACAGGTGAATGGGTAGGGGTACATTGTACCCCATACTCATTCACATAGGGTGGGGGGCCGGTATCCGGGGGCCCCCTTATTAAAGGGGGCTCCCGGATTCCGATAAGCCCCCCGCCCGCAGACCCCGACAACCAACGGCCAGGGTTGTCGGCAAGAGGCCCTTGTCCTCATCAACATGGGGACAAGGTGCTTTGGGGTGGGGGGGCCGCGCGGCCCCCCCTTCCCCGAGGCACCCCCCATGTTGAGGGCACGTGGCCTGGTACGGCTCAGGGGGGAGGGCGCTTGCTCGCCCCTCCTTTCCTAGTCGGCCGGGTAGCGTGCTCGCACAAGGGTCTGTTGTGGACTTGGGGGGTACCCCACGCCGATTTTTTTCGGCGTTGAGGTTCCTCTTTAAGTTCATACCAGGTGGCGGGGCCAGCGGCGTCTCCTTCGTGGGCCCCTCCTACCTGCAGACCCACTCGAAATGAGCGGACTTTCCTCCGGGCGGGAAAAGTCCGCTCATTTCAAAATTACAGCAGACTGGCATACACACGGCCGGATTGTCCGCCGAAATGCGAGTCCGACGGAAAGATTGGAGTGCAAAACTACCTTCTAAGTCCGCCGTACTTTCAGGTCAAAAAAGTATGCCGGAGGCTACACACGGGGGGATTGTCTGGCGGACTTCAGTTTGCCGGACTTTTCCACCTGCTTGTTTGATCGTGTGTACGCGGCATAAGGCACCAAGTGAGTTTAATTGCAACCTTAATCATCCACAGAACCTGTGTAATCACTATGTGTTCGGGTTTAAAGGGATAAGGTGGCAACTCTTTCCTGTTTCAGAGAGAAGAGCCCCAACCTTGAAGGGAGGGGACCTGGGACCAGAGGAAAGGCCTGAAACTGATGGAAAGGGCCCCAGCAGTCAGGGGGTGCCCTTCATGGTTTCTTGCACTGGAGCCCTGTAGGTTCTATTTTTATGCCTCTGGTCTGGATGGTGTGTCCATATTTTGGATGCTTTCATAGTCCTCCTGTATTTCATGGGATATCTTCTTTTAGGGTTCCATTCTTCGGGTTTATGATTAGAATACAATATTCCCAACTCTGTCTTATAAATACTATTTCATGTGTGTATGAGGAATAAAATATTCTCTTTCCTCTCATAAAGACATCAGTAAAGAACACAGAGAGAAAGAGAAATTCCAGAGGATTAAAGAATATAATTCCCGGGAGGCTGTTCATCTACAGGAAAGATTCACCAATTTATTGATGATAAACGGACCCCAGAATAAAGAGGGAAAAGAAGAAGAAATAAGGAGTTCAGGCAGAAGACATCTACAGATCATGGAGAAAAGATCCCCAACCACAATCCAGGCCCTCTTTGACCCTGATAAATATGAGTTCATCCCTAAGATTGTGGTGTTACAAGGACCTGCTGGGATTGGGAAAACAATGACCTCCAAGAAGATCATGCTGGACTGGGCCTCTGGGGATCTCTACCAAGACCAGTTTGATTTTGTGTTTTATCTGAGCTGTAGAGAAATCAACACCTTCCCTGAAAACATAAGTCTTGTGGGACTTTTATCCAGAACCTGCAGACTGAGTTCAGATGACCTGGTGTATGTTCTGAAGGATCCTGGAAGTCAGAGAAAACTTCTCACCATAGTTGATGGGTTTGATGAACTGAGGTGGACTCTGGAGGACTATGAGGGTTGTCTTGACATTTCTATAGAAACCCACAAAGAAATAATTCTCCAAAGCTTGCTCAGGGGACAGGTTCTCCCAGAATCTTCTCTGATCATCACCACAAGATCACTGGCCATGAAGAAACTTAACACATTCATCGATGATTCTCGCAATGTGGAAATCCAGGGATTTACAAGGGACGATCGGGAGGAATATGTCCATAAATTCTATGCAAATAAAGAAGATGCAGACAAGGTTCTCTGTATAATAAAAGACAATGAAGTTGTGTACACCATGTGTGCCGTCCCCATCACATGCTGGATTGTCTGCACTGTAATGACACAAGAAACAAGAAAAGATTTGGATGTAATTCAGTGTAATACAACGACTTCAATTTATCTTCTCTACCTGGAGGTTTTACTAACCCATCACAGCAAGAAGGAGCAGTCTGTACATCGGAAACAAACCTGTCTGAAGAAGCTGTGTGCTCTGGCCAATCAGGGAGTTTTGAACCAACAAATCTTATTTGAGAAGAAAGATCTAGAAAGACATGGACTTTCTCTGGATGAGGTGGAGTCTGTATTTCTGAATGAGAACATCTTTCATTGGGACGTCCGGAACCAGACCTGCTACAGCTTCATCCACCTGAGTGTACAGGAGTTCCTTGCTGCTCTCTATTATGGGATGGATGATGGGTCTGGGTCTATGGAAGGTACTTTCCTCCCGGAGATCTGTAAAGGGCAATCACTCCGTGACTTCAGTTCATATCCCAGACATTTAGCATTATCTGTACAATTCCTGTTTGGTCTCTTAAATGAAAATCAGGTGAAGACATTCTCAGAGATCACAGGAATCTCCATCTCACTCCGAGCTAAACCTGCAATCATAGAATGGTCCATGAAGTGCAGTAAACGGACTTTGTATACTGTGGCCATCTGCTGTCTGTATGAGACTCAAGATGAGGACTTCATTAGGAGAGTCCTGTCTGGTTTTAAAGATTTGAAGCTGAGCGGCTCATATGATGATGACTTTTGGATTAACAGGAATTATTCCAAGCAGCTGAACTATTGCTTGAAGACTTTGAAGAGAGAAAGTTTTCGGTCTTTATATTTTGTAGATCTCATTGTGGGTCCAGAGTGCCAGAAACTTCTATCTCCATTGCTACACAGGAGTCGGTATGTCGGGTAAGTGAGTGTGAGGATATCCTAACTGAATCCAGAGAATGGGCAGGAACCTGCATACAGTATAACGGTGATTATCAGACATGTTCTCCATCTACCACACTTGTTAGAAGTCCTGGGAACTCACACTTTCCTCAGCCCTAAGCCCTTCTTCACACTACAGCAATTTTCCAGCGACAATCTAAAGACATATAAAGTCGCAGGTCAGGTGAAAACACAAAGATTTTATTGGGTGTTGTCTTAATTGCGGCGATTTGAGTCACTGCAATGAAAGAAAATACTTCCTGCACTACTTTTGTGTGATTCTTGTGCTGCACGACTCCCATAGACTTCAATGTAAAATCACATGAAAGTCGCACATTTGTCTGAATCTTTAAGACTTTGCTGCGACTTCTGAGGCTTCGTTACCCCTCACCTCTCCTCCCTGGTCATCCTTGCTGCCTAAAATATTCCTCCCAACACATCCCAGTCACACCTGAGCGTAGCGGAAACGCACATTCCCACTTCCATTATTTGTGTATTTTCCATGTGTAATCACACATTGTGTATAGGGAGCCCATTCACTGGAATGTTCTGCCCGACATGCAACAAACACCCCAAAGTAGCTCAAGAATCTTCTCAGTCATGGAGCGTCATGCATCTTGGCAGCAAAACATGCCTCTGATAACTGTGATTGGGGCGTCATTAACAATTAGCCGGCATTCATATCTGTGTGTTTCCGAATACGCGGCGACCCACACAGAAAATGTGCGCTTTGTCATACGTCTAAAAAATGCACAGCGCAGATGTAAATGAACGGTAACACAAAAGCAATGCTCCTTGCTGTGCTCCTTTGAAACATTCAGCAAAGCGCATGTATTCTTGCGGTCTGCCATGCATTCCAAAATGTGAAAATTAATAATAACGCAAGTGTGATGGACATTTATGAAACGCATAGCAAAGCATGGATTTTCTTGCAGGTTGCTGTGCAGTTGGAAAGGTACAGATGTGAATGAATATTCATCACTGATAGATGGCACTGATGGGCATTAATAGGCAGCACTGATGGGCACTGATTGGCAATGATAGGCAACACTGATAGGTGGCACTGATAGGCAAAACTGATGAGTGCTGATAGGCAGCACTGTTGGGTATTGATTGGCAGTGATAAGTGGCATTGGTTGGCACTGACTGGCAGCACGGATTGGCACTGACAGGTGGCACGGATTGTCTCTAATAGGTGGCACTGGTGGGCACTGACAGATGGCACTGGTGGGCACTGACATGTGGCACTGGTGGGCACTGGCAGATGGCACTGGTGGGCACTGACAGGTGGCACTGATGGGCACTGATAGGTGGCATGGGTTGGCAATGATGGGAATTGATAGGTGGCACTGATTGGCACTGATCTAGGAGAGGGGAAGTTTCCCATTGAGCAGTCAGCTAGGCATGTAAGAGATAGAAAGGGGGTGGAGCCATATACACGGAGTGGCCTGCCCAGCCCTTGACATCAGCGTGTTTGATAGGCTAGCCCAGGCACATCCTGCACACCCTGTGTGCATGCCTATGGTCTGCATGTTTCTTAATGCCCGGCAACCTGCAGGAAAATACATGCTTTGCCACACATTTTGGAAACCTGCATCGTGCTCACCTTGCCATTTTTGCAGTACAAGCGTGACGCACGGGCGCAGCGCATTTCTGAAACGTGCGGCAAAGCACACAATTTCTGTTTGGGTGATGTGCATTAAGAATCGTGCAGATGCAGCCTGATTGTTAATGACATCCCAATCATGATTAGCAGACGCATGTTTTGTCATGTGACAAAACACGCTATAAACACGGATCCATCAAAGTCACATAGGAATGCTTCTCAGTAAAGTCGCTTTGAAGTTGCACCTGGTCGCGGGAAAATGTAGAGCAAAGTCAAGCTGGAAGTGGCTGCGACTTTCATGTTGTGCTGTGTGAACCAGAACTAAATGGTGGTTCCCACATATCACCTTCTACACAACTTCTGGTAACAATCACATCATTCACATCGGATTAACCCTTTCCCTGCCCCCAATTATACCATTTATCACACAGAACATTTGGAGGGAAAGTTTCGTGTTCAGAGACCGGGGGGAGGGAAATAATGCCAGGGGTGTGACATCATCATCCCAACATTGGAGGGGCCAATTGTCTGCAGAAGTGGGTGGAGATGGGAATGTCTGGACTGCATTTTATATCTGGAACCAAAGTGGTGTTCCAGGATTTCCCAGAAGCTGAATGGAGACCCCTGTGTAGGAAGGCCGGAGACCCCGTATACATATCAGGGGCCTCCTTTAAGTTTTGTCTGGAGTGTGACTTCAAAGAACACTTAGGCCGCGTACACACGGGCGGACTGTTCGCCCAACTTTGTCTGTCCAACAGTTTCGGCGGACAGTCCGCTCAAACTTAGCATGGGTGGACAAGCCCACACACGACGAACGAACAGTTTGCTGAAACCGTGCGCGATGACGTTTCGACACGTACGACGGGACGAAAATTTCGACGTCCAATACACTTCAATGCAACTTTCCGACGTGTAAATCCGTTCTGAGCATGCGCGGAACTTAGTTTGTCGAACAAGCCTACACACGGGCGGACTGTTCGCTCAAACAAGGTTTCAGCGGACAGTTTTTCGGAATTTCCGAAAAATCTTGTTCGTCCAACTGTCCGCTGAAACTGTCCGCTGAAGCCCCACACACGAGCGGACTGTCCGCACAAACCCTGTTCAGCGGACAAAGTTGGGCGAACAGTCCGCCCGTGTGTACGCGGCCTCATAGCCACCAATGAGAAGTCCTCATCAGGTCCAGTATGAGACTGTAGAGCCGGAGGGAAGGCAGCCATGTGGAAGGGAAATGTTGGGGGTTACATTGTTATTCTTGGTGTCAGAGGTCATACATTCTTGGTGCTAATTATTCTCTCATTATTGGTCTTTAGATTTGAGCGTTGTACTATTTCCAGTACAGATTGTCCGGGAGAGGACAAAGCAGAAGAAGAAGATTCCTCCTCTTCAGAAGATGAAAGGAAGTGTGATTCTCTTTCCTTTCTGATGAGCCTGGAGAGTAAATTTCAGGAATTACGGTAAGAGAAATGTGTGATGTGCCGTGATGGGGAAATGTGACGTCTTGTGATTGTTCCCGTCTCTCAGTGTCTCCTTCTATCTCTGGGTGTCCTCCATCCTCACCCATGTAGAATCTTCCATCACCTGTCCTCTTCTCATGTCTTCTCCTCTCTCTGAGGGAATCTTTCTCTTTGTAATCTCATCCATGGGATTTGGGGTTCCCCTTATAGTAGAACAGTGACCAGGCTCTGTACATATGGAATGACCATCCATATTCCTAACAAGCAGGAAATCCTGATTGGCAGCCCACGACTTCTGCAGCGTCTGTACCTCCCACATTCATTGGCCAACCCGGAATTCAGGTGGAAACAGTGGATTTAATACCCTTGACTAGGGATGAGCCGAACACCCCCACTTCAGTTTGCACCAGAAATTGCGAACAGACAAAAAAATTTGATCGAACACGCAAACACCATTAAAGTCTATGGGACACGAACATGAAAAATAAAAACTGCTAATTTTAAAGGCTTATATGTAAGTTATTGCCATAAAAAAGTGTTTGCGGACCCGGGTCCTGCCCCAGGGGACATGTATCAATGCAAAAAAAAGTTTTTAAAATAGCCGTTTTTTCAGGAGCAGTGATTTGAATAATGCTTAATGTGAAAAAAAATATGAAATACTCCTTTAAATATCATGCCTGGGGGGTCCACTTAGTCTGCCTGTAAAGTAGCGCATTTTCCCCATGTTTATCAGTACCACAGCAAAATGACATTTCCAAAGAAAAAAAATTCATTCAAAATTGCTCAGGGCTGTAATGTATTGCCAGATCCCGGCAATATACATAAAAAAAATTTAAAAAAACACCAGGTCTGGTATGGATAGTAAGGGGAACTCCATGCCAATGTTTTTTTTTTAAACCACTTCAGTACAGGGCATTAATACACCCTTCCTTCCCAGACCATTTTTCATCTTTCAGCGCTCTCACAATTTGAATGGCAATTACTCAGTCATGCAACACTGTACCCAAACAATTTTTATCATTTTTTTTATAGAAATAGAGCTTTCTTTTGGTGGTATTTAATCAGCACTGTTTTTTTTTTTTTTTTGCGACATAAGTGAAAGAGTGAAAATGTTGAAAAAAAAAACACTTTTTTTTAGTTTCTATGATAAAATTTTGCAAATTAGTCATTTTTGTTCATAAATTTGGGCCAAAATGTATACTGCTAAATCTCTTTGGTAAAAATAACCCCAACTAGTGGATATTATTTAGTCTCTTTGAAAGTTATAGAGTCTACAAGCTATGGTACAAATCATTGAAATCACATCTGATCACACCTGATGCACTGACGGCCTATCTCAATTCATGAGGCTCTAAAATGTCAGGAAAGTACAAATACCCCCCAAATGACCCCTTTTTGAAAATTAGACAGTCCAAGGTATTTAGTAAGAGGCATGGTAATTTTTTTTTGAAGTTGTAATTTTTTCCCACAATTCTTGAGAAAAAGAAGAATGTGGTTTTTTGTTTTTGTTTTTGTTTTTTACAAAATTGTCATAAAAACAAGTTATTTCTCACATACAGCATATGCATACTTCCAATTACACCCCAAAATACATTCTGCAACTCCTCCCAAGTATGGCGATACCACATGAGTGGGACTTTTACGCAGGCTGGCAACACAGAGAGGTCCAACATGCAGGGAAACCCGTCAGAGCTTCTAGTAGCATAACAGGCACCTCTAATTTCCTAATGACCTATTACAATTTTGAAGGCCCTGGAGCACCGGGACAGTGGAATTACCCACAAAATTACCCCATTTTGGAAAGCAAACACCCCAACGTCTATTCCATGAGGCATAATGAGTCTTTTGAACAGTTTATTTTTTTTCCACAGGTCTTCGGAAACATGGAAAGAAAATGAAAACATTTTTTTTTTGCACAAAGTGTAATCATCCTGAGTATGGCGATAACACATGTGTGTGACTTTTATGCAGTCTGGCCACATACAAAGGCCCAACATGCATAAATTACACCTCAAATTTCCTAAAGACCTATTTCACTTTTGAAGGCCCTGGAAATGAGTTACACAAACTTTTCTTTAACCACTTAAGGACTGCCGTATTGCCATTGTACGTCATCACAATGGCATGTACAGGCAGAAACACGTACATGTACGTGCCTGCCTTCCAGCGGGTGGGGGGTCCGATCGGATCCCCTCCCGCTGGATACGGCGGTCCGGTTCGCTCCAGGAGCGATCCGCGATGAGGGGATGGCCGTTGGTTTCTGGCCACCCCCTCTGGATCGCTCCTGGCCAATGACGAGCTTCCTCCTACTGTGTATTGTTTACACAAGAAGGAAGAAGTGATGTCATTCTCCTCGGGGCGGTCTTTTTGACCGGACTACGAGGAGAAGACTAAATGTAAGTGCACCAAAACACTACACTGACACATAGGTACACATAGGTACACAAACCCCCCCCCCCCCCCCCCCCCGATATACTACCCAATAATGGTTTTAACCCCCTGATTGCCCCTAGTTAACCCTTTCACCCCCTTTTGCCAGTGTCACTAAGCGATCGTTTTTTCTGATCGCTGCATTAGTGTCACTAGTGTCGTTAGGTAGCTAGTTATTTTTTTAGGTTCACCGCCAGGTTTTTATAGCGTTAGGTACCCCCATATACTACCCAATAATGGTTTTAACCCCCTGATTGCCCCTAGTTAACCCTTTCACCAGCGATCACAGTATAAGTGTCACTGGTGACGCTGGTTAGCCAGTTAGTTATTTAGGTTCCCCGTCAGATTTTTATATAGTGCCAGGGACCCCCATATACTACCTAATAAAAATTTGAACCCCCTGATTGCCCCTAACCCTTTCACCACTGATCACCATATAAGTGTTACGGGTGACTCTGGTTAGTTTGCTTTTTATAGCATCAGGGCACCCACAATTTATTACCCAATAAAGGTTTAACCCCCTAATCACCCGGCGGGTGATATCAATTAGGTTTTAGGGTCAGGGTCTGCATCGCCCCAGGCAGCGTGAGGTTAGTGCCAGTACCGCTAACACTCACACGCAAAGTATAAACCTCCCGTAGTGGTATAGAATCTGAACAGATCAATATCTGATCTGATCAGATCTATACTAGCGTCCCCAGCAGTTCAGGGTTCCAAAAAAACGCATTGTTAGCGGGATCAGCCCAGATACCTGCTAGCACCTGCGTTTTGCCCCTCTGCCCAGCCCACCCAAGTGCAGTATCGATCGATCACTGTCACTTACAAAACACTAAACACATAACTGCAGCGATCACAGAGTCAGGCCTGATCCCTGCGATCGCTAACAGTTTTTTTGGTAGCATTTTATATTTAAATCCGGAAGGCAGTGCTTGGTTTTCGGGGTCCCGTACGTGGCTAGGCTCCCAAAAAGTCCCCCACATGTGGTATCCCCGTACTCGGGAGAAGCAGCAGAATTTATTTTGGGGTGTAATTTGACTTATGCCCATAGCATGTGTGAGCAATATATCATTTAGTGACAACTTTGTGCAAAAAAAAAAAAAGTTTGTAATATTCCCGCAACATGTGGCAAAGTATAAAATATTCCATGGACTCAACATGCCTCTCAGTAAATAGCTTGGGGTGTCTACTTTCCAAAATGGGGTCATTTGGGGGGTTTTGTGCTATTTTGGCATTTTATGGCCTTCGAAACTGTGATAGGTAGTGAGGCGTGAAATCAAAAATTTGCACCCTTAGAAATCCTGAAGGCAGTGATTGGTTTTCGGGGTAGACTAGACTCCCAAAAAGTCCCACACATGTGGTATCCCTATACTCGGGAGAAGTAGCAGAATATATTTTGGGGTGCAATTCCACATATAACCATGGCATGTGTGAGCAATATATCATTTAGTGACAACTTTTTGTAAAATTTGTATTTTTATTTTTTTGTCATTATTCAATCCCTTAGGACAAAAAAAATAAATATTCAATGGGCTCAACATACTCATCAGAAATTTCCTTGGGGTGTCTCCTTTCCAAAATGGGGTCTTTTGGGGGGGGGGTTTGTACTGCCCTGCCATTTTAGCACCTCAAGAAATGAGATAGGCAGTCATAAATTAAAAGCTGTGTAAATTCCAGAAAATGTACTCTAGTTTGTAGACGCTATAACTTTTGCGCAAACCAAAAAATATATGCTTATTGACATTTTTTTTACTAAAGACATGTGGCTGAATAAATTTTGCCCTCAATGTATGACTAAAATTTAGTTTATTCGATTTTTCTTATAACAAAAAGAAGAAAATATCTTTTTTTTTTTCAAAATTTTCGCTCTTTTTCCATTTATAATCGCAAAAAATAAAAATCGCAGAGGCAATCAAATACCATCAAAAGAAAGCTCTATTTGTGGGAAGAAAAGGATGCAATTTTCGTTTGGGTGCAATATTGCATGACCGCACAATTACTAGTTAAAGCAGCGCAGTGCGAAATTGCAAAAAGACCTCTGGTCCTTAAGGTGTTTATTGGTCCGGGGCTGTAGTGGTTAAAGCGGAAGTAAACCCATTGATTTAATAGTTTCAAAAAACAGTTAAATTCCCGGCATGCCGGAAATGCTAACTGTCACATTAGTTGTGCTCTCAACCAAACTGTCAAACCATCCAATGGCTGGTGTCATAACTGATCACATGTGCAGCATCATGACAGTTAAAGATTAAGCAGAGGCCAAGATGGCAGCTTCCTTGGCTGAAAATAATAGGAGGGTTTACTTCCACTTTAAGGCATCCTGTAGATGTTTCATCCTCTGCTCCCTCTGCGAAGGCAGGATGAGTTCTGCAACCTTACCCTTGTAATGTGGATCAAGAAGGGTTGCCAGCCAGTAATGATCCCTCTCCTTAATACCACAAATCCTAGGTTCCTTTCGCAGGCTTTGCAGAATCAGGGAGGCCATGCAATGTAAGTTTGCAGAGGCATTTGAGTCCTCTGTGTCACTAAGGATCACATTATCCGTAACTACCTCCTCCCAGACATGTTCCAATCCTTGGGTTTCTGGGGACTGAAAAGCATTCCTTGAAGACTTCTGCATGTTATCCTTGACATCCATGCTGACACAATCCTCCTCCTCCTCCTCCTCCTCCTCCTCTTCTTCCTGTGTGTTTGACGGACTCGCAGAAATGGTATCTGGATAAATGGGGCCTTGAGAGGAAAGGAAGTCCTCCTCTTCCTCCTGCTGTTCTGCCTCAAGTGCCCTGTCCATGATTCCATGAAGCATGTGCTAGACTAAAGGGACAGTGTCACTGAAGCATGCATTGTTGCTGCTCGCCATCCTTGTGGCCTCCTCAAATGGTGACAGGACAGTGCATGCATCCCTGATCAGTAGCCACTAGCGTGGTGACAAGAAGCCAAGCTCCCCTGACCCTGTCTTGGTGCCACACTTGCACAGGTACTCATTGATGGCCTTCTGCTGTGTGTGCAGCTGCTGCAACATTGCCAACGTTGAGTTCCACCTGGTGGGCATGTCACAAATGAGGCGGATGATAGGCAGGGTGCATTCCCTTTTGAATGTCAACCAGCCGACCACTGGCATTATATGACTGGTGGAAATGACCATAGACTTTTCTGGCCTGCCACAGGAGATCTTGTAAGCCTAGGTACCCGGTCAAGAAACACTAAACCACCAAATCCAGGACGTGTGGCAAACATGCAACATGGTCAAGTGTCCCTGTCGGAGGGCAGAGAGAAGGTTGGTGCCATTGTCGCATACAACCATTCCTGGCTGAAGATGGCATGGCGTCAACCACCTCTGAGCCTGCCCCTATAGAGCTAACAGAATCTCTGCCCCAGTGTGGCTCCCGTCCCCTACGCAGACCAACTGAAGCCCCGCATTACATGTTTTTGTCTGACTGCTTGCATAGCCCCTTGAGCTTTTAGAGAGCAATGGTGGTTCATAGGACAATTCTGCAGAAGAGGTCATAGAGGAAGAAGAGGAGGGAGGGGAGCATACAGATGTTGTATTATAATCACCACTAGCTTTTTGGAGGTGTGGCGGCGGTGGAACAAGCTCCAACACTGAACCCTGTCCTGCATCCTTCCCAGCTGCCAGCAGAGTTAAGAAGAGTCATGAAGGATAGGTAACATCCCTGCCCATAGTATAAACAAAACAAAAAAAAGTCAGTGCTACTACCCATACACCACATAGATAGCAGAGCTCCCAGGTGCTCGATCCACAGTCGCTGGCTGAGTAGAGTAATGTAGAAAAAATGATCCGCACTCTGGTTTGTTCTTAAAATGTCTTCATTTTGTTGAATAGCCACAGTGAACAAACGCAGATTTGATGCATTTTAGCCTATAAGGCCTTAGTCATAACCATATTACAGACATAAAACTTTGAAATAAATAGCTCTAAAGATCACAGACTACACCCATTGATTGTCTTAATTGACCGCAGGCAATTATCCAAAAAAGAGAATCAGCTGCAATACATATAGGGTGATCCATGTGTATGCCACTAATTTTCACACACCTTGTAGTTACAATATGTACATGTATGTACACACACGCATGTTACACATGTGCATACATTTATACACATATAGACATATGCATAATGAAACGCATCATAAAATAAAAAAAAAAAAACATTAAATAAAAAATAAAATAAAAATGAATAATCCAGGTATGTGAAAAAACCCAGAAGAGAGAAAGGAGGAGAGAGAGAGAGAGGGGGCTCTGGGGAGAGGCATACTTAATGTAAGTGCAAGTCCAGATCCCACCTCAGGTTTAACCCCAGGGTGATCTAGTTTTTAATCTAAAAATCCACCATGCTTCTCTCCCAGTAGCCTTCTCTCCCTATCACCTCCTTTGGGCGAGTGAGACAATTTTCTATCCCTCTGAAGCAAAATGAGGAAAGATCGCCCTGATGACATTCTCTAAAGTGATTCAAAATATTTATAGCATTTGGGTTGTTTGTGTTGCAGTAATGTTCCTCTATACGGGCTCTCAGAGGATGTGTGATACAACCTACATATTGAAGGCTGCATAAAATTCAGGTGATCAGGTAAATTACATAGTTTGTGCCACAGTTGATGTATTGCTGTATAACGAACTCTTCATCTGTGGCTGTGGCAACAAACGTTTTACCCAAAAGACACAAATTACAGTACCTACCGGTTTTTGTATTACAAGGATAACTACCAGGATAGGAGAGCCAGGTGGGTTGGCATTGTTTAGATGAGAAAAGACTACGTGATAGTCCAGTCCCTAATGTGGACGTCGGCTAGAAAAATGGCAACCTGCTTGCAAAATCCCATCTAAATCTTTCCGCACCAGAACTTAAAATTTGTGCGAACTTTAGAACCCCATTGAAGTCTATGGGACTCGAACGTTCAAAATAAAAAGTGCTAATTTTAATGGCTAATATGCAAGGTATTGTCCTAAAAAGGGTTTGGGGACCTGGCTCCTGCCCCAGGGGACATGAGTCAATGCCAAGATTTTTTTTTTAAAACGGCCGTTTTTTTTCGGGAGCACTGATTTTAATGATGATTAAAGTGAAAAAAAAAAGTGAAATATTCCTTTAAATATTGTGCCTGGGGGGTGTCTATAGTATGCCTGTGACGTGGCATGTGTTTCCCGTGTTTAGAACAGTCCCTGCACAAAATGACATTTAATGGAAAAAAAGTAATTTAAAGCTGCTTGCGGTTTTAATATAATATCTGGTTCCGGCAATACGGATGAAAATCATTGAGAAAAATGGCATGGGTAGCCCCTCTGCCCATTACCAGCCCCTTTGGGTCTTGTACGGATATTAAGGGGAACCCCGTACCCAAATTAAAGAAAGGAAAGGCGTGGGGTCCCCAGGCCCTATATACTCAGAACAGCAGTATACAGGACGTGTAAACAAGACAAGGACTGTGTAGGTTTGTTGTGTTAAGTAGAATCTGTTTGTAATTTTGAACTGGTAAATTTTTTAAGTGTAGTTCCAGTCCAAAAATCTATTTTTAAGCTTTTTGGAAAACATAGGGAAGGGTTATCACCCCTGTATAATTTTTTTGGCTGTCCATCTTTTTTCATCTCACTTCCTGTTGTCTCCTTCCGTTTGCAAGTAGGAGACGTTTGTAAGTTGGATGTTTGAAAGTAGGGGCCTGCCCTATATGCTCTGCAGAAATGGGGGCCTAAGGTGTTGGTGTTGCCACAACACTGTAAGCCCTCAAAGTGACTCTTGGTGGGCGCTGGAGCGCCCTGCTGTGAACTATTATATCAAGAATTGTAATTACATGCCATTGTTGAACAGTGGTAGAAAAATTGGGCCTTTGGTGGTTGTGGTGGTGGTGCTGGTGCCACAACACTATAAGTTCTCAGTTACTCTCGGTGGGCGCAGGAACGGTCCTTCCTATGAAATATGATATCAAGAATTGTAATTACATGTCCCTGTTAAACAGGGGCTGAAAAATTGGGCCTTAGGCACTGGTGCTGGTGCCATGACACAGCAACCTCTCCCATACACTCTAGTTGGAGTGCAGGAATGAATCCTGCTGCAAAGCATTGCATCAAAAATTGTAATTACATGCCCTTGTTAAACAGGGGCTGAAAAATTGGGCTGGTGGCATCACCCAGAACCAAAAATGTTCTTCCAAGATATCAGCAGGATCATTGAGGAGGAAGAGGATAGTCAGTCAACATAACAGGACAGTCACTCAGCATCAGCATAGGCAGTCTTGAAGGGATGTGACATTTCAAAAGAAAAATATTCGGTTACATCAGCTTCAGGTGCTTGGTATCTGCTGGTGATCCAAGACTATTGAAATGGGGGGTATTCCTGCGCCAATGGAAAGACTCCTAACTAGTGTACAGCTGCACACACTGGGGGAAATATCTGAACCCACAGGAGAATAAACAGTTAAAAAGGTAGTGGTGCACTGTGCTAGATGTACAAAAGGTGAGTAGGATCAGAGGTATCTAATAATGGTGTTCAAGCTGATCCTAAAAGAGGGGTCAATTGCTATAAATAAAATAAATATAGCAGACAGAGTAATATTTAGAAATAATAAAACTTATGTATAAACAAATAAAGCTGTTCCTGGCATAAAAGGGTGACCCAAAAAAGAAAATGTAAAACGTATAAAAATATTAATATAAAGTAAATCCAAAATTGCGGGTAAAAATGAACCCACGTGCTGGAAAATATAAAGTACTAGTATCCAACGTGCAATTGCAAAGTGAAGCTAGTGCATGCACTCAGTCCACCAAATAAGCAGCACTGAGGATGTGAGTAATCAACTATTAATAAAAGGAAAAACAGGTAAAAAAATATATATAATAATAAATAATTAAATAAATCCACAAAAAGCTCAATGTCCAACAGAAGCAGAGTATATGACCCTTAAGGTGCACAATGTGACAATAATCTGTATCCAAAAGTGCTGGTAAACAACATTCAAAAAAGTGCTGTAGGTAGTGGGTATCCCGTGCAGTCCTGCGTGGTAGGTATATGGGTGTCCCCTTACCTTACTGCTGTAAAGTTACAGCATGGGTGTATATATCTTTATGGTCCTTGGTGGTCTTTCCCTTTAAGGTTCCTATTGTGGTCCCCAGGTTCTGGTTGGCGTTTTTACCCTGCCTATTAAGGCGGTGTAAGGTCCCTTTAAGAGTGGCCTAGGAATGCTCTGGATGGAAGGTCTCACTGATCCAAGACTGATTCATCTTTATGAAGGTCAGTCGATCAACCGAGGCGGTGGACAGGCGCACCCTGTGATCTGTGAAAAAAAGCCACTAGTAGCACTGAAAGTGCGTTCCGAAAAAACGCTGGAGGCAGGACAGGCCAGTAGCTCAATCGCATACTGTGCAAGCTCTGGCCAGTGATCCATCCTCAAGACCCAGTAAGCCAGAGGATTTTCGGTGGGAAAGGTCACCAAGTCTGATCTTGCCCCAGGTATACCTCCAACATGTAAAGCAGACGCTGGTGATGGCTGCTGGAACCGATCATATCTTGGGTCTGCAGACTAAAAAATTGTCTGAACGCAACGGGCAGACGGCCACCGCTCCTTCTGGGACTGACCAAAACCTCGGCAAAACATTGTCCAGGACCAGGAGTTTGTAACCTCCCAGTCTCTGGGAACGCGTTGTGCAGACCTTTCTGCAAGGCCTCCCAGAGATGTCTCATCCTCTGCTCCCTCTGCGACGGCAAGATAAGGTCCACAACCTTACCCTTGTACCGTGGATCAAGGAGAGTGGCCAGCCAGTAATGGTCCCTCTCCTTGATCCGAAGAATACAAGGATCCTTCCGCAGGCTTTTCAGGATCAGGGAGGCCATGCAACGTAGGTTAGCTGAGGCATTCAGTCCGGAGTCCTCTGGGTCACTAAGGGCAACATGATCTGCAGCTACCTCCTCCCAGCCATGTACAAGTCCACGTGTTTCTTGGGACTGTAAATCATCCCTAAAAGACTGCTGCTGCTGATTCTGAGTGGCAGGCTCCACCTCCATGCTGACACCATCCTCCTCCTCCTCGTCCTCCTCGTCCTCTTCCTGTGTGATGGGTGGGACAGCAGGAACACTGTCTGGATAAAGGGGGCCTTGATAGGCAAGGAAGTCCTCCTCTTCCTGCCTCAAGTGCTCTGTCCATTATTCCTCGCAGCATATGCTCCAACAGGTGGACAGTGTCACTGATGCATGCACTGTCACTGCTCACCATCCTCGTGACCTCCTCAAATGGTGACAGGACAGTGCATGAATCCCTGATCATGCCCCACTGGGGTGGTGAAAAAAACTGAGCTCCCCTGACCCTGTCCTGGTTCCGTAGTCGCACAGGTACTCATTGATGGCCCTCTGCTGCGTGTGCAGCGCTGCAGCATAGCCAACGTTGTGTTCCACCTGGTGGGCATGTCACATATAAGGCTGTTCTTGGGCAGGTTCAACTCCTTTTTGGAGCTCAGCCAGTCGAGCACTGGCATTAAATGATTGGCGGAAATGCATACAGACTTTCTTGGCCTGCCTCAGGACATCCTGTAAGCCTGGGTACCTGCCCAAGAACCGATGCACCACCAGGTTAAGGACGTGAGCCACACAGGGCACATGGGTCAGTTATCCCTGTCAGAGGGCAGAGAGGAGGTTGGTGCCATTGTCGCAAACCACCATTCCTGGCTTAAGCTGGCGTGGCATCAACCATCTCTTGGCCTGCCCCTGCAGAGCTGACAAAATATCTGCCCCATTGTGGCTCCTGTGCCCCAAACAAACTGGTGCAAGCACGGCATGGCATATTTTTGCCTGCGTACTTGCGTAGCCCCTTGAAGGCCTACGGAGCACCACTGGTTCTGAGAACAGAGCACTGGAAGAGGCCATGGAGGAAGAAGAAGAGGAGGGGGTGGAGGAGTGAGGTGTGTCACAACCAGCAATAGCATTTTGGAGACATGGTGGCGGAACAACCTCCAACACTACTGCACCTTGTCCTGCATCTTTCCCAGTTACAATCGGACGTGGGTGTACCGCTATCAGAGTGCCCGCAAGTACTTGGCTGTGACACACCTAATTTTACACCTTCATTCCTCTCAGTGCAGGTTTCAGAGTGGGGTTGGAGATCCCAGCTGATGAGGAGCAAGGAGAGGTCCGCTTTGTCCTTTGGTGTGGGACTTTAAGGTACGCTTGCCAACGAGCTGCATGGCAGGTCAACATATGTCTGGTCAAGCATGTGGTGCCCAAGCGGCTGATGTTTTGGCCACGTGAGATACGCTTGAGACATATGTTGCAAATAGCAGCAGTGCGATCTGATGCACTCGTCTCAAAAAAGGCCCACACCAAAGAACTTTTAGAATAACGCACAGAGGCAGCGCCCTGCACAGGCGGAGCTCTGAGGTCTGATTCAGTCGTGTGCTGTCCCATCCTGCCTGTGGCCAATTATGGCTTTCTTCACTGCCGGCACTGTGATTGACCAAGCATACGGTGTCACAGTGCATGCTTGGCCAATCATGAGCCAGCAATGCACTGTGATCGCGCAGTGCATTGTGGGCCGCGAGCGCCACACAAATTTAGCGCAAACGGCCCATAACGTTCGGTGTTTGCTGAACGCGTGAACAGCCGGTGTTCGAGTCGAACATGCGTTTGACTCGAACACCAAGCTCATCCCTAGTCCCTGCATTCCAGCTCAAAAGTTGAGTCTGTTGAACAATTTTGTTTGGCTCAAATAAACTCCCCATAAGGGATGGCATTGATGGTGTGGGATGGAGAACAACTGGCTGCAAAAAGTATAGTGTTACCAGAGCATGGTTTCCTATAAGTGCATGTTGAAATATCACCTGTAATTGGATTTCCCATTAGAGTGATGTCTAAAAAGTTGATACTGAAAGCATCATGCTCAATTGAAAAATTAAAATGTAACTGATTATCATTAAGACATGTCCAAAATTAATTTAATCCTTTAGTGTCTCCATCCCACACCATCACAAGGTCATCAATATAGCGACCATACCATACAATCTGCCTGACAAAAGGTTGCTGGGAGAGAAAAACATGTGTTCCTCCCACCAATCCATGTAGAGATGCGCCATGGAAAGTGAGAATCTACCACCCATCGACGCCCCACAGCGCTGGACATAATACATGCCATCAAATAAAAAATAATTGTGCTTTAATAAGAGCTCAACGCTTAACAAAATAAACTCCTGTTGAATAGGAGAATAGGAGCTATAGCGTTGAAGATGATATTGGATGGCTTGCAATCCAGCGCTGTGGGGGATCGACAAATAAAGTGCCCTCACATCCAGTGTAGCCCACACATAGGTGGATGTCCATTTGACAGATGTAATATGGGATAGGACTGTGCTCGTATCTCTAATGTAGCCAGGCAATCTGTGTACTAAAGGCTGTAGGTGCCAGTCTACCCATTCTCCCAAATGCTCCAATAAGGAACCAATTCCGGCCACCATTGGTCACCCCTGTAAAGGACAATGTTGTGAATTTTAGGGAGATGATGGAAGACCGGCACCATAGGTTTATCCACATAGAGATACTCAGCAGTTTTGGATGACAAAACTCTCATACTAATGCCCAACTGTAAAAAAAGGGTTGATTGAAAAGGTATAGTGGGATTGTTGGACAGGAGATGATATGTATGACTGTCACTAAGCTGTCTAATAGCTTCAGATCTATATTGTTCCCTAGTCATCACCACCACTGATCCTTTATCACTAACCCCTTATTGTCTTTTAACTGCTGTAGAGCCTGTCTCTCTTCCTTAGAGATGTTTGTTTTCCTAGATGTTAAGCTACATTGTTTCAATTGTATCAATTCCCCCTCTATTACAGCCTGAAAAGTATCTATAGTGGAATTTCTTGCATTTACAGGGTAGAAAAACTTGCCCCCATATTATGATGTACTACATGAAACTCCATAGGAGCCCATATGTGACTCAGAGTGCAGCTGATTCTCTTTTTTGGATAATTGCCTGCGGTCAATTAAGACAATCAATGGGTGGAGCCTGTAATCTTTAGAGCTACTATTTATTTCAGTTTTATGTCTGTAATGTGGTTATGACTAAGGCCTTATAGGCTGAAACGCGTCAACTGACTTAATCTGCATTTGTTCATTGTGGCTATTCAATAAAATGAAGAAATTTTAAGAGCAACAACCGGAGTGCAGATAATTTTCTCTACAACATCCCTGCCCATGCCTGCTGGACCATGAGTCAGCGGTAATATGAACCTTTCTTGATTGACCTGTCCAATAAGGCCAAAACATTGCCTTCCACATGGCAGTAAAGAGCCGGGATGGCCTTACATGAAAAGAAATGCCATTTTGGAACCTGCCACTGTGATACAGCACATTCCACAAATTCACAAAAGGGTGTTGAGTTTACCAGTGTCACGGTCCCTACCGTCTCTTTTAGATGACCCGGCGTGGTCACGCCCCAAGTGGCTCTAGGTGGTATTGAACTAATGACTGTTCTTGCTCCTGTTTCTTTACCTCTGAGCCACACCTCAGTTCTATTCTGCCTGCTTTCCAGCCATGCCTAGTTTTGCATAAATTATTGTGGGCAATTCTGTTTGTACCTGTCACTCTTGGATCAGCTGTGGCAGGTTACCTAATTAGCTGGGTATAAAACAATGTCTCAATCTGCGGGCTGGGTCAGTTCATTGTCTCTTGTCACCAAAGGTACCTGTGTTCAAAGTTACATTGTTCCAAGACTTTATGCTGACTTCTGGAATCCTGGACAACGGCTTTACTTCGACAATCCCTTGGCTTTTCCTGTCGAGCTCCCGTGCACAGATTCACAGCCCAGGTAGCTCATCTCTTTGTTACCGTGGGCTGTGTGTATTTGCAAGGGTGAGTGTACATCTCTGCACCATGGACTCCAACCTAGATAAGCCCTCACAACCAGATAAAAAGGCAGCAGTTGCAGTGCTAGCAATTTTGGCAAAGCTAGCATTTAGACGCTGAGTATGTGGATGGCTGAGACCAAATTTCTTTTTATGGTTCAGCATCTGGGGTAGGGAAATTTGCCTGCTGAAATCAACTATGGTGTATTGCTAGCAGATTGGCTGAAAGTACTTGTGACACCTATTGCTATACCTTCATTCCTCTCAGTGCAAGTTTATGAGAGGACTGGAGGTATAGTAGGGTTTGAGATCCCAGATGAGGAGCAAGGAGAAGTATGCCATCTTCTATGATGTGGGTCTTTCAGGTGCTGCTGCCAATGGACTGCAAGGCAGGTCATCGTATGTCTGGTCAAGAATGTGGTGCCCAAGTGGCTACTGTTCTGACCATGCTTGATCTGCTTCAGACATAGGTTGCAAACAGCAACGGTACACTCTGCTGCACACATGTCGAAAAAGGCCCACACCAAGGAACTTTTAAAAGTTAACGAGGAGCCAGCAGAGCCCTGCACCTGTGAAGCTCTGCTGTATGATGCAATAGGATGGCTGCCCTTAAGCTGCCCCTAGAGGACATCCTGCTTTGTTGGAGTTGTACCTCCTCCACCTCACTTTGCTCCTCTCTTCTATCAGGCACCCAAGTACGTCAGTGATGTCATGATCCCCTCCCTCCTCATCTCTGGCGTAAACTTGGCAGTACAATGCAGCTTGGGAAACACGACTGCCAGTTTCTTGTCTTTCTCTGGCACCCACTCTCTCTAGGCTCACATTACTCCCTTCCTCCACCTGGGAACCATTATCAAAGCCTTCAAATTGCTGCGCATCCTCCAGCAGCATGTAACTGATACTGTGGTTGAATAATTCTAGGGACTCCTAATTTGCAGTGCATTATGGGGTGTTCCGCGGCACTCAAATTTCCCGCGAACGCCCCATATTGTTCGGAGAATGGTCGAACACTCGATGTTTGAGCTCATCCTTACCCTTGCCTTTTATTTGCTGTTTTTTACAGAAGATCTGTAGAGCTCTATTGTGGACCAAAGCAATTTATATGCTGGTCAATTTATCACCACAAATCCTCATTTGACCCTTGCCAGAGAATGTGTCTGGAAACCTATTACGGTTCCCGAATTTAAGACTTTTCTGGACCTATCCCTCGTCATAGGCATTACTAAAAAGTGTGAGTTGGGGTCATATTGGTCCACTGACCCAATTCACCATATGCCATGTTCTCTGCTTCTATGGCCAGGGCTAGATACAAGCAAATCTTGTGGTTTATGCACTTCAACGACAATGAACTCTGTCATCCTTGGGGTGATCCTGAATATCATCGGCTCCACAAAATTCGGCCCCTTAGATGGGGAGAGAGCCTGCTTGAAGTGTAATAAACACTTGCAGTAAACTGGAGGGACACACAGAATGTTTTTGTTCTGTCCTCCATTTATGCAGATACAACAGTCCAAATTCCAACAGGGACTGGTGTTGTTGAGAAGCCCCTCTGTGTCCATGAATACAACCTTAACATGGGAGGGGTGGACTTCAAGGACCAGATGATGCCATTGTAATTAATTGCCCTATGACCAGACGCAGGTACAATAAAGTGTCTGTATATTTATTTCAACTGGCTCTGCTGAACGCTTATGTGCTATACAAAGCATCAGGATGAACGTGATCCTTCCTAAAATTCCAAGAAGAGATCATCACAGCCCTTCTGTTTCCAGACAGTGCTGTAGTCCAACTTCCCAATGCAAATGCAGTGAGCCAGCTGCATGAGAGGCATTTTCCGGATGTCCTCCATGGTACCTCTATATAATAATCTTCTGGACCGTACCCTTTCCACTTTATTAGGTATTGTACTTGTTTGTGCCTTCTCCTACAATCTAGAATGGCCTCTACTTCTAACTACTCACTACCATCAATAAGAACAGGTTCTGGTGGCCTAGACCCTCTGTCAGGGAAGGGATCGGATACTGCAAATTTTAACAGTGAGATGTGGAACACAGGATGGATTTTCAATGAGTCAGGTAAAGATAGTTCATACAATACCTCATTTTGTTTCCTCTTTATTGGGAATGATCCTATGAACTTGGGTGGCAACTTTCTTGATGGACATGCCATCCTGAGGTTGGTTGTGGAATGTCATACCTGGTTGCCCAACTGCAGATTCAGTTCCTCTCTTCTCCTCCTTTTATCAAAAGTCTTTTTGCTGTCAGCCTGGGTCTTCGTCACTGCCTCCTGTAAGACCTGGTTATTGCGACTGAAGAGCCACTCATCCTCATCCGCAGCCAGCGTGCTCGGAGTGACAACAGAAAGACCATCCACTGCAATCCTCTCTCTTTAACAGCCCGGTCAAATAAAAAAGGAGGCTTGGGGAGGAAGAAGAGGCTCTGGATGATGCAGGGAATGGAGGGGAAAACATGGGGGGAATCCTCCACATATGGTCAGCACCTTGATGCATTCCCCACCTCAGGGCAGCCCATTATAGACACAACTATGAAGGAGATGCTGCAAAAACTGTGGGGGCCATCTAACATGATATGGCAGCCTTTATGCATTCCACATGGAGAAATGAAAGAGCAGCAACAGGTTAGAATATGTGGAGCAGAAGATGGAAGAAATCACTCCATATAATGAGCTGGTAGATGCTCACTTTGATGTGGAAGAGGAGCTCAAAGCCATTCCTCTTAAAATGGCGGATATTGAAGACAGGGCTCACAGGAACAATGTTAAATTCAGAGGGAACTCTGAATTGATTAAACCAGCTGACCTTTCTGCTTATTTGCAAAAGCTTATGACAACAGCCCTTCCATCCTTGGGACCATCTGACATAATAGACAGGGCTCACAGACTGCCTAAACCTAAACCTAAATCATTCCTGCCTGACCAGATCCCCAGGGACTTCATTGCAAGGATCCACTTTTATCATGTTAAAGACCAACTGATGCGATACACTAGACAGCATCCTGAAATCCCAGACCCTTTCACTGTAATTGCACTCTATCCCGACTTGTCTAAAGCTACACTGATGGTGCGGAATTATCACCAAAATTTTGCGTAACCACAAAATTCTCTACAAGTGGGGCTTTCTGGCCAAACTGCTGGTGGATATGCATAATAAATTGCATTCGATCAATTCACTGGAGAGAGCTTGGAACTCCTGACAAAAGGGTCGCCATTCTCCTCCCTGAGAATGGCAACCCTGCATCCCCTGAGCTCCTCCAGGACAGACGCACTAATAATCGTAAAAACTGGCAGGGTAACTGAACTGCTCATGTCTGTAGTCCTGCAGGATCACCCACAAGCCTACCACACAACTCAGAACCACTGAACCCTCTGTGCCCTCTAGTCTAATAATATGCATTTGCATTGGAACGCCCTGTCACCCGCTCTTTGGCTGATTTAAGTACTGTTCTTTCCCCAACCTCATTAAGGTGATGTTTCCCATAACCTGATTTTTTGGCAAGTACTGCTTAACTGTTTTAAGTTACTGAACAATCCAGTTTTTTTTTTTTCTTGTTTCTTTTGGTTTCTTGATGGTTATAATGGAGGACTTATCTCTGGTCATACACATGTCATACAAAACATTAACAACTTTTCATACCAATTTTTACCACTAGGTGACGATAAAGCATGTACTACCACTTGAATGGAACTTAAACTAATGTCATACAATGTTAGAGGCTTGAACAGTCAAAAGAAGAGCATTATGGAAAATGGCACTGGTCTTAAAATGTGATATTCTATGTGAGATGCATTTATCTAGCATGAAACCCCCAAAGTGCTCACACGTAAAATTTCCACAGATCTTTACATCCAACAATACTTCCAAAAACATGGAGTTTTAATTACTTTTCGGGAAACTCTAACATTTTCTTTATTGCAGGACCATATTGACCCACAAGGACACTTTATCATACTGGTTGCAGAAATAGACCAGGTCATCTACACACTGGTGAACTTATATGCACCTAATGTAAAGTCAATGAAATGTATTTGTAAAGTCTTTAAGCTAGCTAAAACAATGCAAAAGGGTAATCGAATTATGTGTGGGGATTTTAATATGATCTTGAATGGAGAGCTCAACTCAGCGGCCCACAGACAGAGGCCATCTTTAGGATCTTTGTGCCATGAAGAAAGACTCTTTGATCCTTGGTGATGCCTGAGAGCCACCGAGCGGGACTACATGTACTACTTCACGGTGCATAGTAGTTAATGCAGAATAGATTTTATTCTTACAGGCATGTGTACTCTATAGAAAGTCTGAAATGCTGATATCCACAACATCACATGGTCAGACCATGCACCAGTAACTATCAATGTTGTGGATATGAGCAAAACATCTCACAAACTGCTGTGGCGCAACAACACTTTCCTCCTATCGCACCCCAAGATTAGGGATGAGGTAGAAGGGAAACTCAGAGAATATTTCCAATTCAATGACAATGGAGAATGCTCTCCCTTGACAACATGGCGTGCATATAAGGCATTCACTAGAGGAACCCTCATCCAAATTGCATCTAGAGAAAGGAAAAAAAAACAACAAAGCGCATATCGCAGCTCAATAAATCCATTGCTGATTTAGAGGCTCAACACAAAAATCACATTACTACTTCCACCCAATTACTAGAAAGCCTTACTTTCTGCCATGAGGAATTGTGGCAGGAACTCAGGGCAGACTATGACACATTCTTCAAATGCATGAAATTGGCATTCTACCCTCAAACAAGTGGAGTGTCACGGAGCTGCAGCAAAATCGAGTGCTGCAAAACAAATGCAGCATCAATGAACAGGCCTGCAGCCCCAGAGTCGATTAGAGCCTGTATCTCGATGGATGACTCAGCCCAAGAAAGGGTGACCTAAACCAGGGGCTTATCCTTCTGAATAACTGGGGATGAAACAACGCCACCTAAGGTCTGTCCATGACAGGACCTTGAGGTTCGCGCGTTCCCTGGACGGGTAGGACAAGACTTCAAAAAGTGACCTGCCTGGCCACAATAAAGGCACAATCTCTCCCTCCTCCTAAAGGCTCTCTCATCCACAGAGAGACGCCTGAAGCCCAGGTGCATGGGTTCATCTTCAGTGGCCAACTCAGTACCAGGAGGCATGGGAGGTGAGGGAGGCATGGGTGGGACTACAAAGCTCAGAGGCAAACCTACAGGAGGCTTCCGCAAGCGCTCTTTAAGAGAAAGTCTTTCTGAGTCTGGAGTCAATAAGGATGGCAAACGGGATCAAGCTCTCCAGCTCAGTGGGTATATCTCGGGCTGCTATCTCATCCTTGATGGAATCCGAGAGACCATGAGAAAAAGCAGCCACGAGGGCCTCATTGTTCCAAGCAACCTTTGCTGCCAGAGTACGGAATTCAATGGCGTAGTCGGCAACAGTTCTCGTACTCTGTTTGATGGACATGAGGCACTTGGCAGCAGAAGCGGAGCGTGCGGGAATGTCAAAAGCCCTTTTAATGGAGCCAACAAACTGAGGGTAACTAAAGACAACAGGTTTTTGCATCTGCCATAGAGGGTTAGCCCAGGCCAAGGCTCTCTCAGAAAGCAAAGATATCACAAAACCTACTTTGCTTCTGTCCGTGGGAAACGCCTGGGGCAGCATTTTGAAGTATATCTCAACCTGATTGAGAAACACTCTGCAATGAACTGGATCGCCTCCAAATCGCTGGGGAAGGGGAGCAGAACCAGACATACCTCTTATAGATGTAATACTCGAGGCAAGTGCCTGCACAGAGACTGGCACAGCAGCAGGGATGGCCTGCGACTCAGGTTGTACCGGAGCAGCCACCGTGGGGGATTCCAGGTGAGCCGTGCGATTTAGGAGTGTTTGTAATGCCAAGACAAACTGATTCATGCGGTGATCTTGCTCATCCAATCTGGAAAAAATATTACCAACAAGTGGATTGACTGTATCTTCTGAATTCATGGCCTTCGCATACTGTCAGGAACCATGAAACAGACTTGTTTATTAATAAAAATGTAAATAGAAAGAAACGTAGTCAAGCATAGCCAGTGTCCAGTAGCCAGATCGGGTAGTCAGCCAGTCCAAAGTTCATTAACCAGATCGGGTAATAGCCAGGCCAGAAGTCAGGGATCCAAGGAGAGCAACTGCAAGCAAGGTAAAAGGGCAGATAAACCCCTGTTCAAGGTTTTTGTTGATGTATTCCTTCAAGGCCTCCTGCTCCCTTTCTGCCAGTGGAAAAATGTGCTCAAAGGGGATCTCAGCCCTAGGGAGCAGCACAATCGGCAAGTCATATGGACGATGAGGGAAGTGTGTCTGCCCCTCATTTGCGGAAGACATCAATAAATTTGGAGTATGTTTTGATCATACATAACAATGTGGCTGATGGATCAGGGGGCTTTGATACCCAATGTCTTTGGCAGTAGGCTGACAAGAATATGACTTCTCCAGATATCCAGTTGATCTGGGGATTATGGGCCTGAAGCCAGGGTAGGCCCAAGATGACAGGGAACAATCGGGAGGAGATGGCATTTAGGCTCAGTAGTTCCTTATGTTAGGTGGAGATAACAGGTAATGGAGGTGTCTCCTGGGTTACCTGTCCTGACTTAATACAAGAGCCATCAGCCAAGTAGACAGAAAGTCCTTGCATCTTTTGTTGGAGGGGGATAAGTTGCTGAGTGGCAAAAGTTAGGTCAATGAAGCAGCTGCATGCTCCGGAGTCAATGATAGCGTTGACTGAGATTGTTCTTCATGGAACCTGGAACGAGAGTGGAAGAGTAAGGTGAGTGGCATTAGCAGACAGGTTAGCAGGAACAGATGGGCGCTTATGAGTCTTTGCAGGGCAGCTGCTCTTCAGGGAAAGCTATCCTGTACCCAATGTGTTTCAGGTTCAAAGTCCTTTCATCAGGGGTATTTGTATATGTAGTGCCCACCACATTTAGGTGGATGCTAATAGGTAGATGTTAGGTGAAATTGCCAGTGCTTTACACTTTCTTTTGTTTAGGCATGGTCGTTGATTTGGTTTGTTGAGGAGAAGTAGAATAGAGGGGGGTGTGACCACCTGTATTTCACCCTGGAAGACCTCCCTTGCTTCTCCAGGGAAATGTTCTGGAAAGGAGGCAGGTCAGGGACTAAAGAGCAGGCAGTGTATATGGCCCTGGCCCAATCATTAATTTGTATAGGCAGGGGCGGGACATACATATATACTGAGGTCACATGCTTCCTGGGGGGAGATGGCAAGAAACTAGGTCCAGGATAACAGCCCAATGTAACCTCAAGGAACAGGCTTGAAGGCCTGGGGGTTCAGAGACCCCAGCACTGTAGAGCAGGAACCTAACCGGAATGCCTGAGGGTTCAGGGACCTCAGAGCTGGATGGTTCACAAACCGATCAAGAACTCCTGGGAGAAGGAACCAGGCATCCCGGCTGGGATAGACACTTACACAAGAAACAGGAAGTAGCTGCAAAGCAGATGGAGTAGACCGGGGTGTATCCGGACTTTCCTGGACTGGCCTGAGGAGGATTGCAGGAGGCAAGAAAGGCAGATGAGGCCTGGGACTTCCAGAATCCAATTTACCAAGATGCTTTTCAGAGGGGCATTGGCCAGTTCGCTAAGGGGGTGTGGCATGTAGTCCCTCCGGTGCATCCTCCTTTACCTTCGTGGAATTTGAACCTGGTGTTGGCGCTTCAGAAGCCGCCATTTGAGAATATCAGGGAGATTCCCTTGTTGACCCTTTCACAAAAAGTGTTTTTTCTAGTGGCCATCACATCGGCCAGAAGGGTTTTGGAATTGGCGGCCTTGTCATGCAAGTCGCCTTATCTGGTCATCCACAGAGATAAGGTGGTGTTGCGTCTATAACCGTCCTTTCTACCGAAGGTGGTGTCGGCTTTTCATATCAATGAGGACATTGTATTGCCATTGTTGTGTCCTAAGCCGAAGCACCCCAAAGAGGTGGCCCTTCACGCTCTTGATGTGGTTAGGGCTTTGAGGATGTACTTGTCTGCCACAGCTCCCTTTCGGAAATCAGACTCACTGTTTGTTTCGGTGGCTGGTCCAAAGAAGGGAATGGCGGTCTCGTCGGCCACCATTTCTAGGTGGATCAGACAGATTGTAGTCCAAACCTATGCCTTGAAGGGGCAGGTTCCCCCCTTTCCAGTCACGGCCCACTCTACCAGAGCGATCGGAACGTCGTGGGCCTTCCGACACCAAGCGTCTGTCACTCAGGTGTGTTTAAGCGGCGATCTGGTCATCTGTCCATACGTTTACCAAGTTCTACAAGGTAGATGTCAGTGCGTCGGCTGATGCCTGTTTTGGCCGCAAAGTCTTGCAGGCAGGCGTGTAGTTGCATTTTAATTTTTTTCCTGTTTTTTCGATTAAAATGCAGTACTTTTGTTACTGCACTGTTGTATTACTTCCGCATAAAGGTTGCGGTGTTGGGGATCTCTCCTGTTGAGAAGACCTGGTTATGGCAGTGTTTTTCTCTGTACACTGCTGTTTTTTTGTGGGTTTAGGTTCACTAGTTCCCACTTGCCATGGTGGATAAGTTTTTATGCTGTTTTTTTCCCACCCTTTGTTTGGCACTGCTTGGGGACGTCCCATTTAGTTAGAGAGGAGCTGTGTCGGTCGGTGAATTACAGAGAAAAGGATTTTACGGTGAGTACAAAAATCCTATTTTTACACCCTTAGAAATCTCGAAGGAGGTGATTGGTTTTCGGGGTCCTGTACACGGCTAGGCTCCCAAAGTCTCATACATGAGGTATCCCCTCAGGAGAAGAAGCAGAATGTATTCTGGGGTGTAATTCCACATATAACCATGTCATGTGTGAGCAATATATCATTTAGTGACAACTGTGTGTATTTTTTTTTTCTTTTGTAATTTTTCAATCACTTGTGACAAAAAAATAAAATATTCAATGGGCTCAACATGCCTCTCAGCAAATTCTTTAGGGTGTCTACTTTTCAAAAATGGGATAATTTGGGGGGTTTGTACCGCCCTGTCATTTTAGCACCTCAAGAAATGAGATAAGCAGTAATAAACTAAAAGCTGCATAAATTCCAGTAAATGTACCCTAGTTTGTAGATAATATAACTTTTGCATAAATCAATAAATAGACGCTTATTATTTTTTAAACAAGACATGTGGCTGAATACATTTTGGCCTAAATGTATGAGTAAAATTGAGTTTATTGAATTTTTTTTATAACAAAAAAATAGAAATATAATTATTTTTCAACATTTTCGGTCTTTTTTCATTTATATTGCAAAAAATAAAAGTCCCAGAGGTGATAAAATACCACCAAAATAAAGCTCTGTTCGTGGGAAAAAGGGACACAAATGTTGTTTGTGTACAGCATTGCATGACCGCACAATTACCAGATAAAGCAGCACAGTGCCAAATTGTAAAAAGTGCTCTGGTCATTAAGGGGGTAAATCCTTCCAGGGCTGAAATGGTTAAGTTAAAAAATATTCATCCTTTACATCCTCTGTAATAATTCCTGTAACATCCTAGTATATGATCTATATCTATGGAGATGATATCTGATTTACTGGAGACACTAAAGAATGGGGGATGGAAGAATAAAGTGCTTTAATGTGAAGTCTCCCCCATGAGAATGCAGAATCCCATTGTAAATGTGGAATATCCACCAATATAGTACTTGTATCTCTAATATATCCCAGAAGTCTCAGCACTAAAGGATGAAAATGTATATCCACCCCTCCCCCTACATTCTCTATAAGGGATCCTATTCCTGCCACAATCCAGTGACCTTCAATGGTAACTCCTGATTGGTGGACTTTAGGAAGGTGATGAAATATTGGGGTCACTGTGGTATCCACCATCAGAAATTCTGCTGTTTTATTTCATAAACCCCCCAGATCCTTTCCTTTTCTCTATCAATTTCAGAAGCCCCTGTATGAGACACTGTGTGAGGTCCTGCTTAATAACCAAGTACATAAGGGGGTGACTGGGCTGTCACAGCGCCCCCTCTTTATACTGCGTATACATAAGTACTACAACAGCTTCACCTTTATCAGCTTCCCTAATAACAAGATCTTTCCTCTGTATAACATTCTGTATATCCTGATATTCCGCTCTAGTGATGTTATGTTACTTTTCACTAAATGGGAATAATTCCTCATATTCATCTTATAATATCTTGTGTCTGGATTTGTCTCTGTAGGTTGATTGGGTGTGATGTGACTTCCTCCGGGTGTGATGATCTCCGATCCATTCTTATCAATAATCGAAACCTCACCAAACTGGAATTATCAGATAATAATCTGGAAGACTCTGGAATAAAACTTCTATGTGAGGGGCTCAGAGATCCTGGCTGTACTCTGCAGAGCCTGAGGTGAGAATTATCCTATAAATGATATAATATTCTGCAGGATTCTGGTATAAATCTTCTATGTGAGGGACCCAGACATGTCACCTAGATGAAAGTTATACAAAGACAGACTTCTGATTGGCCGGTTACACTGGGAGTTCCCATCATAGTCCTTCAGATCACTCGCTGTTATTGGCTTTCATCCCCTCCTCCTCCACTGACTATCAGAGATCAGACTTTGACTGGGGTCACACTGGAGTTAACCGCGGCTCACGGCAGGGTGTCCGGTGCATCTCCATTCACCGTTTCAGGTTCAATTTCAGACAAAATTGTGTGCTAAATTCAGACCTGAAACAGACCACAAGATGCACAGGACTCCATATTCTCTTCATTCAGATGGTCCTCAATTAGAATCTGGAAGGACAGAGCGAGTCTCTAGACCAGAAGTGACCCCTAGATGCTAATAAAATCCTCCCATCCTTGTAGTTATAAAAGTGTCACCTCACTGAACCTCAAAGAGAAGTCCTAGTCATTTCATCTACAAGCCCAGCAGAGGACGAGGCCGATACAGTGAGAAGACCCCGAACTGTCTGCCAGACATTGATTTATATCGGAGATCAGAGGAATCTATTTTATCTCTCATACAAAATAAAATATGAGTTGCAGAGAGATGGAAATAATTCCTCCTGATTGTAGACATGTTGGGGTACATGTACATATAGCATTGTATGTGTCGTGAGGATAGAATCCAGGAGAAACCCCCAGAATGGTTCTATGGGGTCTGATCACACAGACAAGCACTGATTGGTCTTGTTGGGATCAGACTGACATGCCGGCGTTGGAAATCCAATCCTCATCCATCAGAACCATTCATGACCCATTTATCTCTGGTTCCTTCAGACACAGGACCGGCTTGTGGGCTGGGCAGGGGACACCCCCCGGGGTTGATTGGCTGATGGCTAAACTCCACCCACATCCATAAATTGAGGATCCTAACAAAACTAGTGTAGCTCTGCTCTATATTACACAGACAGACAACCTACCTGCAGACAGAGGTAAGTGTTACCACAACCCCAGTGTTACTATACGGCTGTGTAACTATGTAACAAACACCTAATCACCTGATCCTGATACTTCCAAATAATAATTACACAACAAAACTGATAATACAAAGCAAATACTACATACAATATATGTCTGCTACTACCACAACCTCAGTGCTGGAACAATGTGCTGCAGAATAATGAATTGGTATTAATACACTTTATACAGAAAACTAACAACTTTATCCAGGTAATTGTAGAAATGGAGTCGGTGAGGATTTCCTCTCAGTAGTGCCACATCCAAAAACTTGTTAGAAACAAATAAATACCCCTAAGGGGGACCTTTAATGCACTTGTATATATAAAGTGGTGCTCCGGAGAAATGTTACTTTGTAGATAAATATCCCCCTATAATCCTCATGATTCATGTATTCTAGTAAAGGTACGCTATAATCCAAGGTCCACTTTGTATTTTTGCAGCATTGATTTCTTACTTTTGTAAGCCCCAGACTGTATCTCTTCCTGTATTCCATGGTTACCCAGCATGCACCTCCAGATCTCGCACATGCTCAGAGCAGCACGAGCCGTGTAATAGGTTGTAGGTTGGGTTTTCATAGCAACAGCAGTGTCAGAGGAAGTTCCCACCCCTTAGCTATGGAAACCTCCCCTCCCCCTCCAGGAAGTTGGAAGTTTATCTACATTTACATAAATCTAGAAATACAAAAATCTCTTGCAAAAGGAAATTGCTTCATAAAAGATGATAATTGTAAATTATAATCCCTTTGTTTCTATGTATATATATATATATATATATATATATATATATATATATATATATAAATATATATATATATATATACACACACACACACACACACACACACACACATGAGATTTTATTACTATATATCTGCATAGAAAGAGGGATATCATTTACAATTAGCATTGTTTAAAAATTACCTTTTGCAGAAGCTGCCCCATCATACTACCACCATTAAAATTGCCCCATTATACTGCCACCATCAAAATTGCCCTCATAAATCTTGCCCCCATCAAAATTGACCCATTATACTGCCACCACCAAAATTTCCCCATAAAACTGCTCCATCCGATTTCCCCCTATCAAAATTTCCCCCTTCATAATGCCCTCATCAAAAATGCCCCATCAAAGATGCCCCATCCTACTGCCCCCATAAAAATTGTCCCATCATACTGCCACCATCAAAACTGCCCCATCTTATTGCCCCCATAAAAATTGCCCATCAAAATTCCCCCATCAAAACTGTCCTATCAATTTGCCCCATTATACTACCACCACCAAAATTGCCCCATCAAAACTGCCTCATCCTATTGCCCCATCATAATTGCCCCATCCTATAGCCCAGGGATATGCAATTAACGTACCTCCAGCTGTTGCAAAACTACAAGTCCCATCATGCCTCTGCCTCTGGGAGTAATGCTTGTGGCTGTCAGTCTTGCTATGCTTCATGGGAGTTGTAGTTCTGCAACAGCTGGAGGTCCACTAATTTCATATCCCTACTATAGCCCCATCAAAACTTCTCCATCCCATTTTCCCCATCAAAACTGTCCCATCATATTGCCCCCGTCAAAATTGCCCCATTATACTGCCACCATCAAAATTGCCACAATCAAAATTTCCCCATTAAAACTTCTCCATCCTATTGCCCCCATCAAATTACCTCCTTAAAATTGCCCCCATCCTATTGCCACCATGAAAATTGCCCCATCAAAACTTCCCCATCCTATTGCCCCCATCAAATTACCTCCTTAAAATGACCCCCAAAAATTTCCCCATCATACTGCCACCATCAAAATTGCCCCATAAAAACCTTCCCATCCTATTGCTAACATCAAAATTGCTCCATCAAACCTGCCCCATCAAATAGTCCCCATCAAAGTTTCCCCATCGTATTGCTCCATCAAAACTGCCCTATCAAATTTCCCCATGAAATTGTCCCATTATACTGCCACCATCAAATTGCCCCATTATACTGCCACCACTAAAATTACCCCATCATATTACCCCCATCAACATTATCCCATCATATTGGCCCATAAAAACTGCCCCCATCAAAATTGCCCCATCAAAATTGCCCCATTATATTGCCCTATTATACTGCCACCACCAAAATTACCCCATCCAACTGCCCCCATCAAAATTGTCCCATTATACTGCCCCCATCAAAATTGTCCCATAATATTGCCCTCATCAAAACTGCCCTATCAAATTTCCCCATGAAATTGCCCCATTACACTGCCACCATCCAATTGCCCCATTATACTGCCACCACCATAATTTCCCCATCATATTGCCCCATCAAAATTGCCCCATAATATTACCCATATCAAAATTGCCCCATGATATTGCCCCATTATACTACCCCCATCAAAATTGCCTCATCATACTGACACCATCAAAATTGCCCCCATCAAAATTTCCCCATAATACTACCACCTTCAAAATTGCCCCATAATACTGGCGCCATCAAAATTGCACCATCAAATTGCCCTATCAAATTGCCCCATTCAAAGTTCCCCCATCAAAATTGCCCCATTATACTGCCACCATCAAAATTTCCCTCCATCAAAATTGCCCCATCATATTGCCCCCATCAAAATTGCACCATTATACTGCCACCATCAAATTGCCCCATTATACTGCAACCATCAAAATTGCCCCATCCTATTGCCCCCACAAAAACTGTCCCATCATACTGCCACCATCAAAATTGCCCCTTAAAAAATTCCCCATCCTATTGCCCCATTATACTGTGGGACCCGCCACCCCAGTGTGAAAGAAGCCTTATAAAAATGTTTTAAAAAGTCAGTGGCGTCAGTGGACATTACAAGGACCGCACACGGACCAGTGTCTGTGTGGGGACACCTTGCTGACCCCTGTCCATGCTGCATTACATATACTCCCACCTGTCATACAGCTATGCCAACCTGTACATCACAGTACACCGCACACACAGCACACTTCCACTACAAGGCAGCTCTCCTCTTCCAGCCACAATCCATGCAGGAGAGGTACGCACACACTGTACGCACCACACACTTCTCCATCTGTCACAGCATAAATTAAGCAGCAGTGGTGGTCATTAACCTCGCCTCAGCCTCCTCCCCTCCCCCAATCCAGCCATTTATTAATCTGTTTGTTTAGTGCTTACTTTTACACGAGTTCAGTGGGGACACTGTCTGTCACGCTGCAATCCAAATCTTCTAGCTTAGCTTCCTTCCAGCTAGAGTCAGGCAGCAGCTCCTCGGCTCCTCTAGGTCACAGCGCCGAGTCCAACACAGCTCCCTGCACTCCTCTGAGTCCTCCCACCTCGCCTTCGGCCATGAGTGACGTCACGCCGCTGGCGGGGACTACAAGACTCCTCCGTAGGGGAGGGGAGTAAACAGTGACACAGTAGGAGACATTAAAGAAAACAGTAATGCTGAGAGAAGGGAGGATGCAGGAGCGCATGCACTCCGCACACACAATTTGTGCAGTGCCACTGGGTGCTGATGTAGGTGACCTGTACACACTGAAGGACGGCAGCCATGGCAGAACTTCACCTGCAGGCTTCGCCCCCCTCTTATAGCAAATGGTACCGCCCCAGGGCACATGCCCCTTCCTTGTACTGGCCCTGTATGGAGCAGAGAGCCAGTACTAGTGTCGCTCATCCTTTTGGTGAACTGGCAAGCACCAGCGTCCAGCACTGCAGTAACACTTGGTGACTTGGTGGTGAGTCCCATCAGTGCAGTTCAAGCTGGTAACAGTGGCTAGCACAAGAACTGCCCCACAGCCACTAGGGATGAGCTTCAAGGTTGAGTCAAACACATGTTCGACTCGAACATCGGCTGTTCGAGCGTTTGTCAAATTGCGAACATTATGGACCGTTTGCGCCAGTACATTGCTGGCTGATGACTGGCCAAGCATGCACTATGACCCGCATGCTTTGGCCAATTACAGCGCTGAAAAAATGGAGAGCCATGATTGGCCAAAGCAAAGGGTGGCTTTGGCCAATTATGTCTAAGGTGGTTTAGTACATGCCCCACACTATATAAGGCCGCCTGCATGTAGTGTGGTTCCAGATAAATTTAAGTAAGTCCAAATTGGAGTTTTCTCAGGTGTTTGTAGGGGACCAAGATAGGTAGTGTTTCGAAAAGGTATAGTATCTTCGGGAGGATCATCTTAACGATGATCCGGCCTAGGAGGGAGATATGGTGCTTTTTACACTGCAGAAGCATGGTTCTGATCAAGTGGAAGAAGGGGGAAGTTTTCCTGGTATAGAGTGGTGAATTTTGGGGTGATGTGTATTCCCAGATATTCAAGGAAGCATGTTTCCAGTGATGGGAGAAATTGGTCTGTAGGTGTGTAGTTTTCGCTTCGGGGATATTAATTGGAAGGGCCTCCGATTTAGCCCTCTGTATCCCGAGAGGGACCCATAGCAGTCTAGTTCTGCATGGAGATTTGGGAGGGAGATTATAGGTTTTGCCAGGGTTAGGATAATGTCGTCAGCGAACAGTGAAATTTTAAACTGTCTGCTCCAGTGAGGCCCGGAACGGAAAAGACAGAAAAGAAAAAGTAGTGCAGGGCCGGGCATGACCGTGTGTTTAAGGGAAACAATGCATGGGTTAATATGAAGAGATAAGAGGGGAGGAGACAGTGAGTAAAGTCCAAGTATAAGGAGGAGGTGGGACTGTGCTGGGGAACAGAAAGTTGTGGAGAAAGAAAGGAGGAGGCAGTTTTTTGCTCTGCTCGTCCAACATGGCTGAGATGTCACTCGGATGACCAGGTGAGCGGATCGAGGCTGGGAGGTGAGCGAGGAGCCCTCTGGGGGGGAACAATCTGGTCCGCCAGCATAGCCAGCCATCTGCCTGAGCAGGGTCTGGGCGGACTCCACGCCACCAGCCCAACTCAGTGGGCGGGGCCATGGGCCGTTATGGTGCTGCTTCCCCGCCTGTGAATCGCAGGACTACTACCTCCTCTGCCTGCATCGCTGCGCGGGGAGGAAGGCTCGGTGAGGTAGACTTATTAGTATGTCCGTCTGGCTTTTTTTTTTAAAAAGAGGTGGAACTCCATGGGTGGGCGTGGCCTATACGAGCGGCGCGGGATGGCATAAGATGGCGGTGGAAGGTCGAGGTTAACTTTCCAGGTCACCGTATGTGAGGGCATGTGTGGAACCATGGCAGGAGGCGGAGCTTTGGGGGAGACTACAACGGAGGGACTCCACGTCCCCCAGGACCTCGTTGCCTGGGGGGCTGATGACACCACCGGTCCTGGTCTAGGACAACAGGTCGGTAGGAAAGCTGTCAGTGTGCGGGGAGGAGCCACAGGGATGCGAGCCAGTTATGGTTCCAGTCAGCCCAGTAAGTCAAATAATGTCTAAATGTTTTTCATTTAAGTTGCATTGCAGGATTTGTTGGGGGGTTGGAAAGGGGGGTGCAATGTCGGCGGCAGTTGCTCCGCTGGGAACAGGTGGTGGATGCTGGCCCACAAGTGCGGTGCGCCTGCCAGTTTGGGGACAGTGGTGCAGCGGTGGGGTTGTCAGATGGTAGGATGGAGGTAAGGATTGCAGATGCAAAAAAAAAAAAAAATGGGAGATGTACATGTGCTTTGAGGGTCCCCTGGGAACACAATTAAATAGGAGGTCCGGGATATGATTTGAAAAGGCAAGTGTGTGGAGATCTTCTCGTTATGGCCCCCTTTAAAAAAGGGGGGGGGGAATTTAAATTTTAAGTGTATAGGGTCAAGCAGGAAGATTAAGGGGAAAAGGATGAAGGTAAGAGGAGGTACCGATTGCTTTTGCAGAAGGCAGTCACCATTATGCGATTGTCATGGGGGGGAAGAACCCAAACATGGTTCGGCGTTGTTCTGTTATATGTGGGCCATTGGTAGGTGCACATGTTAAAAAGGGGGATCTGATTGGCTACGGGATGATGAGCAGTTTAGACCGCGCAGGTCGTTATGGCCGTCTCTTCGTGGGGATCAAAGGATAGTGGCCTCTGGATGCGGTTTCTGTAGTAGTAGAGGCCCCCGAAGCAGTTCCTTCTGGGAGGTATACCCCCCTCTGGTCGGTCGGTCGAAAAGAAAGGGGGGTGTGTTGGCAGTGCAATGTGAGCTCCTGTCAGTTCGGTGTTTTTTGACGTTAAACACGAGTGTTAAAGGGGTGGGGGGACCGATCCATTGTATTGTGGCTTCACGTGAGGACAATGTACAGACGAGCCTAGTCACACAAGGGATGACTTTTGGAAGGGGGTGAAAAGGTTACAGACTTTCATAAGTAGATACCCGGATAAGAAAATGGCGAGGCTGCTTGCCTCTGGGGTCTTTAATGGTGTCTACAGCGGGGGTGGTGCCTGAGAAGGAACCAAACAAGTTTCGCCTCATTTCCCCACTTATCTGTCAAATATAAAAAAAAAAAAGAGTTCTGTCATAATTTGATGCGGTGCACTGTGTCCGATACTTCAGGTACACAGCTATAAGGTGGGTTAGGTGGGACAGAAAAGGGACGCCTATGGCAAACTAGGAATCCGTGTTCCACTTGCTTCCAGTTTATTCAGAGAGCTTTGGCTGCTGGATAGATGTTGCTTGGACGTTTTTGTGTGTTGGGCCGCCTTCCTCCGGTGTGTGCGTGCGATTATACATTGCAGCACATTGCAGGTAGGTTCATTAGTGCCATCGGCTGCCAAACACAGGGGGCCGATGAGGGATATTGTACTATTTTGTTTTGGCATTGTGATTGTTTCAGGGGTTACAGAGGGTCATCTGCTGGTGACCAAGTTGGAGGTACTATAGAAGGGGGTGTGGGAGGCCCAGGGACAGCGTGAGGTACAGTTGAAGACTTTGCATTCGTTGCTAAGTAAGTTCAGTTTCGCCTGCCAGTTTTATTCCGATGAGTGGGTTTTGGCCGATGGCTGCCATCTGCTACAGTGGGGGTGTCAGGCCCTGGCTAATTTAAACAGTTGAATTCGGAACATAGGGAGGGTTAGAAGGTTTGGTACGAGTTCTTAGCCGCATACAACGTATGATAGGTGGATGCCAGGTCAATGGAAAAAGAGGTCACGAACACGACGGGGTAAACAGGTTTGGGGAAAATTTTTCTTTCAGGGGCAATAGTGAGGAAATTTGGCCCCAATTTTGTTGGGTGGAAGTGGGGTGTTCATTCGTAAATGTATGCTATTGGAATTTTTCCAGTGGTTCTGGCTATGGAGCTGGGGTAAGGGTCATGCAGGAACCTGACACAGAGTTGAATTGTGATTATGTGGGTGTGGTTGCCGTGGTCAACCACATGTCTGCGTTGTCACAACTGGTCATACGGCGGCTACGCCATTTTGTGTTGCGTTAGGTGCAGTTGAACATTTTCTATATGCTATTCATCTTGCATGCATCGGAAACACTGGGGGCTTACTCCTTGCATCTATTTTCAGTGGGATAGGTTCAGAGAGTTAGCCGGCCACAGAGGGGGAGGAGTTACCTACTCAGGCTGGATATGGGAGATGGCATTGGAGTCACCACAGGAGGTAACAGGGCAGTCAGCCAGTGAGTCCACATGGGCAGCTTACGTGAAGTTATGAAAGGAAAGGTGGGTTGTTTGGTGCAGGAGTCTGAGGTCAAACATGGCAATGTGGGGGGTAAGGTTGTTGGTGGTACTGTGGTTCCAGGAACTTGGTAAATGGGGTCGTTATCTGACATTGAGCGGAAACTGGTGGGTTTTTGGCTTTTGTTTAACCTGCTGTGCAGGGTTGATTGAAAAAAGGAGTTTAGGTTGGACAATTAAAAAAAAAAATTATCAAAGGGTTAGAGGGGTGGAGGGGCTGCTGGTTGTGTTAACAGGCTTCAGGGTAGTAAAAAAAAAAAGAAGGGGGGGACAAAACATTTAGGGAGTTTCTAGGTTTTGGAACAGATGGCATGGGGGCAGTTCATGTGGCACAAGGCTGGGAAGTATTGGTCGAGGTTCCAGTTCGGGTGGGTGTTCTGAAAATGCCACTGGGACACAAGGTTGGATGGTGCAGAATACGCTTCACACTCCTTGCGCATCGGGGCGGCTGTAGAAGCTGCCAGATGTGAGTTGGATGAGGCGGCGGTAAGGAGGAATAGTAGGTGGGAAGCAAAGAGATTAAGCACACTTGCCTATGCCTTCATATGGTGGTGGAATAACTAATAAAAAATAAAAAATAAAGTGAGGGAGTAGGCTGTACATACAAGCTGTGTTGTTTGTGGTATGGGGTACATTGGTTTACTTTAAAATTGGTGCTGCCTGTGTTTAGCGTTTTTTTTTTCCGTCCAGATGGAGGACTTATACGCCTTGTCTGGATTTTCTTTGTTATCTGTATGTTTGTTGGGGGGCCAGGAGAGCAGATGCGAGATCGGTTGACAGACAGTTGGGTAGTTAGAGGAGGGAGGCATGTGTTCACTGGCTAGGGGTATGGGGGTTGAGGTGCAGCAAGGTGATATGGAAAGTGGAACGTTAGGCGCGGCGGGATAAACCTCTGGTCGTTTGGGTTATGTATGCAAGTGGTAATGCTTTTGGGTTCGAATGATCAGGGAGCTGATCTCAGACGTTAAGTCAGATATTTTACGACTTCATATGGTTGTCTAACACTCAGGTGGTGGGGAGGTTGTGGCTCAGAATGGGGGGCCTGGTGATCAGGCAAGTAGAGGTGGAAACTAATGTGGGCCTGTAATTGAGGGTGTTGGAATACACCTCTAGGTAGTGGGGATTGTTTTCTGGGCTCTGGGGCTGCAAGATGGGATCCAGCGGGCCCTGGGGGTGTGGGGAAGCAATTAAGGGTAAGGTGTCATCCTTGCGGGCTGTGGCTGTGTTTTGTTGGTCTTTGACGGTGGCAGTAAACATATGTGATGGAAAGGGGTGGGGGGGCTCATCGATAGTATGTGCCCTTCCGGTGTATTCCAGCGAAAGGTTAGCCGGAATACTGTAATGGTTTCACTGCGGGAAGGGGGTTGTCTCCGAGCTTATTATCCGCTGGAGGCCTATCGTGTGGAAAAAGGCCCCACAGTGTATTGGTGGAATATGTGTTGGAGTTCGGGGGTGCCGTCAAAGACCAACAGACTGGAATTGAACAAGTTGTTACGGAGGTGATATTTTGGTATATATTTGATATTGGAGTTATTTATATGGTGGGAATAATAAATAGGCTGCTATGGCCATTTATACTCCAAAATTAAGGTGTGGTCTCATCATTTTAGAATGGTAAGAAATGGGGATGTTGGAGTACAAGTGGTATAGCAGTATGAGGCAGGTTGGGTACCTCTGAACTACACTGGTCATGACTGATACACCCCGGATATCTAGATTATTTCAAACAGAGGCAGCTAGGGGTTCCGCACATGGTGCAAATAGCAGGGGTGAAAGTGGGCACCCCTGCTAGGTGCCATTAGTTATAGAGAATGAGGGGGAGAGAGCGATGGAAGTCCTAACCTGGGATGTGGGGTGGGAGTAGAGGTGCTGAATCACTCATAGGAAAGGTCCCCTAAACCCAGCATGTTTTAGCGTTGCGAACAGGAAGGGCCAATCAAGATGGTCAAAGGCCTTTTCAGCATCCAGACTAAGTAGCAAGGATGCCGAATTCTCCCTGTTCGCGACCTCCACCAGATCAATCACCTATCTGGTATTGTCACCCGCCTGTCTGAGTGGGACAAAGCCCACTTGATCCTTGTGGATGAGAGAGGGGAGGACTACATTCAGGCCAATTGAGAGCAGTTTTGTAAAAACTTTGAGGTCCGAGTTCAGCAGAGCGATGGGTCTGTAGTTGACGCATAAGATTAGGGTCTTTGTCTGGTTTGGGGATCAGAGTAATAAAGGATCGTTGCATGTCAGCTGGGATGGGGGTGTCCCGGAGGAAGGCATTGAATGTGGGGGAGTATAAGGGTAAAGAAGGTCTTATAGTATTAATAAGGTAGTCCGTCTGGGCCTGGGGACTTGTGGGATGGTAGAGATTTAACAGTCTGTTCTATTTCTTCTTCAGTAATTGGTGTGTTTAGGGTTGCTAAGTCAGAGGCTTGGAGTTGGGGGACTCCACTTAGTTTGAGATATTGTTGCATGCAATGGGATAGGTTGGGGGGTTACTGGGGATGTCAGGATTGTTGTAGAGGTCTGTGTAAAATTCTGCTAATGTATGAGCAATGTCTTTAGGGTGGGGTAGTAGGCAGCCTGTTTTGTTCTTAATCTGGTGAGGCGTGAACATGTAGGAGATGGTACACAGTTTCTTCACCAGTAGGGAGTGGGCCTTATTACCTTTATCATAATATACTTGTTTTAGTTTAAGCAAAACCTTTTCTTAAGGAGAGATAGGGTAGGGGACAATTGTAGTCGGTGTTCTATAAACTTAAGCTCTTTCTCAGTTTGGAGCTTTGTGGCCAGAGCATCTTTATTCATGGCAGAAGATAGTGCCATACATCTGCCTCGAAGGATGGCCTTATGGGCTTCCCAGAGGGTAGGGAGGGAGATGTCAGTAGTGGTGTTTTCTGGTGTTTTCTGCAAAGTAAAATTTTAGGGTGGAGGTTAGCTCTGTTTTTGATGAGAGGTGCTGGAAAAGGAATGTGTCCAAGGTAAGCAAGATAGGGGCGTGGTCAGACCATGAGATCGGGAGTATCCGTGCTTGCATGTTATTCTAAGTGTGGGGTTATTGATAAAGAAATAGTCAATACGTGAGTGTGTTTGGTGGGGTGCCAAGTAAAATGTGTACTGCCGATCCCCTGGGTGGAGAGCCATCAGGGCATCAAAGAGAGCATATCGTCTAGAGCATGGATATGCAATTAGCAGACCTCCAGCTGTTGCAAAACTACAAGTCCCATCATTCTCTACCTCTGGGTGTCATGCTTGTGGCTGTCAGTCTTGCTATGCATCATGGGACTTGTAGTTCTGCAACAGCTGGAGGTCCGCTAATTGCATATCCCTGGTCTAGAGAGTTGGTGGAAGATCTTCAAATCCCTGAGGGTTCAATCCGATGTCTGGGGGCTCATCACGTGGCGATCCGCAGTTTCAGAGTGAATTAAGTTAAAGTCCCCCCACCACTAAGAATCCGTAATCAGACCGAAAGAGTTGGGCAAACACTTTAGACAATAATCTATATTTAATGTTCGGGGCATATAAGGTGACCTCCTGTGTTTGCCACATCCTCCTAAGGATGACAAAGTGGCCATGTGAGTCGCTATAGTGTTTTGAACGGGTGAATGGAGACTCTGCTGGATAAGTATGGCGTTCATGAGGTCCTGAGGAAAGGTAGATCTCGGGGAATTGTTTGGAGGCCAACACGCCCCCTTTATCAAAGTGTGTCTCTTGGACAAAGATAATGTCTGCGCCTGACTGTCTAAATTTCCTTAGTTGCCAGATGTCTTTTTATATGGGAATTTAGGCTGTGAACGTTCAGAGAGGATCTTAGCCATGGTGTCGGGTAAGGGGGGAAGGTATCTTACCTGTTGTGGAGATGAGGTTCCAAAAATTGAAGGCTAGAAGCAGAACTACTTCAGGAGGAGATCCAGGCAAATTCTGCAACCTGTGCGGTGAGCTACACGATGATGGACGGGAGAAGAAAAGAGGAGAGGTAGCAGAAAGGGTATAAAGAAGAGTTAATACATAATAAACACTGAGAAATTAGATAAAATGTTGTCACATGGCCTTGAGAGGCCGTCAGGCATAGGTCAGTATGGTTTTCCAGGGATACCCCCACCCTAATCCAAGGGGATGGGTCAGGCGGATGCAAGGGAGCCCTAGATTGGTCATATAGAATACAAACAACAAAACTATGGTACTTAACCATGGGGGGTAAGCATGAAAGTTCCTACTCTCTTGGGTCTCATTAGAGACATGCCCATAAGGTAAACTGGGGATTAAAACTGGGGCACAAGGGGGGGACTATATATTCAAGAATGTCCAGGGCAGATTCACCAGCCTTGTTAGATGGCAGGTCAGTCCATTAGCAGGTAACATATGAAGAGGGGATGTAGTTAGTTCAGCCGTTTCTATGTTTGTTGCTCTTGTGGGATGCATCCACGTTCCAGGAGCGGTTTGATGGGGGGACCTTCTGCCAGATTGTGGGTGGCGGAGGTGAAGTGGCCACAAGATCCGATTCCGGGAGTTGGGATAGGGATCCCCAGGACATCACAAAAAGTGTTTAGATCCTCTTGGTATTGTAGGGTAGAGGATTTGCCCTGATGTTTAGCTGTAAGGCTAAAGGGGAATCCCCAGCGGTAGGGAATGTTTTTGTATTGTAGGGTGTGCAAAAGGGTTTGCAGAAGTCTGCATTTTTGCATGGTAATCCTTGCAAGATCCGGATACAGTTGCACTTGGACATCTTGGAAAGTGACCTTGCGTGCTAGACGGGCTTGTCGCATGATCTCTTCCTTCAGGGGGTAGGAACTAATTCTACAGATGATGTCCCTTGGTTTGGAGGTGGAGCTCTTAGAATGTAGGGCTTGGTGGGCTCTGTCCATTTCAATATGTTTGGTGGCAGGCTCACCTAGGAGGTTGTTAAACACATTCTGCAAAGTGTTCTGCATGTCCTCAGGGCCCTCAGTCTCAGGGACCCCTCTCACCCAGATGTTGTTCCTGTGCCCCCTGTTGTCCAAGTCCTCCATATGGCGTTGCATGTCTCTCAGCAGGTTGTGATGGTCTGCTCCCTGGAGTTGGGTTCTGTGGACTGCCAGCTTAGTTTCTTGTATTTCTTCTTTGGCCATCTCCACCCTGTCTGCTAGGTGCTTAAGGCCTGACTGTAGCACTTGTATTTCTGAGCGACATCTGGATATTAAATCTGCTATTAGCTGCTCGAAGTCTTCTTTGGTGGGCATTGCCTGTAGATATGAGTGCCATTGTGGGGGTACAGAGTGGATTTGGGCTGGCATTGGGATTTACTGTGGTGGAGGTGGGCGAGATGGCATTGGTTGAGGATGTGAGGTAGCATTGCCCTGGGCAGAGTATGTTAGTCCTGGTGATGCGCTTCATGGGTCCCCCCAGGTCAGTGTTGATCAAGCGTGGGGTCCCTCATGCTTGCTGCTCCAGAGGGGTGGTTGGCAGCGGAGTACACCTTTTGTGTATAGGTGGCTGGTGGTGTAACCTGTTCCATGGGGGGGAGCTGAAGGTCTGTGAGTGAGACAGTCTCTAGGCTCATGGCTCCCCCAAGCTCTTGTAGTATCTGGCTCGATGGGTGCACAGAGCCTGGCAGGGCTGGTAAGTCTATAGAGAAATCTGACGATGCCAGGGATCCAGGGTCAGTTTCATACATACAGGGGCCCTGAAGCTGTCCTCAGCAATCGAGGATATGCATCTGAGCATTGGGTGTATTGTGGAGGAGGGGGGCCGAGCATGTCGGGCTGCAGGCCATGCGCTAGGCCCCTGGGGATACAGTGTGGGGGACTCACCACTCCTGAGAAAGAAGGGATATCCATGGTGCCCATTGGAGCCAGGGAGGCCCTCTGAGGTCCGGGTTGATGTGTGAGCCATCGGGGAGAGCTGCATGTAGGTCTGGGAGCAGGCCAGGGAGGCATTCTGCGCCATTTTGTCTGCTCCGCTGGGAGGCATGTCCATCAGTGGAAAGAAGGACCGGAGGTCCGAGGAGGAACCAGGTGGGGTAGTGATGATCACCAGGCTTTTGTGGATCGGGTGGATCTGGATCTCCCTATTAAAGTGGGGCAAAACATCCTCAAATGTGCCTTTGGATCACGGGCTGAGAGAGAGCAGGAGAGTCAGGCTTCCATCCAGGACAGCTTCCGGTCACGCCCCCCTTAGCTAACTTTATATCCTTGTTCCCGGGCATACCAATACTAGTCATAGGGGGCTTTAATAATTACATTGATCATGGGAAGGACAAATTAATTAGTAGTACTGGAGATGGATCACAGCGAAGGAAAGGGCCTACACCGTTTGCCCGTCTTCTTCTGGAGATGGGACTCACAGATGTGTGGAGGATGCATAACCCTGACACTAAGATATATTCATGCCAATCAGCCTCAGTAGGTGGCCTCTCATGGACTGATTTAGGACTACATAATGAACATGTGCTGCCAATAGTAGATAGTAGAGTGGGAGCAGTCAGAGGTAACAATCTATGAAAGCTTAACCCCTTTTGGTTGTCACTCCTACCAGAACCTGACCCACTCCCAAAAGTTCTTACATCCTTTTTTAAACAGAATATAGGATCTATGAGCAGTGATAATATATGAGAGGCAGCCAAGGCCTATTTACAAGAGAAATTCATTAGAGAAATTTCACATATCAAAACTAAAATGAAAGAATGGCAAAATCTATTGCAAGTTGAAGCACAGAGATCAGAAGCTTTATGTAGCAGACCCTACTGATGACACCAAAAGAAAATGGCTGGCAGCCCAGTCCATGCTCAAGCATTTATCCCTTCAACTGCAGAAAATAAAAAATTATTTCTGTGAAAGAAACACTTTGAAGAAGGGGAAAGCACGGGTCATAAGTTAGCCCTACTAGTCAAATCTCAACAAGGGCACTCACACATAGTGGCAGTGGTGGACACACGGAGCACACCCTGTTATTCCACACAAGCCATTATGGATGTCTTTAAAAATGTATTTCAAGATGTATACACATCTAAAGTCCACCCATCACCTGAGGATATCCACTCCTTTCTAGATAAATACCCTATACCCTGCTTGTCCACCATGGATGCAAAATAATTAAATGCTCCACTGACTGAGGAGGAGCTCCAGAGGCATTGGCCCATGCTCAAAATGGAAAAGCTCCTGGTGCTGATGGCTTGCCAGTGAAAGTTTATAAACACTACACAGCACAATTAATCCCAATACTCCTGCAAGTCTATAACAAGGCATTTGAAACTGGGAGACTTCCCTCTATGAGTGAGGCACTTATTGTAGTACTTTTGAAACCTGGCAAGGATGCCCTATCTCCAGATGCATATAGACCTATTTCATTACTTACGTTTGACATTAAGCTGTTGGCCAGAGTTCTGGCTAACAGATTAGCCGAATATATTCAAACTGTGATCCATAGAGATCAGTCAAGTGTTATACCAACTAGATCCACATCTCAAAACCAATGCAGACTATTTCTCAATCTTCAACTGCCTACAGACAACCCAGTTAATAGGGCCATCTTCTCTTTAGACGTTGCCAAAGCATTTGACAGCGTTGAATGGGCATATCTATGGGGAAACACTGACAAAATTTGGGGTGGGCCCCTCTTTTCACTGGAGATGTATCAAAACCCTTCAGACTCTTCAAGGGCATGCAACAGGGGTGTCCTCTATCACCCCTGTTGTTCACCCTAGCTCTTGAACCTTTAGCCATACATGTCAGAGAATTGCAAAACATCATAGGCTTCTGTCGAGGCCTTAACCATGATGTAATTTCTCTATACGTGGATGACACATTGATTTACTTAGGAGACACCTCCTTGAAGAATGTAATGCGTTTAATTGCTGACTCCGTTGAGCTGTCGGGATTCAGTATCAACTGTAATAAGTCAGTGCTTATGCCACTGGACCCCCTGTCACAATCCTCTACCTGATTGTGCAAGAAACATTATTACAGTTGGTGAGTTCCGCTACCTCCGTATACAGGTAACTCCAGACCCAAACCCGTATATTAAACTGAGCTTAGTACCCTTACTCCGTAAATTTCAGATGAAGTTGAAAGATGAAATGACCTCTCTCAGTGACAGGCAGGGCAAATTTAATTAAAATGGTGTGGGCCCCACAACTTTTATATATATTCCACAATGCCCCTATATGGATACCACACAAATGGTTTACCCAAATAGATGCCCAGGTCAGAGATTTAATATGGGGTAACAAGTCAGCATGGATTTGTTTACATACTCTACAGCTAACTAAAGATCAAGGGAGTCTAGCTGTGCCGCATGCCAGATTTTACTTTGTGGCATCCCAGCTCCAACACCTGGGTAACTGGGGGGTTTCGATGTCAATGATCCCATCAGGTCCCTATTGGATGAAGGAAGGAATATAGCGAAAAGCATTCAGATTAGACTACTCACCTCTATTTTCTCATTCAGGCCTCCAGGGGCAAGGGAGTCCAAGATATAAATCCAATATGTCTCCCTCTAACAGAGGTATTTAAAACGCTCTGCCAGTGGGAACGTACTGGAAATGGACTCTATAATCCAGACCCTGAGGCCTGACGAGGAATGGTCAAGTTTTTTGAGGCAGTGTAGGAGAACACTGTGCATGTTGTCTCCTGCCTCTACGAGACGGAGGTGCTCCCCAAACCTCCTCTTCAAAGTGCGTATGGTTCTGCCCATGTAGTGCAAACCGCACAGGCAGATCAAACAATAGACTACAAACTCTGTAGAACAGATAAAAAAGCTACCGATCTGGTAGGTTTTGCCTTTATTTGTAAACTTTTTGACCATGATTGAGTGTACTTGTCCACTGACTCGGTTGATCGACCCACTTTCATAAAAATGAATCCGTTTTGGATCACCAGCTACCAAGCACCTGATGCTGATGTAACCGAATAATTTTTTCATGAATGTAAGATCCTTTCAAGACTGCCTATGCTGATGTTGAGTATCCTATTCCTTCTCAGTGTTCATGTTGATAGCTTGTAAGAACATTTTCGGTTCTGGGCAGCACCCCCAGTGTCTAAGGCTTAACAGGGGCGTATAATTACAATTTTTTGCTGTAATATTTTGCAACAGGGATTGTTCCTGCACTCAACTAGAGTATCTATGAGGGGTTGCAGTGTTGTGGCACCAGTGCCTAAAGCCCAATTTTTTTGCCCCTGTTCCAAATTGCAATGTTTTCCAGCAGGGCCCATTCCTGTGCACACCAAGAGCAACTGTGTGGGCTTATAGTGTTGTGGCAACACCACCACACCACCACCAAAGGCCCAATTTTTCTGACCCTGTTCAACACGTATAATTGGGCATGTAATTACAATTCTTGATATATTTCACAGCAAGGCCCGTTCCAGCACCCACCAAGAGTAACTGTGAGGGCTTACAGTGTTCTGGTACCACCAACTAGGAATGGGCTTTATGTTTGAGTCGAACATGAGTTTGACTCGAACATTGACTGTTCGCCAGTTTGCCGAACAGGGAACAATTTTGGGTGTTCGTGGCAAATTCAAAAGCCGCCAAACACCCTTTAAAAATCTATGGGAGAAATCAAAAGTGCTCATTTTAAAGGCTTATATGCATAGTATTGTCATAAAGTGTTTAGGAACCTGGGTCCTGCCCCAGGGGACATGTATCAATGCAAAGAAAAGTTTTAAAAACAGACGTTATTTCGGGAGCAGTGATTTTAATAATGCTTAAAGTGAAACAAAAAAAGTGATATATTCCTTTAAATTTTCATACCTGGGGGTGTCTATAGTATGCCTGGAAAGCGCACATGTTTCCCGTGTTTAGAACAGTATGACAGCAAAATGAAATTTCCAAAGGAAAAAGTCATTTAAAAGTACTCGTGGCTATAATGAATTGTCGGTCTGACAATGCACATAAAAGTTCATTGATAAAATCGGCATGGAATTTCCCCACAGGAGAACCCCAAACCAAAATGTAAAAAAAAATGCATGGGGGTCACCTTCAAAATCCATACCAGACCTGAAGGGTCTGGTATAGATTTTAAAGGGGAACCCCGCGCCAAAATGAAAAAAAAGTGTGGGGTCCCCCCAAAAATCCATACCAGACCTTTATCCGAGCACGCAACCTGGCAGGAAAATAGGGGGGATGAGAGAACGCCCCCCCTCCTGAACCGTACCAGGCCACATGCCCTCAACATTGGGAGGGTGCTTTGGGATAGCCCCACAGCACCTTTTCCCATTTTGATGGGGAGAAGGGCCTCATGCCCAAAACCCTTGCCCGGTGGTTGTGGGGGTCTGCGGGTGGGGGGGGCTTATCAGAATATGGAAGCCCCCTTTAACAAGGGGACACCCAGATCTGCCTCCCCTGTGTGAATTGGTAATGGGGTACAAATGTACCCCTACCATTTCACAAGTGTCAAAAAGTTTAAACACAAGAGACAGTTTTTGACAAGTCCTTTATTAATTTCTTCTTTTTTCCACTTCTTCTTCCATCTTCTTGTCTTGGTGTTACCCCAAAGCCCTCCCAATTTTGAGGGCATATGGCCTGGTATGGTTCAGGAGGGGGGTTCTCTCGCCCCCCCTCTTTTCCTGCGGCCTGTCAAGTTGTGTGCTCAGATAAGGGTCTGGTATGGATTTTTGGGGAGTCCCATGCCATTTTTTTTCAATTTTGGGCGGGGTTCCCCTTAAAATCCATACCAGACCTGAAGGGCCTGGTATGGAATTAAGGGGGACCCTCACGCCATTTAAAAAAAAAAAAAAAATGGTGTAGGGTTCCCCTTAATATCCATAACAGACCTTAAGGGCCTGGTATGGAATTTAGGGGACCCCCACACATTTTTTTTTTATTTTGGTTCTGGGTTCCCCTGTGGGGAAATTCTATGGCATTTTTATCAATGAACTTTTATGTGTATTGTCGGAACGACAATTCATTATAGCCACAAGAACTTTTAAATGTGTTTTTTTTTCCTTTAGAAATTTAATTTTTCTGTCAGACTGCTCTAAACATGGGAAACATGCGCCTCTTTACAGGCGTACTATAGACACCCCCCAGGTATGAAATTTAAAGGAATATTACACTTTTATTGTTTCACTTTAAGCATTATTAAAATCACTGCTCCTGAAAAAAACGTCAGTTTTTAAAACTTTTTTTGCATTGATACATGTCACCTGGGGCAGGACCCGGGTCCCCAAACACTTTTTATGACAATACCATGCATATAAGCCTTTAAAATGAGCACTTTTGATTATTCATGTTTGTGTCTCATAGGCTTTAACGGTGTTCACGTGTTCTAACTAATTTTTTGCCTGTTCGCATGTTCTGGATGCTAACCGAACAGGGGGGTGTTCAGCTCATCCCTACCACCAACACCTAAGGCCCAAATTTCTGCAGAGCATATAGGGCAGGCCTCTACTTTCAAACATCTGACTTACAAACGACTCCTACTTACAAACGGAGGGAGACAATAGGAAGTGAGAGGAAATCTACCCCTAGGATGGGAAATTCTCTCCTGTAAGAGATAATATGGGAAAAAGATCTCTCCTCCACTGATGCTTTATCACCAATCCTTTTTTCCCTAAAAAAAACAAATTTTAAAAATGCAATTGTCATTGGGACAGAAAGTGAGGTGAAATCTTCTGAATAGGGGCACAGACGGCAAAACATGCTACAGGGGTGATAACCCTTTCCTATGTTTTCCAAAAAGCTTAAAAATTGATTTTTTGGCTGGAGCTACACTTACAAAATGTACCTGTTCCAAATTGCAAACTGATTCAACTTAAGAACAAACCTACAGTCCCTGTCTTTCTTGGGACCGCCTGTATACTGCTGTTCAGAGTATATAGGGACTGGGGGCCCCACGCCTTTTCTTTTTTTAATTTGGGTGCGGGGTTCCCCTTAATATCCACACAAGACCCAAAGGGCCTGGTAATGGGCTGGGGGTTACCCATGCCGTTTTTCTCAATAATTTTCATCCATATTGCCGGGACCCGACATTATATTACTGCCACAAGCAGTTTTAAATTACTTTTATTGCTTTAGAAATGTCATTTTGTGCAGGGACAGTTCTAAACATGGAAAACATGCGCCACTTTACAGGCATACTATAGATACCCCCAGGTATGATATTTAAAGGAATATTTCACTTTTATTTTTTCACTTTAAGCATCATCAAAATCACTGCTCCCAAAAAAACGACCATTTTTAAAACTTTTTTTGCATTGATACATGTCCCCTGGGGCAGGAGCCGGGTCCCCAAACACTTTTTAGGATAATAACTTGCATATTAGCCTTTAAAATTAGCATTTTTGATTTCTCACATTCGAGTCCCATAGACCTTAACGGTGTTTAAGAGTTTGCGCAAACTTTCGGTGTGTTCGCATGTTCTGGATGCGAACCGAACTGGGGGATGTTTGGCTCATCCCTAACCAGGACTAGGTCCAACCCAGTTGGTCAAAGATTGCATGGCAGATTAGAAGACAGATTCCAAATGTAAAGTAATAATGTATAACTTTTATAGCAATTACTCTTGATGGAACCATGGTGAATCCCAATATCAATAACAACATGTATTGAGGGTAATGTTCTATTCTCGCCCTATGTGCCTTGAAACGGATGATATATTTGTTCTCCCTCTTACCTATCTGCTGTTACAGGTTCAATGCTTTACAATAGTTCCCATAATGCAAGTTCAATGGTAAATGATGTTGTTAATTTATGCAGCACTACGAAATCAATAATAATATATTTGTACAGTGAGTTGATTTTATGCAACTGTTTATACCTAGAAGCTGTATTATAATGATAATAATTATTATACAGGATTTATATAGCGCCAGCAGTTTGCGCAGCGCTTTACAACACCAGGGAAGACAGTACAATCACAATACAATATAGGAGGGACCAGAGGGCCCTGCTCGTTAGACCTTACAATCTAGAAGGAAAGGTCAAGTGGAAACAAAAAGGTAATAACTGTCGGGGATGATCAGATGGATAAAATGAAAATACAGTTGTTAGGTGTGAGTAGGATAGGCTTCCCTGAAGAGAGTTTTAAGGGATCGTCTAAAAGCTAATAGAGTAGGAGATAGACATACCAATTGGGGTAAGGAGTTCCATAGGCTTGGAGAGGCTCTAGAAAAGTCCTGGAGACGAGTATGGGAGGAGGTGAGGAGAGAGCTAGAGAGCAGGAGATCTTGAGAAGAACGAAGAGAACGATTAGGTTGGTATTTTGAGACTAGGTCAGTGATGTAGCTGGGGGCAGACTTGTGGATTGCTTTGTAGGTAGGTGTTAGTATTTTGAATTTAATTTGTTGGGTGAGCGGAAGCCAGTGGAAGGATTGACAGAGATGAGTAGCAGAGACAGAAGGGTTGGTAAGTTGGATTAGTCTGGCAGCAGCATTCATGATGGACTGATGGGGGGTTAGAGTATGCAGAGGTAGGCCAATGAGGAGGGAGTTGCAGTATTTGAGGCGGGACATGACCAGGGAGTGAATCAAGAGCTTTGTTGTGCCATTGGTTAGAAAGGAGCATATTTTGGAGATGTTCACGAGGTTGAGGCGGCAAGGTTTGGACATTGATTGGACATGGGGCTTAAAGGAGAGTTCAGAATCCAGGACTACTCCTAGTACCTTGGCATGTGGGGATGGGCTGATAGTTTGCCATCAATTTTGACTGAGAGATCAGGGGAAGAGGCATGTGGGGGAGGAAACATTATAAGCTTGGTTTTGGATAGATTAAGTTTGAGGAAGTGGTGTGACATCCATAATGACTATACCTGATTATATTGCTGCAATAGTTATGTACCTGACTGTATTTGTATTTGTTTTTGCACAATAAACTTTTACTTGATTTAAAAAAAATCCCACCTTGATGGAGTTTAGTGAAAGTCTGGGGTTACAGAGCAAAATAAAGCTGATATGCATTGCGGAAGGCCCGGAGTTTAGTTTGGTCCCCTGTGAATCTCTCTGGAGTGGGGACTCTGGGTTGGGATGGTGGCATCACCACTGAGGGAGTGGAAACAGTCTGTGTAGGTGCAGCAGACGATGCAGAAGCTGCATTATTAGGAATTGTTAAATTCTGTGCCCGTTCTTTCAGGTTAACGTACCCCTCCTGTAAGGATTTCATGGCCTGTGTGAGAGCTGTGAGGTGCTTTCAAATCTCCATCACCGGTGAGGTTCCTCCTGCAGGCTCAGACATGGCTGTTTGATACTGTTACTTACCTTATCATACAGCCTGACTTGTAGGAGGAGACCTCTCTTACAGCCCTGGCTCAGAAGCCACTGTAGTTGGGACAGTGGCCTTGAGAGAGCAGCAAGTTAGGAGTGCCTGTGAGATCTGTGGTAGCTGGCACAGAAGGATGGATGATGGATCACCAGGGAAGACTAGAATGCGGTTGGCAGATGCAGGTCAGCGATCCGGTGAGCTGGGTGATGCAGGATCAGCAGCAGACTGGAGCAGGGTTAGACAAGCCAGGTCAAACACAGGTAATCGGGTAGAGTAAGGCAGCAGGCTGGAGCAAGGTCAGACTAACCGGGCCCCATTTTGGAAAGTAGACACCCCAAGCTGAGAGGCATAGTGAGTATTTTGCACATCTCATTTGTTTTGGAAAACGAAGAAAGAAAAGGATTTTTTTTTTTTTTTTTTTACATTTTCAAAACTTTGTGACAAAAAGTGAGATCTGCAAAATACTCACTATGTCTCTCAGCAGATAGCTTGGGGTGTCTACTTTCCAAAATGGGGTCATTTGGGGGGTTTGTGCTATCTGGGCAATTCATGGCCTCCGAAACTGTGATAGGTAGTGAGGAGTGAAATCACCATTTTATGCCCTTAGAAAGCCTGAACATGGTGATTGGATTTCGGGGTCCTGTACTTGGCAAGACTGCTAAAAAGTCTCACACATGAGGTATCCCCGTACTCAGGAGAAGCAGCGGAATGTATTTTGGGGTGCAATTCCACATATACCCATGTCATGTGTGAGCAATATATCATTTTGTTTTTCTTTTTGTTTTGTCATTTTCAATCACTTGTGACAACAAAATGAAATGTTCAATGGGCTCACCAAGCCTCTCAACAAATTCCTTGGGGTGTCTACTTTGTTTTTTTTTTGTTTTGTTTTTACTGCCCTGTCATTTTAGCACCTCAAGAAATTAGATAGTCATAAACTAAAATATGTGGAAATTCCAGAAAATGTACCCTAGTTTTTAGACAATATAACTTTTGTTCAAACCAATAAATATACGCTAATTGGGATTTTTTTTTACCTGAGACATGAGGCTGAACACATTTTGACCTAAATGTATGACTAAAATTATTTTTATTGGATTTAGAATTTTTTTTCAACATTTTCAGTCTTTTTTTCATTTATATTGCAAAAAATTAAAATCCCAGAGATGATAAAATACCACCAAAAGAAATCTCTTTTTGTAGGAAAAAAGACGCAAATTTGTTTTGTGTACAGCATTGCATGACCGCACAAGTACCAGATAAAGCAGCACAGTGCCAAATTGTAAAAAGTTCTCTGGTCATTAAATAGAGGGGAGTTGGGACTTTAAATGAAGCACCCAGAGGTGCCTCCACCCCGGTTAATGAATATAGACTAAAAGGAAGTTGGGACTTTAGATGAAACACTTGAATAGTGGAGGTGAGTTACAATGTAAAATATTTATTAAATGGCATTGATCCAAAGACATTAAACCATTGATTTAATATATATACATAGATTGTACACAGGGCCTGGACACGATGAATAGACAAATACATGCATAACAACACGTGTTCCAAGAGGTAGATGGGTAGATAAATATGGCCTGCTAATGCCAATATGCCCAGGTGCTGGCACAGGCACCCACATGGTAAATATGTATCCATCAAATGCTGTATAAACAATGTCATAGAGTCTAATGGTAATAAAAGAGTAAAATTGGTCCGTATAGAGTATTGCTGTGGCATCAAGTAAAGCTCGACGCGTTTCATGGGTAATTCCCATTCCTCAGGAGCGGATGCAACAGAGCTTCCTATGGAATATATATATAAAAAATATAATGAGCCATACTCTAGAAATATCAAAAATATTAATGTATGTATAGGTGGTTAACCAGCCACACTCACCAACCCAAACAGCAAATGCAGAGAGGGGGCGGTGGTGAAGGGACGGCCGAGGACACAACCCCACCATGGGAGCTGAGGCGGCATAATACAAGGAAGCAGCATCGGGCAGTGTAGGGACATGCAAGGTGTAGCTCCATAAACCAAGAAACAGTATATACTTCATGAAGTGGGAATATCTGGGAACAAAATATTAAATATGTGTATAGATATAATAATATGTTTTATATAATAGTAGTGTTATTTATATACATATTTACCATGTGGGCGCATGTGCCAGCATCTGGGCATATTGCCAGTGGCATTAGCAGGCCATATTTATCTACATATCTACCTCTTGTAACATGTGGTGTTATGCATGTATTTGTCTATTCAACATGTCCAGGCCCTGTGTACACTCTATGTATGTGTGTGTGTGTGTGTGTGTGTGTGTGTGTGTGTATATATATATATATATATATATATATATATATATATATGAAATCAATAATGGTTTAATGTCTTTGGATCAATATCAGTGCTATTTAATAAATATTTTACATTGTAACTCACCTCCACTATTTAAGTGCTTCATCTAAAGTCCCAACTTTCTTTTAATCTATATTCTGGTCAATAACTACTTTCTGACCGCCGGCCATCAAATGACGGCCAGGCGGCACACCTATTGTGGCAGGAGGGCGTCATATGTCGGCCTCCCATTTAAACAGGGAATGCGCACAATCGTGCATGCACATTCCTGTTTCTTCGGTGTCGGCGTGTCACAGAGACAATGCTCGCCACCGAAGGGGGTGAACAGCCATTGGTTATGGCTGTTTACCACGTGATCAGCCGTGATGAAGTCACGGCCGATCACAGATGGTCACACCCCCACTGTGCATGGCGCATGCGCGCAACCGTGCTGCGTGTGCACGTCGGTGGCGGTGTGTTCCCCGGGAACACTGCTCGTCACCAATGCTGGTCATTGGCTGGCTGTTTACCCATGTGATCGGCTGTAATCCTTTCACAGCCGATCACTAAAATGTAAAAAAAACGCGGTAACAAGATGTTACCGGGTTCTCCTCCTCACACACCGATCATGTGTGAGGAGGAGATTGCGGTAACATCTCGTTACCGCCTACAGTGTACACCAATCACACTGATTGCCCCTTCCCAATAAAGAGGACCTGTCACCACCCCTCATAGTACCTGTCACTCACAGTCCATCAGAGTACCTGTCACAGCCCATCTGAGTGCCCGAGTACCTGTCACAGCCCATCTGAGTGCCCGAGTACCTGTCACAGCCCATCTGAGTGCCCGAGTACCTGTCACAGCCCATCTGAGTAGTGATGGCCGAACAGTTCGCCCGGTGGTCGTTTCGCAGCGAATTTCGGCTGTTCGCGGTCTGCCAGTTCGGCAGACTATTTGCGCCGTTCGCCCGGCGGACTGCCGTGTTTTTACTGTGTAAAGGAACTTTGACCTGATGACACATCCATCATGGGGTACAGGACAGCCAATTGAGACATGACAGCATATGGACACTTGGACATTCCCCCTAACTTATAAATACACCTGATCCGGCGGCCATTTTACATTCTTTCTTCTGTCACTATAGGGAAAGGTTGCTGTTTGGAGCAGGGAGAGATAAACCACTAGCTATTTGGTACACAAAAGTTCTTTTCAGGACTGGTATAGGTGTTAGGTGTATATAGGTTTGCTGTGCTACTGATTCTTGCAGCAGCCTGAGTGTCTTTTGTCAGTTTAGAGAAAGGAACAGAGTGCTGTGTCTGCTGCTATTTTAGGGACAGCCAGATTAGTCATCATCATCATCATCATCATCATCATCATCATTAGCTGTTACTATCAGGTCCACAAAAGTGCTATTCGAGTGACCAGTAATTGTTCCAGTCTCCTCTGTTTTGCCAGTTTGTATAGGGACAGGAAGGAAGCAGTGTGTCAGGCAGTGAGGGTCAGTTTAAACAGTTGCTGTTACTATTAGTTCCACAAAGGTTCTTTTCAGGACTGGTATCAGTGGTACGGTAATAGGCTTGTACACGTATAATATTCTTTCTTCCAAATATAGAAAGAATATTATACTTGACTGCTGCCCTTCTGCTGCAGTCTGCTAATCATTCACAACTCACTTGTTCCACAAAGCTCTTTATCAGGACTGGTAACTTGGTCTGTCTAGGGTGCTACAGTACATAGAGTTGAGTGAGGTACAGTCTGCCGTTCTGTAAGGACTGGTATCGGTTCACAATAGATAGGGTTGACGTGCACCACTGCTGACCGCTGCCCTATACTGCAGCAGTCCTTCATTGGTATAGGGACTGACGTACAGTCTGCTAATCAGTCACACACAACCTACTTGGTCCACAAAGGTCCTTATAAGGACTGGTAACTTGGTGAAGGGTGCTACAGTACATAGGGTTGAGTGAGGTACAGTCTGCCATTCTGTAAGGACTGGTATAGGTCCACAATAGATAGGGTTGACGTGCACCACTGCTGACCGCTGCCCTATACTGCAGCAGTCCTTCATTGGTATAGGGACTGACGTACAGTCTGCTATTCAGTCACACACAACCTACTTGGTCCACAAAGGTTCTTATAAGGACTGGTAACTTGGTGAAGGGTGCTACAGTACATAGGGTTGAGTGAGGTACAGTCTGCCATTCTGTAAGGACTGGTATCGGTCCACAATAGATAGGGATGACGTGCACCACTGCTGACCGCTGCCCTATACTGCAGCAGTCCTTCATTGGTATAGGGACTGACGTACAGTCTGCTATTCAGTCACACACAACCTACTTGGTCCACAAAGGTCCTTATAAGGACTGGTAACTTGGTAAAGGGTGCTACAGTACATAGGGTTGAGTGAGGTACAGTCTGTCGTTCTGTAAGGACTGGTATCGGTCCACAATAGATAGGGTTGACGTGCACCACTGCTGACCGCTGCCCTATACTGCAGCAGTCCTTCATTGGTATAGGGACTGACGTACAGTCTGCTATTCAGTCACACACAACCTACTTGGTCCACAAAGGTCCTTATAAGGACTGGTAACTTGGTGAAGGGTGCTACAGTACATAGGGTTGAGTGAGGTACAGTCTGCCGTTCTGTAAGGACTGGTATCGGTCCACAATAGATAGGGTTGACGTGCACCACTGCTGACCGCTGCCCTATACTGCAGCAGTCCTTCATTGGTATAGGGACTGACGTACAGTCTGCTAATCAGTCACACACAACCTACTTGGTCCACAAAGGTCCTTATAAGGACTGGTAATTGGTGAAGGGTGCTACAGTACATAGGGTTGAGTGAGGTACAGTCTGCTGTTCTGTAAGGACCGCTATTGGTCCACAATAGATAGGGTTGAGGTGCACCACTGCTGACCGCTGCCCTATACTGCAGCAGTCCTTCATCGGTATAGGGACTAAGAGTTTTGTCACAGGGTCATTTAAAAAATGACAGGCAGAGGAAGAGGCAGGCCCTTCCGCAGGGGTGGTAGGGGTAGGGCAGGAGCAACAGCCTTGAGCCAAAGTGGGAAGTTGCAGAAGGTGCGTTCAATTACTTTAAAGGACGCACCAGACTTGGTTGAGTGGCTCACTCAGCCTTACTCTTCTGCACCCTCCTCATCCTCTCGATCTGCACCCTCTTCTTCACTCTCTGCTATGTGCACCCCCAAAGACACTACCACCAACAACACCACCACCACCACCACATACCTCCCGCTTGAGTCACAGGAATTATTTTCCGATCCATATCAAGAGGACATTTCTGATGCGCAGCCACTCTTCGTATTGGATCAGGAAGAGAAGGTAGCAACAACCGCTACTCAGCAGTCTGACGACAGTACCCAGATCAGCCCAAGGAGGAGGTTGGTCCCCGGTGTTGCTGCCTACTCCGAGATCTCTACTTATAGCGGTGGGGAAGGTGACGTTGATGATGACGTGTCTAGTGATGTCACGTGGGTGCCCACAAGAGAGGAAGAGGAGGGGAGTTCAGAGGGAGATATGGACCAGCAGATAGGGAGGAGAAGCAGGACTAACTTACATTGCACAGGAGGGACAAAGCAGACTGCAAATGTATCAGGAGCGAGTCATCGACTATGTACGGTCACATCTGGCGCTCCCAGGACACCGGCACATGGCTCCGCAGTGTGGGCTTTTTTTAACGTGTCCGCTGCTGACAATAGCAGTGCCATCTGCAATCTTTGCAGTCAACGCATTAGTCGCGGTAAGCCCAACACTCACCTAGGGACGACCGCCTTAAGAAGGCACATGGGCAGCCATCACCGAGCCGAGTGGGAGCAACGTAACACACAAAGCCACACTGCAGGCTCTCATCGTCCAGCCTTGTCTTCTACTTCTCCTTCTCCTCTCTCCTCACAATTGTCCTCCACTCCACCTTCCATCACGCCAAGCTCACATTTTTCTGCAAAAAGGCAGGCTTCCGTGGGCCTAATGTTCGAGCGTAAAAAAATGATGACGCCGGATAACCCTCTTGCCCAACGATTGACGGCTGGCTTGTCAGAACTCATAGCCCGCCAACTACTGCCATATAAACTGGTGGACTCGGAGGCCTTTCGCAAATTTGTGGCCATTGGAACTCCACAATGGAAGGTCCCAGGAAGGAAGTATTTCTCAGAGAAGGGAATCCCAGAGCTATATGGCCATGTTCAGCGGCAAGTGAATGTATCTCTGGCACACAGTGTTGGTGCCAAGATACATCTGACCACAGACACGTGGTCTAGCAAACACGGGCAGGGAAGGTATATCACTTTTACTGCCCACTGGGTGAACCTTCTGACGGCCGTCAAGCATGTAACCCGTGGCACCCGCGTAGATTTGGTTTTACCGCCACGGATTGCATGCAGGCCTGACTCTTCTTCTCCTCCTCCTCCTACTCCATCCTCCTCCCTCTCCTCCTCAGCTGCCTCCTCCTTTTCCGCTGCTAGCGTCTCTTCTGCTGCACCGCCCAAGCTCCCCAGAACCTATTCCACATGCCAGGTGAGACGTTGCCATGCCGTGCTGCGTCTGTTGTGCCTGGAAGCCAAGAGCCACACTGGCCCGGCACTCCTTTCAGCTTTGCGTTCACAGGCAGATCAGTGGCTAACACCGCTCAATTTGACAGTTGGTAAAGTGGTGTGTGACAACAGTGCCAATCTGCTTAGCGCATTGAAACAGGGCAAAATCACGCACGTGCCATACATGGCACACGTCTTAAACTTGGTCGTGCAGCAATTCCTTGTCAAATACCCTGGGGTCCAGGACATCTTGCGGCAGGCAAGGAAAATCTCAGCCCATTTCAGAAGATCTTACACGGCCATGGCTCGCCTTGCTGACATTCAGCGGCGACACCATCTGCCGGTCAGACGTCTTATTTGCGATTGCCCGACGCGATGGAACTCAACCTTCTATATGCTTGATAGGCTGCTCCAGCAGAAACGTGCAGTTAACATCTACCTGTATGAACTCTGCGAAAGAAACGGTTCTGGGGAGCTGGGTTTTTTTTCACCGCGCCAGTGGCTGCTCAAGCGCGACACATGCAGACTTCTGCGGCCATTTGAGGAGATCACCAAACTGGTCAGTCGCAGCCATGGCGCCATCAGTGACATGGTACCTTATGCCTTCTTTATGGAGCGTGCATTGCGTCGTGTCATTGATCAGGCTGTGGAGGAGCAGGAGCGGGACGATGAGGAAGTCGCAATGCTGGATGAATTCCCAGGGGGGGCTACTCTATCTGAGACAAGTCAACAACAGGAGTCTGATGAGGAGTCAGAGGACGATGGTGCCGGGGCAGATGAGGAGGAGCAAGAAGAGCATGCTTTAAACCTTTCTGGGATCCCTGTTGTGCGTGGATGGGGAGAGGAGAATGAAGAGGACGACATTATCCTGGATGATGAGCAGGAGCCAGGCCACCACACCGCTTCCACTTTAGTGCAAATGGGGGCCTTCATGCTTCAGTGTTTTAATAGGGACCCCCGTATAAAAAGCATAAGGGTCAAGGACCAGTACTGGGTGGCAACGTACTTAGACCCCCGGTACAAACACAAAATGGCGGAAATGTTACCGCCGTCGCAGAGGGCTGTCAGAATGCAGAACTTCCAGGCCTTGCTTCGAGAAATGCTGCATTCTGCTTTTGCGAGCGCTGGCAGAGGAGCAATTCCCACTCCCAGAGAAGGAGTTGCGGATACCAATCCAACAGCGCCTGCAAGAAGAGGCCGGTTTGAAGATGTGTTGGTGACTTCGGATATGAGGTCATTCTTTCAGCCGACCCATCGACAGGTGTCATCCGGATCCAGCATCAGGGAACGCCTAGACCGCCAGGTGTCCGACTACATCGGGTTAACGGCCGATGTGGACGCTCTATGGAGTGATGAACCCCTGGACTACTGGGTGGGCAGGCTTGACCTCTGGCCAGAGCTTGCCCAATTTGCAATCGAACTGTTGGCTTGCCCCTCATCCAGTGTCCTGTCCGAAAGGACGTTCAGCGCAGCAGGGGGGATCGTGACCGATAAGCGTACTCGCCTAGCTCACGACAGTGTTAACTACCTCACATTTCTAAAAATGAATGAATCATGGATCTCGGAGGAATTCAACACATGTGACCAGTAGACCATGTATATGTCTATAAACAATTTTTTTAATCAAGCACACATACCTTCTTTCTTCATTTGGCTCACTTCCTTGTCCCAAAAAAGCACACCGTCCCTGTCCTGTGCTGATTTACTCCTGGGCCTGCTTATTATGAGGGGATCACACCATCCCTGTCCTGTGCTGACTTACTCCTGGGGGTTCTTATTATGAGGGGATCACACCATCCCTGTGCTGACTTTCTCCTGGGGGTTCTTATTATGAGGGGATCACACCATCCCTGTGCTGTGCTGACTTCCTCCTGGGGGTTCTTGTTATGAGGGGATCACACCATCCCTGTCCTGTGCTGATTTACTCCTGGGCCTGCTTATTATGAGGGGATCACACCATCCCTGTCCTGTGCTGACTTACTCCTGGGGGTTCTTATTATGAGGGGATCACGCTTCTGATGTCAGTGCTCTCTATCACGGTGCTGCTGTCAGTGCTGTATATCACGGTGCTGATGTCAGTGCTTAATGTCACACTTCTGATGTCAGTGCTCTCTATCACGGTGCTGCTGTCAGTGCTGTATATCACGGTGCTGATGTCAGTGCTTAATGTCACGCTTCTGATGTCAGTGCTCTCTATCACGGTGCTGCTGTCAGTGCTGTATATCACGGTGCTGGTGTGAGTGCTTAATGTCACGCTGCTGCTGTCAGTGCTGTATATCACGGTGCTGCTGTCAGTGCTGTATATCACGGTGCTGGTGTGAGTGATTTATGTCACGCTGCTGATGTCAGTGCTCTATATCACGGTGCTGCTGTCAGTGCTGTATATCACGGTGCTGGTGTGAGTGCTTAATGTCACGCTGCTGCTGTCAGTGCTGTATATCACGGTGCTGCTGTCAGTGCTGTATAGCACGGTGCTGGTGTGAGTGATTTATGTCACGCTGCTGATGTCAGTGCTCTCTATCACGGTGTTGCTGTCAATGCTGTATGTCACGGTGCTGGTGTTAATGCTTTATGTCACGCTGCTGATGTCAGTGCCCTCTATCACGGTGCTGTTGTCAGATGACTCTATCACGGTGCAGGTGTCATTGCTGTATGTCACGCTGCTGGTGATCATCTCCTGCACCCTCTTCTTTGCCTACCCTGGTCCCTGACCTTCCGTCTCCTCCATTGCTTTCATGCGCTCCACAGTCCTGAATTGTCAGAACAATTTCCCATATAAAAAAAGAATGCTTGTAGTTATCGATCCCAAATTCACCTCATACATGTATTATGTCATTGACCATGTGGTGGGAACATGTTTGCCCAGCTAATAATTATTTTGTGGCTGCAAATTTGACCTAAAGGTTTGCGAAGTTCGCCTCCCATTGAAGTCAATGGGGCCCGCCCCGAACTTTCCGTTTCGCAAACTATCGGCCGCGTTCGCGGTCCGCGTTCGCGAAACATCCCGTCGGAAGTTCGTCCATCACTACATCTGAGTGCCCGAGTACCAGTCACCAGGCCATCAGAGTACCCGAGTACCTGTCACCAGGCCATCAGAGTACCCGAGTACCTGTCACCAGGCCATCAGAGTACCCGAGTACCTGTCACCAGGCCATCAGAGTACCAGAGTACCTATCTGCAGCCCATCAGAGTACCCGAGTACCTATTTGCCGCCCATGCCTCATAGAATATACGTTGGGGTGTTTGCTTTCCAAAATGGGGTCATTTTGTGGGTAATTTCACTGTCCTGGTGGTCCAGGACCTTCAAAAGTGTGATAGGTAGGAATGAAATGAGATGTGTCATTTATGCTCCTAGAATGCCTGAACGTACTACTTCAATGTTCGGCCTCTCTATGTAAACAGGCTGTGTAAAAGTCCTACATATGTGGTATCGCCATACTCGGGAGGAGTAGCAGAATGTGTTTTGGGGTGTAATTTTTGCTATATACATGCTATGTGTTAGAAATATCTTATAAATTGACAACTTTGTGTAAAAAAAAAAATGCGTTTTCATTTTTTTCCACATATTCCAAAAACTTCTGGAAAAAAATGAACCGTTCAAAAGACTCATTATGCCTCACAGATTATACGTTGGGGTGTTTGCTTTCCAAAATTGGGTCATTTTATGGGAAATTCCATTGTCCTGGTACTCCAGGGCCTTCAAAAGTGTAATAGGTGGTTGAGAAATGAGATGCGTCATTTTTGCTCGTAGAACGTCTGAAGGTACTACATCAATGTTGGTGCTCTGTATGTGGCCAGGCTGTGTAAAAGTCTCACACATGTGGTATTACCGTACTCGGGAAGAGTAGCAGAATGTATTTTGGGGTGTAATTTGTTGTATGCATATGCTGTGTGTGAGAAATAACCTGATAATATGACAATTTTGTAAAAAATAATAATAATAAAAAAAATCTTCATATTGCAAAGAATTGTGGGAAAAAATGACAACTTAAAAAAACTCACCATGCTACTTACTTAATACCTTGGAATGTCTTCTTTGTAAAAAGGGGTCATTTGGGGGGTATTTGTACTTTCCTGACTCAAGAAATGAGATAGGCCTGATCAGATGTGATCAATTTTCAGTGATTGGCACCATAGTTTGTAGACTCTATAACTTCCACAAAGACCAACTAATATACACTAAGGGCCGGTTCACACAGCGAGGTGCGGCGAGGCGTCTCCGACTTGCCTCGCCGCGACCTGCGGGGATCTCAGCGGCGACTTGCAGAGGACTTCTGTATAGAAGTCAATGCAAGTCGCCCCCGAAGTCGCCCCGAAGTAGTACAGGAACCTTTTTTCTGAGTCGGAGCGACTCGAGTCGCTCCTCTCAGAACGGTTCCATTGTACAGAACGGGGGCGACTTGCGGGAGCGAGGCGAGGCGAGCCGTGTCGCCTCGCCTCGCCTCGCTGTGTGAACCGGCCCTAATGTGGGTTATTTTTTACCAAAGATATGTAGCAGTATAAATTTTGGCCAAAATGTATGAAGAAAAATTACTAATTAGCAAAAATGTATGACAAACAAAGAAAAAGGCATTTTTTTCACAAAATTTACGTTTTTATTTTATTTATAGCACAAAAAATAAAAAGCCTACTAGTGATTAAATACCACTAAAACAAAGCTCTATTTGTATGGAAAAAAGGACGCAAGTTTCATATGGGTACAGTGTTGCATGACTGAGTAATTGTCATTCAAACTGTGAGAGCGCTGAAAGCTGAAAATTGGTCTGGTCAGGAAGGGGGTGTAAGTGCACTGTATTGAGGTGGTTAAAGGGGGTAAATCCTTTCGGGGCTGAAGTAGTTAAGATAAAAAAACCTTTATCCTTTACATCCTCTGTAATAATTCCTGTAACATCCTAGTATATGATCTATATCTATGGAGTTGAAATCTGATTGCTGGAGACACTAAAGAATGGGGGATGGAAGAATAAAGTGCTTTAACCCTTTCCCGCCGAGCGTACGCACATGTGCATACTCAGCTTCCGGGGGGTATACCGGGATGATGCCCGCACCTGCAGGCATCATCCTGGTACCGTTTTTTTCAGCAGGCGATTGGCTATCCAGCCATAACAACCGATGCGGCTAAAAGCCGCTCGGCTGTTATGCCGGAGGAGCGGGAGGGGACGTCCCCCCTCCCACCGCTGTTACCGGTGCTCCCGCTCGATCAGGAGCACCGATTCCTGGTGCGATGCCTCCGGCCCCTGGGGAGGAACTGGAACGAAGCCGTAATCGGCGTCATTCCAGTCTCCTCATAGTAAACAAGGAAGCGACGTCATGACGTCACTTCCCGTTTACTCGGCTGCCAATGGTGCCGGTTTTAAAAAAATATCCGGTATTCAGAATCGCAGTTTTCGGCGATCTGAATACATTGAAGTGTAAAGGAGGGGTGGGGGGTCTTTTAGACCCCTGATCCCTCCATAAAGAGTACCTGTCACCGCCTATTACTGTCACAAGGGATGTTTACATTCCTTGTGACAGCAATAAAAGTGATCAATTTTTTTTTTAAAACAATTTAGTCATTTTAAAATAAATAAAATAAATAAAAAAATAAAATAATTTTTTTAAAGCGCCCGCCTTCCCCGCGAGCTTGCGAAGCAAAGAAAACGCATACGGAAGTCGCACCCGCATATGTAAACGGTGTTCAAATCACACATGTGAGGTATCGCCACGATCGTCAGAGCTAGAGCAATAATTCTAGCACTAGACCTCCTCTGTAACACTAACCTGGTAACCGTAAAAAATGTTTAAAGCGTCGCCTATTGAGATTTTTAGGTACCGTATTTTGTCGTCAATCCACAAGTGCGTGCAATTATAAAGTGTGACATGTTTGGTATCTATTTACTCGGCGTAACATTATCTTTCACATTATGCAAAAAAATGGGATCATTTTACTGTTTTTTTTTTTTTATTCAAGTGTCCCTTTTCCCAAAAAGTTGCATTTAAAACACTGCTGCGCAAATACCGTGTGACATAAAATATTGCAACACTCGCCGTTTTATTCTCTAGAGTCTCTGTTAAAAAAATATATATAATGTTTGGGGGTTCCAAGTAATTTTCTAGCAAAAAATATGGATTTTAACTTGAAAACACCAAATGCCAAAAATAGGCTTAGTCATGAAAGGGTTAATGTGAAGTGTCCCCCATGTGAATGTAGAATCCCATTGTAAATGTGGAATATCCACCAATATAGTACTTGTATCTCTAATATATCCCAGAAGTCTGAGCTCTAAAGGCTGGAAATGTATATCCACCCCTCCCCCCTACATTCTCTATAAGGGATCCTTTTCCTGTCACAATCCGGTGACCTTCAATGGGAACTCCTGATTGGTGGACTTTAGGAAGGTGATGGAATATTGGGGTCACTGGGGTATCCACCAAAAGAAATTCTGCTGTTTTATTTCATAAACCCCCCAGATCCTTTCCTTTTATCTATCAATTTCAGAAGCCCCTGTATGAGACACTGTGTGAGGTCCTGCTTAATAACCGGGTACATAAGGGGGTAGACTGAGCTGTCACAGTGCCCCCTCTTTATACTGTGTAGACATAAGTACTACAACAGCTTCACCTTTATCAGCTTCCCTAATAACAAGATCTTTCCTCTGTATAACATTCTGTATATCCTGATATTCCGCTCTAGTGATGTTATGTTACTTTTCACTAAATGGGAATAATTCCTCATATTCATCTTATAATATAATATCATGTGTCTGGATTTGTCTCTGCAGGTTGATTAGATGTGATGTGACTTCCTCCGGCTGTGATGATCTCCGATCCATTCTTATCAATAATCAATCCCTCATCACACTGGATTTATCATGGAATAATCTGGAAGACTCTGGAATGAAACTTCTATGTGAGGGGCTCAGAGATCCTGGCTGTACTCTGCAGCACCTGAAGTGAGAATTATCCTATAAATGATATAATATTCTGCAGGATTCTGGTATAAATCTTCTATGTGAGGGATCCAGACATGTCACCTAGATGAAAGTTATACAAAGACAGACCTGTGATTGGCCGGAGTTCCCATCATAGTCCTTCAGGTCACTCGCTGTTATTGGCTTTCATCCCCTCCCCCTCCACTGACTATCAGAGATCAGACTTTGGCTGGGGTCACACTGGAGGTCACAACGGCTCACAGCAGGGGGTCCGGTGCATCTCCATTCACCATTTCAGGTCCAATTTCTCCCAGAATTCTAGGCTGAATTCAGACCTGAAACAGACCAGAAGATGCACAGGACTCTGTATTCTCTTCATTCAGTGACCAATCATAGACAGATGGTCCTCAATTAGAATCTGGAAGGACAGAGCGAGTTTCTAGACCAGAAGTGACCCCTAGATGCCAATAAAATCCCCCCATCCTTGTAGATACAAAAGTGTCACCTCACTGAGCCTCAAAGAGAAGTCCTAGTCATTTCATCTACAAGCCCAGCAGGGGACGAGGCCGATACAGGGAGAAGACCCCGAACTGTCTGCCAGACATTGATTTATATCAGAGATCAGAGGAATCTATTTTATCTCTCATACAAAATAAAATATGAGTTGCAGAGAGATGGAAATAATTGCCCCTGATTGTAGACATGTTGGGGTACATGTACACATAACATTGTATGTGTAGTGAGGATAGAATCCAGGAGAAACCCCCAGAATGGTTCTATGGGGTCTGATCACACCAGACAAGCACTGATTGGTCTTGTTGGGATCAGACTGACATGCCGGTGTTACCAATCCTCATCCATCAGAACCATTCATGGTCCATTTGTCTCTGGTTCCTTCAGAACACAGGACCGGTTTGTGGGCTGCGCAGGGAACACCCCCCAGGGTTGATTGGCTTATGGCTAAATTCCACCCACCTCCATAAAGTGAGGATCCTAACAAACTCTAGAGCTCTTTAAAGTAATTACCTTTTGCAGATACTGCCCCATCACATTATCCCCATCAAAACTGCCCCATCATACTGACACCACCAAAATTGCCCCATTCTATTGCCCCATAAAAACTGCCCCATCAAAAGTGCCCCATCCTACTGCCCCATTAAATTTTCCCCATCATATTGCCCACATCAAAATGACTCCTTTATACTGCCACCATAAAAATTGCCCCATCATATTGCCCCATCAAAATTTCCCCATTATACTACCACCACCAAAATTGCCCCATCCTACAGCTCCATCATTTAGCCCCCATCAAATTGCCCCATCATATTGCTGAGTTTAAAATTGCCCAATCATACTGCCACCATTATATTTCCCCATCAAAATTGCCCCATCATACTGCCACCATCAAAATTGCTATAATCAAAATTGCCTCATCCTATTGCCCCAATCAAATTGCCCCATCAAATTACCCCCATCAAAACTCCCCCATCATACTGCCAGCATCAAAATTGCCCCATCATACTACCACAATCAAAACTGCCCCATCATATTGCCCCCCCTCAAAATTTCCCCTTCATACTGCCACCATCAAAATTGCCACAATCAAAATTGTCCCATCAAAACTGCCCCATCCCTTTTACCCCAATCAAATTTCCTCATAAAATTTCCCCCTTAAAATTACCGCATCAAAACTGCCCCATTATACTGTCACCATCAAAATTGCTCCATCATATTGCCACAATCAAAATTACCCCATCAAAATTGCCCCAATCAAATGTCCCCATCAAATTGCCCCCATTAAAATTGCCCTATTATACTGCCACCACCAACATTGCCCCATCCTATTGCCCCAATTATACTGCCTCCATCACAATTTCCCCATTATACTGCCACCACCAAAATTACCCCATCAAAACTGCCTCAAATTGCCCCATTGACACTGCCCCATCCTATTGCGCCATCATAATGCCCCATCAAAATTGCCCCATCATACTGCCACCATCAAAACTACCCCATCCTATTGCCCCATCAAAATTGTGCCATTATACTACCACCATCAAAATTGTCACAATCAAAACTGCCTCATCCTATTGCCCCATCAAATTGCTCCACCATACTGCCACCATAAAAATTGCCCCATCATACTGCCACAATCTAAATTGCCCCATCAAAATCGCCCCATGAAATTTCCCCATAAAATTGCCCCATTATACTGCCACCATCAAAATTTCCCCACAAAAACTGCCCAATCATACTGCCACCATCAAAATTGCCCCATCAAAATGTCCCTATTATACTGCCACCATAAAAATTGCCTCGTCAAAATTGCTGCATCAAAATTGCCTCGTCAAAATTGCTCCATCAAAATTGCCCCACAACCCCAGTGCTGTGATTGGCTGGCAATACCACAACCCCAGTGCTGTGATTGTCTGGTACCACAACCCCAGTTCTGTGATTGGCTGGTAAGGCTTCATGCACACAAGACGCTGTTAAACGCGTGTTCAGAGGCAGTTGGACACTTTTTTTCAACTGCCCCTGAACTCATTCAATGTTATCCTGTGTCCATGTACACAGTCTCGTTTTTTGCCGTTTTTAGGCAGTTGAGTTTAACCTCGTTTTTCCAGAAGCAAAAACCTTTTTTTCGTATCATCTTCCAGGACAGCCTATGAGATATAGGGCTCCTCCCTCTGGGACAGGAAACACGTCAACCCAATCAAATAAAAGGTGTGGTCCTCCAGGCCCTCCTTAGTTTTTGTGTTTCCTGCCGGACGGGAAGGAGCACATCAGAACTAGTAAGGGGAGCTCCTTCTTCTCAGGGGTTTGTCCTGGGGGGAGCTCCTGGTGGACCTGACCCTTAGCACCCCTCGGTCCGTTCGGAGGGAGGAGAGGGTAGCTATCAGTCCCCGCTGCCATGTAACGTTCGGAGAGAACGGGACTCCGATGGGAGGCAGTCTCCTCCTCTGTAGCGCTAACCGCTCATACCTGGTCGGTCGGATGGCGGGCGAGAGACGTTCGTTTCACTGGCTGGCGTTCGGGTACTGTAAGCGGTGCATTCGTAAGGAACGCATGGCGTTGGGGGTGGAGTTTTTGCGTTCCGGCATCCGGAAGTGGGAAAGACGCACTTCCGCCGGATTCGCGTCATCTGGGGGCGCCGCAGGACCTGTTCCAGTCCTTTGGGCGTGGTGGTGTGGCTACAGGGTTGCCTGGAGCGGTGTGAAGGCTCAGAGAGGCTGAGTAAGACACTGGAACCATGGAGGGCGCAGTTGTGCAGGTGGACTCAAGTTCAACAGGCTCCAGCACCTCTCAGGTAAGCTTGGTGAGGGCAGACCAGGACTTACACTGGGGGGTGGAGGGGTCACTCTGACCCTCCCGGGGTGGAGAACCTGCTGGTGAGGGGGGGGCACTTCCTAGGCAGACCCTAGAAGCACAGTGGTGTGGTCAGGGGTGGTATTTTAATGGGACCCTGTTTTTCTTTGTTTTTAGGTCACATAGGACAGAGCCCAGATACCTTTGCCCAGAAGGAAATGTGCCGTGTGTGGGGCTAAGTTAGGCACGGGTTGGGAGAAGCCGCTTTGCCCGGATTGTGTCAGTAGCCTGGTGAAAGAGGACTCGGTGGCAGCTTGCCACAAGGTTTTGACGTCCGTTAAGGATGAGATAGCATCCACCTTCCAGTCATTCAAGAGCATGATGGATAGGATGCAGGGTCCTTCTGTCTCTTTACCCAGCGCCGTGAGTATGCCCTCCTTGTCTGAACCAAGTCAGGAGGAGGAGGTGGATAAGGAGAGGTTACCTAGGTCATTAGCCTCCTCTAGGACAAAATCTACTTCTGAGTTAGAGGGGGAGGAAGAATCCATTAGATCAGCCAGATACAAGCTGTCTTTGGACGATGTGGGTGACCTCCTCAAGGCAATATTTAACACTTTGGAGATCAGGGAAGAACAGGTCCATCTTTCAAAACACGACATGATGTATCAGGGGTCGAGTGTGCTGAAAGACAGGGTATTCCCCATCCATAAATCGCTGATTGAGACGATTCTGCTGGAGTGGGAACAACCGTAAAAAAGGCCATTTTTTTCAGGTAGCCTTAAAAGGAGGTTCCCTTTTGAGACGGATGCGGTGCATCCCTGGAACAAGGTTCCCAAACTTGATGCTCCCTTGGCTAAAGTCTCTAGAAAGACAGATTTGGCCTTTGACGATATGGGTTCACTCAGGGATCCTATGGATAAGAGGGGAGACGTGCTGCTTAAGAGGGCCTGGGACGCCTCTTCCATTGGGCTTAAACCAGCATTAGCAGCTACCTGTGTGGCCAGAAACTTAGAGTGTTGGCTTACACAGTTACAATCGCATATTTCAGCGGGCACTTCCAGACAACAGCTGTTGAAGTCCTTTCCGCTACTGTTCAAGGCAGTGGGGTTTTTGGCCGATGCCTCTGCAGAATCAGTCAAATTGGCTGCTAGATCTGCAGCACTAGTGAACGCTGCCAGAAGGGCCGTTTGGCTTAAAACCTGGTCAGGCGACGTATCTTCGAAATTGAAGCTATGTGGATTACCGTTTTCAGGGGACCATTTGTTCGGGCCCGGCCTGCAAGAGGCGTTAGAGCGCACGCAGGATGGGAAGAAAGCTCTCCCAGAAAAGAAAAAGAAACCTGAAGTAAAGCGCCTTTTTTCAAGGCTGTAGGCAGCAGAACCTGCAGGAAAGGGAGGTTCGCCCCAAAAAACATTGGACAGGTCACAAGGGAAGGGGCAGAGGAGGAATCTTATTCAATCCTCCTCAACCCTCCACTAAAACCCAGTGACTCCTGCGTCCCGGTGGGAGGAAGACTGGGGAAGTTCCTTCCACAATGGGATACTTCAACCGAAAGCCCGTTCATTCGAGATGTAATAAGGAACGGCTACAGGTTGGAGTTTGGTTCAGTTCCCCTCCCAAATTTTCAGGTAACCAGGTTACCAAGAGAAGGCAAAGGCTCTGGGTCTTCTCCTGGGGGATCTGGTGGACCAAGAAGTACTGGTGCAGGTGCCTCCGGAGGAGCAAGGCTTGGGGGTTTACTCCCACGTATTCGTGGTAAAGAACCCTTTCGGGAAAATTCAGGCTGATACTGAATCTCCGTCCCCTGAACAGGTTCATAAAATAAAAGCCGTTCCGTATGGAGTCAATCTTCTCGCTAACCAAGTTTCTGTTTCAGGGTTGTCACATGGCCACCGTGGATCTCAGGGATGCATATTTGCATATCCCGATTCATCTGGAGTCCCAGAGGTTTCTCAGGTTGGCGGTGAGGATGAACACGGGAGTGTTACACCTCCAGTTTCGAGCTCTCCCTTTCGGGCTTTCAGCCTCGCCAAGGATCTTTACAAAGGCACTGGTCCCGTTAAGGCTCAAGGCTATAACAGTGATTCCATATCTGGACGATCTACTGTTCATAGCCCAGTCGGCCCAACAGCTGCAGAAGGATGTGCAGGAGGCCTTGGGTTTCCTGCGCTCACTGGGGTGGCTGATAAACCAGGAAAAATCCCAGTTGACCCCCTCACAGGAAGTCCTGTATTTAGGATACAGGATTTCTTCAGTGGAGATGAGGGTGTTTCTTCCTGCGGAGAAGATCAAAAAGCTAGAGCAGGCGGTAGCCCAACTTCAATCAGGTCGGGAAGCCCAGATCAGGGAGGTTATGAGAGTCCTGGGGTTGATGACATCATGCTTTCCAGCGGTGGCCTGGGCAAGGCATCATCAGCGCCCTTTGCAGAGACTTATGCTTCGTTATTGGGATGGCAGGGAGCAGAGCTTGGATCAGGTTATGCCCCTATCCTCTGCTGTCAGGAGGTCTCTGTGGTGGTGGCGGGCCCAGGTCAACCTGGACAAGGGTCTTCCCTGGTCGTCCCCACAAGCTATGGTGGTGGTCACGACCGATGCCAGTGCACTGGGTTGGGGTGCCCACCTAGAGGGAATCTTAGCCCAAGGTACCTGGTCGAATCTAGAGGCAGGTCGTTCCTCAAACCAGAAGGAGCTTCTGGCAGTTTGGAAGGCTATAGAAACCTTCCAGTCCCAGTTACAGGGCAGGGATCTGCAGGTTCGGTCAGACAATGTGGCAGCAGTAGCCTACCTGAACAAGCAAGGGGGAACCAGAAGCCCCGCGCTGCAGGCAATTGCGGACAGAATCTTCTGCTGGGCAGAGAAGAACTTGTCCTCAATATCAGCAATTCATCTGAAGGGAACTCAGAGTTTGCTGGTCGACTTTCTCAGTCGGCAGAAGATAGGTCAGGACGAGTGGTCCCTCAACAAGGATGTGTTCGAAGAGATTGTGTCATGCTGGGGAAGGCCAGAAATAGACCTATTTGCAACAGAAAGCAACAGGAAGGTGACACAATTTTTTTTGGTTCACCCACAGGATCTGGCCAGGGGGATAGACGCCCTTGCCAATCCATGGTTGTTTGGCCTGTGTTATGCCTTCCCTCCTGTAAGGATGGTGGTGGAGGTTCTGCAGAAGTTCCGATCGGAAGCTACGGACCTCATTTTAGTGGCTCCTTTTTGACCAAGGAGACCCTGGTTTGCCAGCATAAAGAGGTTGGCTGTTCATCCTCCGATATTACTGCCAGTCAGGGAGGATTTGCTTTCCCAGGGGCCGATCCTGCATCCTGAAGCCGCGTACACACGGGGCGGACTGTCTGGCCAACTTAGTCCGTCAGACAATCCGACGGACAGTCCGTCATACTTTCGAATGAACGGACTTGCCCACACACGGCACTTTATGAGCGGACTAATACGGCGTACTAAGTCCGCCGTACTATCCGCCCTACTTTTGAAATGAACGGACTCGCCCACACACGCGGAGGAAAGTCCGCTCATTTCGAGCGCCTCTCCAGGTAGGCGGGGCCCGCGAAGGAGACGTCGCTGACCCCGCCGCCTGGAATGGACTTAAAGGGGAACCCCAACGCCGAAAAAAATCGACGTGGGGGTCCCCCCCAAGTCCACAACAGACCCTTGTCCGAGCACGCTACCCGGCCGGCCAGGAAAGGGGGGCGAGCGAGTGCCCCCCTCCTGAGCCGTACCAGGCCGCGTGCCCTCAAAATGGGGGGGTGCCTTGGGGAAGGGGGGGCCGCGCGGCCCCCCCACCCCAAAGCACCTTGTCCCCATGTTGATGAGGACAAGGGCCTCTTCCCGACAACCCTGGCCGTTGGTTGTCAGGGTCTGCGGGCGGGGGGCTTATCGGAATCCGGGAGCCCCCTTTAATAAGGGGGCCCCCGGATACCGGCCCCCCACCCTATGTGAATGAGTATGGGGTACAATGTACCCCTACCCATTCACCTGTGGAAAAAAAGTACAAAAAAACCACAACACAGGGTTAAAATATTTTATTGCACAGCTCCCGGGGTCTTCCGTCTTCGGGGGTCTTCTCGCCGGACTCCTCCGCTATCTTCTTGTAGCTCTTTTGCTAGCGGAGGAGTCCGGCTTTCTTCCTCGCCGCCGGCCTCTTCTCCCGACTTCGGGGGTCTTGTCCCCCTCTTCGGTTCTTCTGCCGGGCCACCGCGCCTTCTTATAGCTCTTTTACAGGCGGTGGCCCGGTCTTCTGTCGCCGCCTTCCGTTCTTCTTCTTCTTCTTCTTCTTCTTCTTCTTCTTCTTCTGATGTTGCCTCGACGATCTCTCTGGCCGAAATGCCAGGGATGCACTGCGCGGCCACTTATATAGGGACAATGGGGCGGTGTCACATGGCTTTATGTCACATGGGTTGGTCACATGGGTTGATGTCACATGGGGATTATGACATCGTAAGGGGGCGGGGTCACCATGTGACCAACCCATGTGACATAAAGCCATGTGACACCGCCCCATTGTCCCTATATAAGTGGCCACGCAGTGCGTCCCTGGCATTCCGGCCGGAGAGATCGTCGAGGCAACATCTCCTGGAGAAGAAGAAGAAGAACGGAAGGCGGCGGTGACGGCGGTGACAGAAGACCGGGCCACCGCCTGTAAAAGAGCTATAAGAAGGCGCGGTGGCCCGGCAGAAGAACCGAAGAGGGGGACAAGACCCCCGAAGTCGGGAGAAGAGGCCGGCGGCGAGGAAGAAAGCCGGACTCCTCCGCTAGCAAAAGAGCTACAAGAAGATAGCGGAGGAGTCCGGCGAGAAGACCCCCGAAGACGGAAGGCCCCCGGAGCTGTACAATAAAATATTTTAACCCTGTGTTGTGTTTTCAATAAAATATTTTAACCCTGTGTTGTGTTTTTTTTTGTACTTTTTTTCCACAGGTGAATGGGTAGGGGTACATTGTACCCCATACTCATTCACATAGGGTGGGGGGCCGGTATCCAGGGGCCCCCTTATTAAAGGGGGCTCCCAGATTCCGATAAGCCCCCCGCCCGCAGACCCCGACAACCAATGGCCAGGGTTGTCAGGAAGAGGCTCTTGTCCTCATCAACATGGGGACAAGGTGCTTTGGGGTGGGGGGGCCGCGTGGCCCCCCCTTCCCCAAGGTACCCCCCATGTTGAGGGCACGCGGCCTGGTACGGCTCAGGGGGGGGGGGGGCGCTCGCTCGCCCCCCTTTCCTGGCCGGCCGGGTAGCGTGCTCGGACAAGGGTCTGTTGTGGACTTGGGGGGGACCCCCACGCCTATTTTTTTTCGTTGGGGTTCCCCTTTAAGTCCATACCAGGCGGCGGGGCAAGCGACGTCTCCTTCGCGGGCCCCGCCTACCTGGATACCCACTCGAAATGAGCGGACTTTTCTCCGGGCGGGAAAAGTCTGCTCATTTCAAAAGTACGGCGGACTGGCACACACGGGCGGATTGTCCGCCGAAATGCGAGTCCGATGGACTGTATTACGAAAATTCAGAAATACTTAGTCCGCCAGACTGCATGCTGAAAAAGTCCGCTGAAGCCCACACACGAGCGGACTGTCCGCTGAAATGTGTTTCGGCGGACTAAGTAGGCCAGACAGTCCGCCCGTGTGTACACGGCTTCAGATAGAGAGACTCAAGCTTGCGGCCTGGTATCTGAGGAACAGATCTTAAGATCACAGGGTTTTTCAGAGAGAGTGGTTAAGACCTTGTTAGAATGCTGTAAACCAGTAACTAGAGCGATTTACGCCAAGATAGGAAAAAGGTTTAATTCCTGGTTGCGAGAACAAGGGATTGCAAGTCCCGGGGTCCCGGCAGTCCTAGATTTTCTGCAAGCAGGGGTAGAGCTGGGCCTCTCTATCAGCACCCTAAAGGTATAGGTGGCGGCCTTAAGTGTTTTCCTTCAGTCCTTTCTCCAGCAGAATCCTTTTGTCAGGAACTTCTTCAAGGCTTTGGCTAGATCCAGGCCTGTGAGGATGAAGACCTGTCCTACTTGGGATTTGTTCTTGGTTCTTAGAGCTTTGACCCAAGGTCCATTTGAACCATTAGAGAAAGCATCACTTAAGTGGATGGTACTAAAAACTGTGTTTTTGATAGCGATCACGTCAGCTAGAAGGGTCAGTGATCTGAAGGCGCTCTCGGTCAGAGAGCCATTTTTGTTAATTTTAGAGGACAGGGTAGTACTTAAGACTGATCCTAGTTTTCTCCCTAAGGTTGTGTCCACTTTTCAGAGGACACAGGATATTATTTTACCAACATTTTTCTCAGCCTCAGGCGAGGGTGAGGCGAGATCTTTAAGTTTGTTAGACGTCAGGAGAAGTATATTAATTTTTTTAGAGGCCACTAGGGTCTTCAGGAAGTCAGACTCACTTTTTGTTAATTTTTCGGGCGCCCGCAAGGGCTGCAAGGCGTCCAAATCGTCTGTCACCAGGTGGATATGAATGGCGATAGTTAAAGCCTATGAATTAGAGGGAAAGCAGGCACCCTTAGTTAAGGCACACTCTACCAGGGCGGTTTCCGCATCATGGGCAGAGAGGGCTGGAGCCTCTCCGGAGGAGATCTGCAAGGCAACAACGTGGTCCAGCTACTCTACGTTTGCAAGACATTACCATCTGGATTTATGGTCTGATAAAGAGCAGACTTTTGGACGAAAGGTCCTCCAGGCAGTGGTCCCGCCCTGACAAGGTGAGCTCCTTGCTTATCTCAGAGGCTGTCCTGGAAGACGATACGAGAAAACCGGAGTTAGACTTACCAGTAACTCTTTTTCTAGGAGTCTTCCAGGACAGCCTGGTTTCCCACCCAAAGTTTAAGTTGGACTAAGTGGTGAGGATGTGTACTAACGTGATTGTTAGTGTGTGATGTCTTTCAGAGCCTTCCAGCAGTTCTTGGAGTAAAACTGAGGAGGGCCTGGAGGACCACACCTTTTATTTGATTGGGTTGACGTGTTTCCTGTCCCAGGGGGAGGAGCCCTATATCTCAGAGGCTGTCCTGGAAGACTCCTAGAAAAAGAGTTACCGGTAAGTCTAACTCCGGTTTTTACACGTTTCAGACGCAAAACGCAGCTACCGCGTTTTGTTGTGTTTTCGTTTATAAGCGTTTTTAAAGGTGACCTATTTTTTTTACATTAAAAATCTCAAAAATGATTGCAAATGATGAAAAACCATTAAAAAATATTTTAAACAATTGCAAGTGGACAATCCACAACTTGTGGCAAGTGACATGGCAGGTGGCAAGGGACATGGCAAGTGGACAATCCACAACTTGTAGCAAGTGACATGGCAAGTGGACAATCCACAACTTGTGACAGGTGACGTGACAAGTGACCAGGCAGGTGACGTGGCAAGTGGACAATCCACAACTTGTGGCAGGTGACATGGCAAGTCACGTAGCACGTGGACAATCCACAACTTGTGGCAGGTGGCGTGGCAAGTGGACAATCCACAACTTGTGGCAGGTGGCATGGCAGGTGACATGGCAGGTGACGTGGCAAGTGGATAATCCACAACTTGTGGCAGGTGACGTGGCAAGTGGATAATCCACAACTTGTGGCAGGTGACGTGGCAAGTGATGTGGCAGGTGACATGGCAAGTGGACAATCCACAACTTGTGGCAAGTGACATGGCAAGTGAACAATCCACAACTTAAGGCAGGTGACGTGGCAGGTGACGTGGCAGGTGACGTGGCAAGTGACATGGCAAGTCAACAACCCACAACTTGTGGCAGGTGACCTGGCAGGTGATGTGGCAGGTGATGTGGCAAGTGGACAGTCCACAACTTGTGGCAGGTTCCATGCCAAGTGACACGCTAAATACAGGTACACTTCTGCTCTCACAGCTGTTGCTACTCACTCTGGTCTCACAAAATTGCTGAAATAGTTAATACTGTTTTTTGAGCTTGGGGAGGGTCTATGATTTTTTTTTTTTTCCATGAAAGAATTTTATTGAAAATAAAATGAAAATACAGAAGTATCATAGAAATGAACTGACAATGTGTATAAATGGCAAACATTTGTAGGAGTAATTAACAGAGTGTACTGGTATTTCACCAACTTTATATGTCTCCACTTTGTAATGGTAGGCCGAGTCTCCCAATGCATCTGTCATTCATATATTTTTCAGGGTATGAAGCTTAAAAACTGCATTTCGATAATCAGATTAGGAGACTTTAGGTGGAAAAAAAAATTTTTTTTGGTATCCTCTGTCTCGGTAGGTAGAGTAGAAATGTAGATAGTCGTCTAGGTCAGGGTAGTCAAGGGCTAAAGAACGTCAGTCGTCAATAGGGAAAAGACTGAAAAAAGAAAACACAAAGAAAAGAAAAAAAAAATTAAAGGGAGGGGGGGGGGGAGTATCTTAGAGGGAAGTGACTAGGGGGGAGATAGGAAGGGGTAGATGGAGAGTCAGGGGAGGGGGTGTGTCATCCAAGGGTGTTGCCCTCCCGGCCTCCACCATTTTCCAGTGAGGGGGGGTTCCATGTAGGGGCCCCCGACCAGCGGTTTTCCCTGGGCCCCTATATATGTGGGCCAGGGATATTAGACAGGACAAGCAGAAATGTTTAACTGGGGAGAACTGGTGGGGAAACTCCTGAGCCGCTATTAGTACAGTGAGGACGATTTGGGTTCATTATGGTGGAGTATCTGTCTGAAGTACTAAAGTGCTTCCAACAGGCCCATGTCTGTGAGTATTTTGAAGGGGAATCTCGGGCAATGTAGATCAATTCTTCCATCTCGGCTATTCTCCCCACGCGCATAAGCCATTCAGATGTCGTTGGAGTATGTGGGGTGCCCCAGTGAGATGAAATGCACAGTTTAGCAGCATTTATCATATGAACCCCTACGGATTTCCTGTACAATTGGGTTGAGGTGGAAGCGTGGTGTAAAATGAGCCGAGCTGGGGTGAAATCAATAGGATATGTGGTTACTTGTGAGGTCATATCACGTACCTGTGTCCAGAAAGTCTGAAGGAGTTGGCATGACCACCATATGTGCAGGAATGTGCCTCTATCGTTCGAGCACCTCCAGCACTTATCAGATGTGTCAGGATTGAATTTGTGTAAGAGCTCTGGTGTGCGGTACCATCTGGAGAGCGTTTTGTAGTTATTTTCTTGAATCGAGACGTTAAGTTAGCCTTTATGGGCTATCGTAAAGATACGTTCCCAGTCTGCTTCTGATAAATCTAGTTGTAGATCTTTTTCCCATGACTGACATGCCTTCCCTTCTTTCGGGGATACTGCTGTGAAGAACGTGGAGTGTATGTTGGAGATCATATGTTGTTGCGTCGTGGTCTGGGAACATAAATTCTCAAATGGGGTCAGGTCTCGCGCCAGATGCGAATCCTGGTTGTTTGTGGTGAGGAAGTGTCGGACTTGGAAATAGGACCAATAGGGGAATGCAGGGCTATCTGGGAGGCGTGGAAGTGCGTTTCGTTCTAGGAGTGTGCCCCCCTGGAAGAAGTGGCGGACTAAGATTGATTCATGTGGCCATATATTTGCTAGGAAATTACTGGACATCCCAGGAGAAAAGGCTGGGTTATAGCGAACCGGTGTGAGGGGGCCCAGATTGGATGAGATCCGGGATTCCCTACACACCTCCCTGAAGCATCCCAAGGTTGCTCCTATGAGGGGATGTTCCATCAAGGTCTTGGGCACATGGGGGAAAAGTATCCACGGCGTGGACTTGAGAGGTAATTCTGAGAATGATTCCTCTAAGGTTACCCAGTCCTTACAGCTTTTGTGTAAAGACCAATCTACTATGCTTCCAAGGTGGCAGGCTCGGGAGTAGTTTAGGATATCTGGGGGACCGTTTCCTCCTTTAGTTTTGGGCTTAGAAAGTTGAGAGAAACTTATCCTTGGACTTTTTTGTCTCCATAGGAACTTTAAGGATAGACATTTTACTGTCTGAAAGAAAGCTTTTGGAAGTTTAATGGGGAGTGCTTGCAAAAGATATAAGATACGTGGGAGGACATTCATTTTATGAATGGCCACTCGACCAAACCAAGAAAAATTAGGTCTTTCCCATCTGCGTAGGTCTTCAGAAATGGACTGGACCAGTGGAGCAAAGTTTTTTGCATATAAATCTGATAAATGAGTGGTTAGTTGGGTACCTAGGTATGTGATAGCGTCTTTTTTCCATACGAAGGGGAAATTATTTTGACATTGGGTGACAATCTCTTCTGGTAGGGAAATGTTTAGGGCGTGGGATTTAGAAAAATTAATCTTTAAGTTGGATATGCTGTGGAAGAGTTTGGGAATCTACGTCAGAGGATCGGTCAGGAAGAGCAAGATATCGTCGGCAAAGGCCGCTAGCTTATATGTGCGTCCTGCTACTGGAATCCCTTTTATGTTATCATTGGAATGGAGGCATTGGAGGAAGGGTTCCAAGGTCAAAATGAAGAGGAGTGGGGAGAGTGGGCATCCCTGTCTCGTTCCGTTATGGATGGGGAAGGCGTTTGACAGATGGCCGTTAACCCGGACTCTTGCCGTCGGCGTAGCATATAAGGCCATTATGAAATCATACCTAAGGTTTTGTATTCCTAAGTGGCGTAAAACCGCACCTAGATAGTCTCAGGCCAACCTGTCAAACGCCTTCTCCGCATCCGAGGACAGAAAGAAACCCTGCCGGTGTTGAGTAGTCAATAGGTGGTGTAGGTTGATAGCTTTGATGGTGTTGTCCCTGGCCTCTCTGCCAGGGACAAACCCCACTTGATCTTTTGTAATAATAGAAGGTATGAAGGGCAATAGGTGGTTTGCTAGCATTTTGGCGAATAATTTAAGATCTACGTTAAGTAGGGATATCGGTCTGTAGTTGGTGACTGATGTAGTATCCTTATTTTCCTTGGGTATAACTGTAATATGCGCTTCTAGTAATCTGTGGACTGATGTGGAAGTTGGGGCAAGGGAATTGAATGCCTTGAGAAAAGGGGCCGATAGGAGATCTAGAAAAGTTTTATAATATGGTGCTGAGAAGCCGTCAGGGCCTGGACTTTTACCTGGTTTTAGTTGTTTGATGGCTCTCTTGAATTCGTCTATGGATAAGGGTTTATCTAATTCGCAGGCCTCTTCTCTGGGAATGGGCTTGAGGCTGTGTTTTTTAAGAAAGTCCGAGATAAGTGACTGCCTTTTTGCTTGACCTAGGGGGGTTTCAGACTGTTGGGTTAGATTATAGAGCTCTGTGAAATATAGTTCAAATTGTTTAGCTATGTCAGCTGTGGCCGAGTATGAATTACCCCTAGCGTCTTTTATATTATGCACGTTGGTACTGGCTTTTTGTGCTTGGATTGCTCTTGCCAGTAGCTTCCCACACTTGTTCCCCTGTTCGTAAAAAAAAAAGTTTTTGGCTTAAGGTAAATTTGCGGTGTAGGAGTTTACCGTGGATGACACACTTATGCGCTTCCCATACGTTAATGGGGGTTGTCTCCGGGTTATCGTTGTCATGGAAATATTCGCTTAGGCTTGTGCGAATGTAAGCGATATCACTTTCCGATGTGAGGAGCGAGGAGTCTAGTCTCCATAGTTTAGTGGACGGATTGTGTTCTGGAAATGTTAAGGAGAGGGTTATAGGGTGATGGTCCGAGATAAATAATGGTTCTATTGTAGCTGATGTAAGAAGGGCAAGATCTTTTTGTGAGAGAAACAGGTAGTCGATTCTAGAATACCTATTATGGGGTATTGAAAAGAAGGTATAATCCTTCTCGGTTGAGTGTAGGGTTCTCCGTGTGTCGTGAACGAGAAGGTCTTGCAGTTGTGTTTTAATTTGCCTTAACGCCCTGTAAGGCATTGCCGTGGACCCGGATGACGAATCCAGAAGGGGTTGCAGGGGCACATTAAAATCACCTCCAAGAGTTAAAATTCCCGATTGGAAGCTGGCTAGGGCAGATGCAACAGATCTAATAAAGCTAACCTGGGCAGTGTTGGGGCTGTAAATGTTGGCCAGAGTAACTGTTCGACTAAACAGGGTACCATTTAGAAAAATGAAGCGTCCGTCTGGATCTATATGGGTGTCTAATGTGTGCCAAAGGATATTTTTTGACAGCAAAATTGAGACTCCTTTCGTTTTAGCTAAATTATTAGATGCATGAAAGGACGTTGGGTATAAGCGGTTTGAGAATTTCAGGATGTGATTCGTGTGAAAGTCTCTTGCAAGAAGACGATGTCCGCTTTTAATTTGGCCATCCTGTCTAGAATTTGACTACGTTTTTCCAGGACATTTAAGCCTTTTACATTTTGTGAGACTACTTTAAGTTTAAGCTGTTGAAAAGTGTCCATGGTACTTGGGCTCAGTGCAGATATTAGAGTAAGCGCTCAGTACTCCACTCCCCTGAAGGATTGGTGTAAATAGGGAGTGTCCGAAATTGGACTGAACCCCCTAACTATTCCTCAATCTAAAGGAGTACTAGGGTGGAGACCGTGAGGGCGAGAGGGTCTATGATTTTAAGGAAAAAATATATATAAATGGCCGCGCTTAGGAAGGGGGGTTCAGGTTGCTGCCGCCCTTTAATTCCTCAGCCTCTGTTAGGAGTCTGTGGCTCTATAACTGTTTGTAATGTTGATATAGGGCTAGTGGCGCTACCTGTGCCAGACTACTTATTCTATCTATGAAATGACCAAATTTTGTTTAACAATACTTATTGTAGACAATGGGGTCAGTTAGTATGCACACCACATTGTCAGCCGTGTGTGTACTTATTATTATGTACACACATTATTATTATGCTGTGTATAATCACACAGCCGGGAGGTGGAAGTACCCGATGTAAGGCGCACAGAGGCGGAGAGTCTACATGCCCATAACCCCCTAGGGGGATAGGAATCTGGTGAGTGGGGATCCAAAGGGGCACGAGCACAGAAGTCACTGGATTCACGTGATCACGAAAGTCACCTTTTTCTTCTTTTTTTTGAGCCGTTTGGAACTTTATAAGACATCAATTGAACTTTATAAGTTGCACTGAGCACTTTTTGTATTTGGAACATTACACTTATATTGTTTGTGTTGTAATTTCCACAACGTTTACAACTTTGATGGCTGTGGACTGCTGATTATACATATAACTTATCGCGGCCATCTGCACAGTCTAAAAATATCTTTATATATTTTGTGTTTTTTGCACTGTACACTTTATGTATGAGGTTTTGGATTGCTGCTTGTATAGTTTTACCTGTACAAACCTTTTTGCGCTGCTTTGCACTTTATAGCACTTTTTTGCACTTGTGCACCTTATGAGTTCATAGTATATATTTTTTCATATATTTGCTGGAAGTTACAGTAGTAGTACTAAGATTAAGTCCTGAAGTCTCCTTGCATATACAGTAGAATAGAACTGTGTATGAGGGAATACATTCAGGTTTCTTAATTTATAGGTGGGTACATCACGTACACGTATAGTTTTACTTTTTCCAATTTTATTTACCCTTCTTTCCCTCTCCTTTCCGGGCTATTATCCTACTCATAATAATAAGTACACACAAGGCTGACAATGTGGTGTGCATACTAACTGACCCCATTGTCTACAATAAGTATTGTTAAACAAAATTTGGTCATTTCATAGATAGAATAAGTAGTCTGGCACAGGTAGCGCCACTAGCCCTATATCAACATTGCAAACGGTCTATGATGTTAGCTTAACTAAACACTTCTAGACACAAATGCGGTAAAACGCTGCTAAATCGCAGTAAACAGGCGTTTCTAAACGCTGGTTTCAGCTTTTAAAAACATGTGTCCAGCAGAGTTTGCATCGGTGTCTCGTATGCATAAAGCCTAATACCACAACCCCAGTGCTGTGACTGGCTGGTGATACCACAACCCCAGTGCTGTGAATTCATATTACAAACTAACACATTACTAATGGAAATGATGAATGTAATAAAACAATAACTAGTTACAAGTAATTGATGCCACAGCTCCAGTGCTGTAAAATGAATGTATCTAGTTGGATAAATAAGAGGAAAGTCCATATATCTGTGATCAATCTTCCGCAATGATGGCGCCCCCTCCAGTGTGTCACTACAAAATGAAGTGTGTTCAGAGTCCTCCACCTCTGTGCTGATGAAATGCCCCCTCAGGTATTGCCCCATATACAATATAGGTTTCATGTGCTTGTCCCCCCTCTGGGGGGCTCAATGGGCCCGGGGGACTTCCCACAAGATCAGCTGTCACAAGTGTGGGGTCCTTTTAAGGGATCTGGCCCCTCCTGATTGGCTGGATATAGAATTCCAAGCAAAACAAAAATGCCACCAATACTGAAGTGCGTCCTTCAAAACAATTGTCTCTTTATTTACAATAAATGCACTGACAACCAATAACATGTCAGCATATCCAGAAACCAATTGGGCAGTAGATAATATCACTCACCAGCACCACTTCCTGTTTCAGTTCCAGGCAGAAAATGACATCACCCGGCTCCGCCCGAGGGCCGACTGTCCAATGATTGGTTGATCTGCTGACATATTATCATTACTTGTCAGTGTGTTTAGTGATCCTCATGGATTTTGCTACATGGAGACGCATGTGAAGTAGAAATCCCATTATTTCCTATGTGGCCGGTTCCCATCGATGTGCCGCAGTTTAGTGTTAAAGGGAATCTATATGGAGCCATTCACACCTCCAATGTGTGCGTTACCACCTACGCTGCAATGTATATGCAAAGAGAGAAGGAGGGGTTTTTAGGGACTTTCAGGAAATCATGGCCTGGTAAGGTCACATATTTCCATCCCTAGGGACTTTTATTGAAACCATGGCCCGGTAAGGTCATACATTTCCATCCCAATGTAAATGATGAAGGGAGGGGGCTTTTTCAGCCCCCAAAAAGGGGGGGGGGTGGGACTTTATATGAAGCACGTGACTGCAAAAAAGTAAATAGGTGATCATAAGGGAATTTTATTAACGTGATCCTAAAGCATACAAATGATAAACACAATTTACATATAATTATGCATAAAATACAAAAATGAGTCATAGGATAGGTAGACATACATCGTAATATTCATATCAATTGTAAAATGATAAACAATAATAACAAGAGATAATAATGGGTAAAGCAATCAATCACTCAATAAAATTTCCCTAGTTCACCAACAATCCGAATGGAGCACAGCAATAATTAAACAGTATAACCTGCAGGACCTAAGGCCTCATTTAGACCTGTGAGGATGAGTAATTAATCATATTGTAGAAAATGTGAAAGGAACACGGCAGATGTTAGCTCTACGCGTTTCGTGGCTTCCATGCCACTCGTCAGGAGCAAGCACATGTAATATCGATAACTGTAAAGATATGAATATGAGCAAGAGCGGGATAAACAAGAGCATGTATAATCAAGGATGAGGTATAAAAACCCCTATAACTACGGTATGTAATTATACTCACTAGAGTTCTATATAATGGTGGTGTAGTGGTGGGGGACCATAAACCATCAGGGGTACCCCCAACCAGGAGCCGCGGCAGGGGGCCCCACAGAGACGAAACGGGCGCCAAACAAGGCTGGCGCGAGAACCGAGGTATATCTAAAAGAAAAGTGGGGTGATGATTAATTCATCAACCTATAATAGTGGTACAAAGGGGTGAAATTAAAAAGCTGAAAAACCGGTTCAGGTGAAACCATCAGTGAAGGTAAGAGGCAAGGTTGCCACTGGGTGAAAAGTGAAAAGGAAAGGGGAATTAAGCGCCCCATAAGTAAGGAGTGGGGTGTTAGGAAGTGAAGATAAAGGACATAGAGCCTAAGCTAAAAGGGAGTGGAAAAGGGGTGACCAGACAACACAGAAGGTTGTCAGTAGTGACAAAGAAAAAGAGGTAGGAACCGATTAAAACTGTGAAAATCAAAAAGGCAGTGAGGGGAAGTGAAGAGTTTACCTGACAAGATTTTAAATCCCAGGGAAGGAGAATATAAAAACCCAAGTGTAGTGGTGTCCGGTGTGGGGAATTCCTCGAGTGCCCTAACCGCCCAGAGAGACACCCATATAACGCCAACGCGGAACCGCCCACCAACGTCACGCCGTGTGGCGAGAGGGGGAGAGCGTCGCAAGCATGGCCGGAAATATACGACCAAACGGCACGCTACTGACTCCCCTCAAGCCCACGAGTCTGGAAAACAAACATCAGTGCGCAGCGCCACCGTCAAGGGGACGTCGCACGCATAGCGTAGGTGCGTGACGTTGACGCTCAAAGGCGGAGTATCCACCCACCCCAAGGAACAGAGGTGGGAGGAGACCCAAAATGCACGTCACAGCTCCCGGACAGGGAGAAAAAAACCCGACGACAAAACAGTCCCACCAACCAACCAACATCGGTAACAGAACACCTAGCTAGTACAGATGATAATGGACATATAAAAATAGATAAGAATATAAAGTAATAAAAAAAATAGTCAAAAAGTTTGAGATAATTAAAAGATATAGACCATAAGTAAATATAAGAACAGGGGAGGATACACAATAGGTCATAGGAGCAGGGGAAGTAATCAAGTTGAACCAATAGAGCAACGACACATGCTTCCATCCCTAATGTATATGCAAAGAGAGAAGGAGGGGTTTTTAGGGACTTTCAGGAAATCATGGCCTGGTAAGGTCACATATTTCCATCCCTAGGGACTTTTATTGAAACCATGGCCCGGTAAGGTCATACATTTCCATCCCAATGTAAATGATGAAGGGAGGGGGCTTTTTCAGCCCCCAAAAAGGGGGGGGGGTGGGACTTTATATGAAGCACGTGACTGCAAAAAAGTAAATAGGTGATCATAAGGGAATTTTATTAACGTGATCCTAAAGCATACAAATGATAAACACAATTTACATATAATTATGCATAAAATACAAAAATGAGTCATAGGATAGGTAGACATACATCGTAATATTCATATCAATTGTAAAATGATAAACAATAATAACAAGAGATAATAATGGGTAAAGCAATCAATCACTCAATAAAATTTCCCTAGTTCACCAACAATCCGAATGGAGCACAGCAATAATTAAACAGTATAACCTGCAGGACCTAAGGCCTCATTTAGACCTGTGAGGATGAGTAATTAATCATATTGTAGAAAATGTGAAAGGAACACGGCAGATGTTAGCTCTACGCGTTTCGTGGCTTCCATGCCACTCGTCAGGAGCAAGCACATGTAATATCGATAACTGTAAAGATATGAATATGAGCAAGAGCGGGATAAACAAGAGCATGTATAATCAAGGATGAGGTATAAAAACCCCTATAACTACGGTATGTAATTATACTCACTAGAGTTCTATATAATGGTGGTGTAGTGGTGGGGGACCATAAACCATCAGGGGTACCCCCAACCAGGAGCCGCGGCAGGGGGCCCCACAGAGACGAAACGGGCGCCAAACAAGGCTGGCGCGAGAACCGAGGTATATCTAAAAGAAAAGTGGGGTGATGATTAATTCATCAACCTATAATAGTGGTACAAAGGGGTGAAATTAAAAAGCTGAAAAACCGGTTCAGGTGAAACCATCAGTGAAGGTAAGAGGCAAGGTTGCCACTGGGTGAAAAGTGAAAAGGAAAGGGGAATTAAGCGCCCCATAAGTAAGGAGTGGGGTGTTAGGAAGTGAAGATATTTTATGCATAATTATATGTAAATTGTGTTTATCATTTGTATGCTTTAGGATCACGTTAATAAAATTCCCTTATGATCACCTATTTACTTTTTTGCAGTCACGTGCTTCATATAAAGTCCCACCCCCCCCCTTTTTGGGGGCTGAAAAAGCCCCCTCCCTTCATCATTTACATTGGGATGGAAATGTATGACCTTACCGGGCCATGGTTTCAATAAAAGTCCCTAGGGATGGAAATATGTGACCTTACCAGGCCATGATTTCCTGAAAGTCCCTAAAAACCCCTCCTTCTCTCTTTGCATATACATTAGGGATGGAAGCATGTGTCGTTGCTCTATTGGTTCAACTTGATTACTTCCCCTGCTCCTATGACCTATTGTGTATCCTCCCCTGTTCTTATATTTACTTATGGTCTATATCTTTTAATTATCTCAAACTTTTTGACTATTTTTTTTATTACTTTATATTCTTATCTATTTTTATATGTCCATTATCATCTGTACTAGCTAGGTGTTCTGTTACCGATGTTGGTTGGTTGGTGGGACTGTTTTGCCGTCGGGTTTTTTTCTCCCTGTCCGGGAGCTGTGACGTGCATTTTGGGTCTCCTCCCACCTCTGTTCCTTGGGGTGGGTGGATACTCCGCCTTTGAGCGTCAACGTCACGCACCTACGCTATGCGTGCGACGTCCCCTTGACGGTGGCGCTGCGCACTGATGTTTGTTTTCCAGACTCGTGGGCTTGAGGGGAGTCAGTAGCGTGCCGTTTGGTCGTATATTTCCGGCCATGCTTGCGACGCTCTCCCCCTCTCGCCACACGGCGTGACGTTGGTGGGCGGTTCCGCGTTGGCGTTATATGGGTGTCTCTCTGGGCGGTTAGGGCACTCGAGGAATTCCCCACACCGGACACCACTACACTTGGGTTTTTATATTCTCCTTCCCTGGGATTTAAAATCTTGTCAGGTAAACTCTTCACTTCCCCTCACTGCCTTTTTGATTTTCACAGTTTTAATCGGTTCCTACCTCTTTTTCTTTGTCACTACTGACAACCTTCTGTGTTGTCTGGTCACCCCTTTTCCACTCCCTTTTAGCTTAGGCTCTATGTCCTTTATCTTCACTTCCTAACACCCCACTCCTTACTTATGGGGCGCTTAATTCCCCTTTCCTTTTCACTTTTCACCCAGTGGCAACCTTGCCTCTTACCTTCACTGATGGTTTCACCTGAACCGGTTTTTCAGCTTTTTAATTTCACCCCTTTGTACCACTATTATAGGTTGATGAATTAATCATCACCCCACTTTTCTTTTAGATATACCTCGGTTCTCGCGCCAGCCTTGTTTGGCGCCCGTTTCGTCTCTGTGGGGCCCCCTGCCGCGGCTCCTGGTTGGGGGTACCCCTGATGGTTTATGGTCCCCCACCACTACACCACCATTATATAGAACTCTAGTGAGTATAATTACATACCGTAGTTATAGGGGTTTTTATACCTCATCCTTGATTATACATGCTCTTGTTTATCCCGCTCTTGCTCATATTCATATCTTTACAGTTATCGATATTACATGTGCTTGCTCCTGACGAGTGGCATGGAAGCCACGAAACGCGTAGAGCTAACATCTGCCGTGTTCCTTTCACATTTTCTACAATATGATTAATTACTCATCCTCACAGGTCTAAATGAGGCCTTAGGTCCTGCAGGTTATACTGTTTAATTATTGCTGTGCTCCATTCGGATTGTTGGTGAACTAGGGAAATTTTATTGAGTGATTGATTGCTTTACCCATTATTATCTCTTGTTATTATTGTTTATCATTTTACAATTGATATGAATATTACGATGTATGTCTACCTATCCTATGACTCATTTTTGTATTTTATGCATAATTATATGTAAATTGTGTTTATCATTTGTATGCTTTAGGATCACGTTAATAAAATTCCCTTATGATCACCTATTTACTTTTTTGCAGTCACGTGCTTCATATAAAGTCCCACCCCCCCCCCTTTTTGGGGGCTGAAAAAGCCCCCTCCCTTCATCATTTACATTGGGATGGAAATGTATGACCTTACCGGGCCATGGTTTCAATAAAAGTCCCTAGGGATGGAAATATGTGACCTTACCAGGCCATGATTTCCTGAAAGTCCCTAAAAACCCCTCCTTCTCTCTTTGCATATACATTAGGGATGGAAGCATGTGTCGTTGCTCTATTGGTTCAACTTGATTACTTCCCCTGCTCCTATGACCTATTGTGTATCCTCCCCTGTTCTTATATTTACTTATGGTCTATATCTTTTAATTATCTCAAACTTTTTGACTATTTTTTTTATTACTTTATATTCTTATCTATTTTTATATGTCCATTATCATCTGTACTAGCTAGGTGTTCTGTTACCGATGTTGGTTGGTTGGTGGGACTGTTTTGCCGTCGGGTTTTTTTCTCCCTGTCCGGGAGCTGTGACGTGCATTTTGGGTCTCCTCCCACCTCTGTTCCTTGGGGTGGGTGGATACTCCGCCTTTGAGCGTCAACGTCACGCACCTACGCTATGCGTGCGACGTCCCCTTGACGGTGGCGCTGCGCACTGATGTTTGTTTTCCAGACTCGTGGGCTTGAGGGGAGTCAGTAGCGTGCCGTTTGGTCGTATATTTCCGGCCATGCTTGCGACGCTCTCCCCCTCTCGCCACACGGCGTGACGTTGGTGGGCGGTTCCGCGTTGGCGTTATATGGGTGTCTCTCTGGGCGGTTAGGGCACTCGAGGAATTCCCCACACCGGACACCACTACACTTGGGTTTTTATATTCTCCTTCCCTGGGATTTAAAATCTTGTCAGGTAAACTCTTCACTTCCCCTCACTGCCTTTTTGATTTTCACAGTTTTAATCGGTTCCTACCTCTTTTTCTTTGTCACTACTGACAACCTTCTGTGTTGTCTGGTCACCCCTTTTCCACTCCCTTTTAGCTTAGGCTCTATGTCCTTTATCTTCACTTCCTAACACCCCACTCCTTACTTATGGGGCGCTTAATTCCCCTTTCCTTTTCACTTTTCACCCAGTGGCAACCTTGCCTCTTACCTTCACTGATGGTTTCACCTGAACCGGTTTTTCAGCTTTTTAATTTCACCCCTTTGTACCACTATTATAGGTTGATGAATTAATCATCACCCCACTTTTCTTTTAGATATACCTCGGTTCTCGCGCCAGCCTTGTTTGGCGCCCGTTTCGTCTCTGTGGGGCCCCCTGCCGCGGCTCCTGGTTGGGGGTACCCCTGATGGTTTATGGTCCCCCACCACTACACCACCATTATATAGAACTCTAGTGAGTATAATTACATACCGTAGTTATAGGGGTTTTTATACCTCATCCTTGATTATACATGCTCTTGTTTATCCCGCTCTTGCTCATATTCATATCTTTACAGTTATCGATATTACATGTGCTTGCTCCTGACGAGTGGCATGGAAGCCACGAAACGCGTAGAGCTAACATCTGCCGTGTTCCTTTCACATTTTCTACAATATGATTAATTACTCATCCTCACAGGTCTAAATGAGGCCTTAGGTCCTGCAGGTTATACTGTTTAATTATTGCTGTGCTCCATTCGGATTGTTGGTGAACTAGGGAAATTTTATTGAGTGATTGATTGCTTTACCCATTATTATCTCTTGTTATTATTGTTTATCATTTTACAATTGATATGAATATTACGATGTATGTCTACCTATCCTATGACTCATTTTTGTATTTTATGCATAATTATATGTAAATTGTGTTTATCATTTGTATGCTTTAGGATCACGTTAATAAAATTCCCTTATGATCACCTATTTACTTTTTTGCAGTCACGTGCTTCATATAAAGTCCCACCCCCCCCCCTTTTTGGGGGCTGAAAAAGCCCCCTCCCTTCATCATTTACATTGGGATGGAAATGTATGACCTTACCGGGCCATGGTTTCAATAAAAGTCCCTAGGGATGGAAATATGTGACCTTACCAGGCCATGATTTCCTGAAAGTCCCTAAAAACCCCTCCTTCTCTCTTTGCATATACATTAGGGATGGAAGCATGTGTCGTTGCTCTATTGGTTCAACTTGATTACTTCCCCTGCTCCTATGACCTATTGTGTATCCTCCCCTGTTCTTATATTTACTTATGGTCTATATCTTTTAATTATCTCAAACTTTTTGACTATTTTTTTTATTACTTTATATTCTTATCTATTTTTATATGTCCATTATCATCTGTACTAGCTAGGTGTTCTGTTACCGATGTTGGTTGGTTGGTGGGACTGTTTTGCCGTCGGGTTTTTTTCTCCCTGTCCGGGAGCTGTGACGTGCATTTTGGGTCTCCTCCCACCTCTGTTCCTTGGGGTGGGTGGATACTCCGCCTTTGAGCGTCAACGTCACGCACCTACGCTATGCGTGCGACGTCCCCTTGACGGTGGCGCTGCGCACTGATGTTTGTTTTCCAGACTCGTGGGCTTGAGGGGAGTCAGTAGCGTGCCGTTTGGTCGTATATTTCCGGCCATGCTTGCGACGCTCTCCCCCTCTCGCCACACGGCGTGACGTTGGTGGGCGGTTCCGCGTTGGCGTTATATGGGTGTCTCTCTGGGCGGTTAGGGCACTCGAGGAATTCCCCACACCGGACACCACTACACTTGGGTTTTTATATTCTCCTTCCCTGGGATTTAAAATCTTGTCAGGTAAACTCTTCACTTCCCCTCACTGCCTTTTTGATTTTCACAGTTTTAATCGGTTCCTACCTCTTTTTCTTTGTCACTACTGACAACCTTCTGTGTTGTGTGGTCACCCCTTTTCCACTCCCTTTTAGCTTAGGCTCTATGTCCTTTATCTTCACTTCCTAACACCCCACTCCTTACTTATGGGGCGCTTAATTCCCCTTTCCTTTTCACTTTTCACCCAGTGGCAACCTTGCCTCTTACCTTCACTGATGGTTTCACCTGAACCGGTTTTTCAGCTTTTTAATTTCACCCCTTTGTACCACTATTATAGGTTGATGAATTAATCATCACCCCACTTTTCTTTTAGATATACCTCGGTTCTCGCGCCAGCCTTGTTTGGCGCCCGTTTCGTCTCTGTGGGGCCCCCTGCCGCGGCTCCTGGTTGGGGGTACCCCTGATGGTTTATGGTCCCCCACCACTACACCACCATTATATAGAACTCTAGTGAGTATAATTACATACCGTAGTTATAGGGGTTTTTATACCTCATCCTTGATTATACATGCTCTTGTTTATCCCGCTCTTGCTCATATTCATATCTTTACAGTTATCGATATTACATGTGCTTGCTCCTGACGAGTGGCATGGAAGCCACGAAACGCGTAGAGCTAACATCTGCTGTGTTCCTTTCACATTTTCTACAATATGATTAATTACTCATCCTCACAGGTCTAAATGAGGCCTTAGGTCCTGCAGGTTATACTGTTTAATTATTGCTGTGCTCCATTCGGATTGTTGGTGAACTAGGGAAATTTTATTGAGTGATTGATTGCTTTACCCATTATTATCTCTTGTTATTATTGTTTATCATTTTACAATTGATATGAATATTACGATGTATGTCTACCTATCCTATGACTCATTTTTGTATTTTATGCATAATTATATGTAAATTGTGTTTATCATTTGTATGCTTTAGGATCACGTTAATAAAATTCCCTTATGATCACCTATTTACTTTTTTGCAGTCACGTGCTTCATATAAAGTCCCACCCCCCCCCTTTTTGGGGGCTGAAAAAGCCCCCTCCCTTCATCATACGCTGCAATGTACCCGCAACAGTGTAACTCCACACTAAGACTTTTCATGTGGGCGACAACTTACCTCCATTTCACAGGGGAGGTCCCACCAATATTCCAACCAAATGTCCCAACATTCATTCTCTAAGACCCCGCCCACTGATTATTGATTGAATGTGTCTATTTCTGCCCCTCCCCTGGAAGAACATTTCACCTATTTCCTGCTTCTCCCTCCTCAGGATTGAGGGCTGTAAAGGGACATTACGGTGCTGTGATGATCTTTGCTCCTTTATCTCCACAAACCGGACTCTGATCCATCTGTATATAACATTGGATGATGATGATGAGATGTTGGCGTCAGAAGAGATACGAAGTTGTGAGGTCCTCCAGAATGCCGGCTTCTCTGTGGATAGATGGTAAGATCTGTTATATTGGAGGAAACACACATACTAAATATTAGAATGTGAATAGTAAAATGTAGACAACATTGGATGGAGATGAGATGGTGGAGGTGAGATGGTGGAGGTGAGATGGTGGAGGTGAGATGGTGGAGGTGAGATGGTGGAGGTGAGATGGTGGAGGTGAGATGGTAGAGGTGAGATGGGGGAGGTGAGATGGGGGAGGTGAGATGGTGGAGGTGAGATGATGGAGGTGAGATGATGGAGGTGGGACATTGTTGGGAGGTCTTCTGACACCTGGGCTGCTCTGAAATGAAAATGGAAGGACGGGTGACAAACATTCTATACAATTTCTGTAGAAGGCATTGGAGGTCTCTGTAGTTATACAGATAATGAGAGAGATTATTGAGATTTCCTGTGCCAGTCACAGATTTCCCAGATGATGGAGAATTTATTCCTCATCCAAAGTTTTATCATTACAGATGGGGGATGGGAAAACCAGATCCACCAATAATAATCTTTGTCAGGTCCTACAATCTTCCACAAGGTTTTACCTTTACTGAAAATCATCCCCCCCATCCCCGAGGTCCATCCAATGCGTCAGCATAACTGAGCCAATCAGATGTGTGTTCTCAGCCTATACACATGACAGCCCAGCACACCCAGCATACAGTCTGCTATCCCAGTGGTTGGATGGAGATGAGTGTGTGGCCCCTGCCATGGTGAGGGCCCCTCACTTTTCCATCATTTCTTACAGAGCCCAGTATGAGCCCCTCCCCCCTTTCCATCATCACAGCAACATTTCCTCCTCTAACACTCTCATTTTATTCTTCTATGAAGGGATGAAGGAGGCTGGGAAGTATTTATAGAGAGATGAAGATAAGAAGATGGAGCCCCTCCCCCTCTCAGGTAATACACGGATCCTGATATGAAGAGAATGTCTGGAATGGATGATATCAGAGTAAAGTCATATCAACTCTCAGCTATTATTTTCTCTTTCTGATCCTTAAATATAGAATTCTAGTAATAGTAATCTTTGTCTTCTTTCCCCTTTCTAAATGGCGTCATTTCTGCTCAGTATTGCCCACTTCCTGTGTTGTGTGACCGGTGCCCCTTCACAGCACTGATCTGATGGGGGCACCCGCGCATGCGCGCTCCCATCTATTGTACTACAAGCCTGCGGTGACACACTGGCTGCACCGCCCATCAGATCACCACTACAGCTCCGCGTCCACTGTCATCGGATTGGAGCCCCGCCCCTGCCCTGCCTCCTCTCTGAGTGACAGCGGCCCCCGCAATTTCAGAGCTGCATGTGGATTGGCTACTGGATGATGTTCTGTGACAACGGCACAAGGACCAAACATTAGAACAAACTTTATTCATACAAGACACTGTCCTGTTGTGTCAAGTTTACTGACAATACATTTTACTGACTCAATTTTCATTGGAAAAAAATGTTTTATTTTTGCTATCACCCCCAATCATTGTGTGTCACCCCCCAGAAGATTGTGTGTCACCCCCCCAGAAGATTGTGTGTCACCCCCCCAGAAGATTCTGTCTCACCCCCCAGGAAGATTCTGTCTCACCCCCCAGGAAGATTCTGTCTCACCCCCCAGGAAGATTCTGTGTCACCCCCCCAGGAAGATTCTGTGTCACCCCCCCAGGAAGATTCTGTGTCACCCCCCCAGGAAGATTCCGTGTCACCCCTCCAGGAAGATTCCCATCCCACTGCAGAGCATTACGTGTCACCCATCCCACTGCAGTGTATTACGTGTCACCCATCCCACTGCAGCGTATTATGTGTGACCCATCCCACTGCAGAGTATTACATGTAGTCACTAGTGATGGGCTGAACACCCTCTTGTTTGGTTCACGGCAGAACTTTCAAACATCACAAAAGTTTGGACCTGAATGGCAAACCCCATTGTAGTTTCTATGACCCGAACTGGAAAAATCAAAAGTCCACATTTTAAAGGCTTATATGCAAGTAATTGGCCATAAAGAGGGTACGGGGTCCGGGTACTGCCCTGGGGGACATCAATGAAAAACATTTTTTTAAAACAATCTTCTTTAACCACTTCCGGACTGCCACATGCCCATATAAGTCCTCACTTTGAAGAGAGATATCATTGTTATGCAGCAGCTAGCTGAATGTGATGCAAATTCAGCCGTACAAATCTGAATGTCTGTATTTGCATGGCGCAGACATCGCATGTGTTTTGCACAGATGTCGCTCAGCGCACTGAGCGCAGCACTGTGTAAACCTGGCCTAAATCACAGAGCACACAATCATTCTGTATATTACAATGAGCTGTGTATGTAGGAGCCAGCAGCATGACTCCTGAATCTATGAATGACTCCATCTAGAGATCTCACAATGAGTCTCTATGGAATCACAAGCAAATAATAACTGAAAGACGGACTCAATTTCCCAGTAATAAAGTTTCAAAAATCTTGTTTTTAAATTTGAACTTAAAATTGGAGCAGATAATAATGTTTTTCAATGTTCAGGTCAGGATCCCTTTAACCTTTATTTTTTCATGTTTTTGGTGTGCCAGAACGAGGTATAATTTGTATTTTTGGTTATGTCAATATTTTTGTATAATTCAAGGTATCTGTTTTTATTTTTTTTGCTGTATTGCAGAGTTTATAGAATAGTTCTTGCAGCAAAATAAAGTTACTTAACATCGAATATGCTGACTGTACTGACTGAGTGCATCACAGGACTGAAGTTATGATTCTTAATCTTAGCTTGGAGGAAATGAGTCGTGAGTCCATTCAGTGATTCAAATCATTTCACTGAACTGATCCAAATGATTCGAATCACTAAAATGAATCTTTCTGCGCAAGTCTAAATCCTACAGAGGCAATACCTGGGCGCATATTTACATTCCTTCTTGGTCTCCATTCTTAAGCAACTTCTGGGTCACATCGCTTCCGGTTTTCTGGTTTACATAATTTCCAGAGCTAGGCCAGCCCTGATCCTCTCCCCGGTCATTGGCACAGCCCTGCCTCCCCCTTGCTGATAGCAATCAGCTGGAAGCAATTTAGCCACCACCCACACTCCATCTAGGACTCCTGAAAGATGGATTCGGAGGAGGTACACACCATGGCTGTGATGTGAGACTCATCTGGCATGTCAATGGTAAGATGAGCCCTCTCCCGTCCCTCCGGATCCTACAGAATCCACTTGAATCCTTGATCTGGGTGATGTGAGTAGCCTCAAGGATCCTTCCCCTACGTGTATATATACATATATATATATATATATATATATACACCATAACTCATGAAGGTCTCCATTCAGTTGTCCAATTACATGTGGAAACACTGGAAGGAGACGTACACACACAGGGAACTAAGGTGATAATCCCCATACTGGGACAAATTGTACTATGACATCACTATTTGATCTAATAGACCCCCCTTTTTTCCAATTACTGTTCAGTAGGTCCTTCTATGGTTTTCCCTTATAATGCCATCCATTGGGATTAACACTGAAACCCAAGGGTAACTTGGCTTATACCCACAGTCATTAAACCTATCTTCTTTTACAAATATATACATATATATTTTTTAACTTCTCAGATCATACACAGGGTTCCCTGTTAGTGTAAGGTAAGACCCTACAATATTCACAAGTTCCTTCACTTTTTTGCTTTCACTTTTATTTTTTTGCCATTCTAACATTAATCGTATGACCACCATTACATAGAAGTCTGTTTCTCTTCCCCGGTGAGGATGCAGAGGTCATACCCACGGGCACATCAGGCTGCCTCCCCATTGGACTAACTGCAGTATTGACATTACTCAGGTGAAATAACAATATACTAATATAACCTTGCACCACAGGTTTTAATTGATCTATTTGTCCCTCTGCTCTTTTATTGGTTCTGACACATTGTTTGAAATCCAAAGTAATCTATGCAAAAATATACAATCTAATATATCCTATATAACAATTGCATACATGTATTAGCTTGCCTATCCCTATACATTGGCTAGTCTATAAGAGTCTGATAAGCACAATAATATAACAAACACATCTGCTTAGTAAGCAATGTTACATTTATTTCCCAAGAAAATAGGAATATACTAAACAGCAGAATTAGGAAACTAACCTACAAGTATTAAAATATTTTACAATATTACAAAGCTTACAATCAGAACACAATACAAGAATATACTTATCACATCCTCTAGAAAAGACTCTTTAGCTGATCTTCAGATGTTGAAAGAGAGAGCTCTCTGTTTGCTCTCTGTTGCCCTTTTTACAATCACACCTCATCCAAACCCCTCCCATTGCCAGCCCAATTCCATTTTGGATGAATCAGAATATCCCTGGGACGTTCCTCAACAGGTTATATTATTAACCGTCCTGGGGTATTGTCCACTAGGGGGCAGTGTTTGTCTATGAATCACCACGGTCTGACCAGAGTCAAATCTTCATAGATATCTGGGTCTTTGATCTTCTGTATCTCAACTCATCAATTATCTCTGCCAGTCATGCTCTCTTTGAAGCTCACTTGCAGAGTAGTTAATCGGGAATTCTCATAGACAGATCGGAGTCAGAATTGTCATGCACAGTTAGAGGCTTAATTGCCTATAAACTCAACTTGGGGGGGGGGGGGGGCATCCTGTGCTCCAGGGAGTGAGAATATCTTCATCCTTTCAAAAACCATGGAAGCCTGGCTGATTTTGGGAATAAAAACAGATATGTAGAAAATCCAGAAATATGACATTGGACCATGTCTACTTCCAACAACATCAAATAAATAAATGGAATGGAACTTTAATCTGTTCTATATTGTACTGTAATGTCATTTAACTGCTTAAGCCCTGGACCATTTGGCTGGCCAAAGACCAGAGCACTTTTTACGATTCAGCACTGCGTCACTTTAACCAACAATTGTGCGGTCGTGCGATGTGGCTCCTAAACAAAATTGACGTCCTTTTTTTCCCATAAATAGAGCTTTCTGTTGGTTGTACTTAAAGCGTCTACAAAATAGGTGATAGTTTTATGGCATTTTTAATAATTATTTTTTACTAGTAATGACGGCGATGAGCAATTTTTATTGTGACTGCGACATTATGGCGGACACATCGGACACTTTTGACACATTTTTGGGACCATTGGCATTAATACAGCGACCAGTGCAATTTAAATTAACAATAGGGGGCAGTAAAGGGGTTAATGTGTGTCCTAGTTTGTGTTCAACTGAAGGGGGATTGGACTCTCCAGGGAAACTAACATATCGCTGTATGAACTCTGTATGAACAGACAATCTGTCAGTTTCTCCCCTCAGAGAACCGAAAACTGTGTGTTTACACACACTGTTCTGGGTTCTCCATGTGCCCTGAGCGATCGCGGGAGCCCGGTGGTGATAGAGACCACCGGGCACTCGCATCAGCTCAGGGATTGAGCGGGGCCCCCTAGTGGCCGTCTAACGTAACATAACAGCGATTCGTGCAGCCGAGCCATGTTGCCCCAGTACAACTCTGGCGGCTGGTCGGCAAGCGGTTAAGTAATTATGAATGTTTTATACATTTCTTAAATTTTCTGCTTCTATATTGATCAAAATATTTATCTATATTTATTTATAACCTTGTTAATATTTTATTCATAGGCTATTATAATATTTGTTACAAGGTACATACAAAATCCCACTCCACCTTACCTTTGTTATTTTTGCATGTATAGAACCTGCTGCAGCAAAACTGACATTTATAAACAAAAAAAAAATCACATTTAAATTGTTCTTTCCTACAAGATTTATTTATTTTATAAATAATGGCTGGGGGGCTGGCCTGTATGATGAGGCCACAATGTAGTGCACTGGGAACAGGATTAGAGATTTTTTGGATAAATTCTGCTGTCCGAGTCCCTGTGTAAAATGGAATGATATACACATCACATTCACATATATATGTATTGATAAAACATTTCATGGAATGTATACAATGTAATTGTACAATTATCTCTTGTAGATGGACAAACATTTGTCTGGTGATTGTATCCCGGTGCTGGGTCTTTTGGACCTCTTCCATGTATAGAGGATGTCCTCGCTGACACCTCGGATTTCTCTGCAACCCTCTAAAGGAAAGTCTTCTACTCTTCATGGATATAATGGTCAGCTCCCATTGTGAATTCCCTCTTCTCCCCTCTGTAGGATTCCACACTTGCCAATATTATCAATACTTACTATGATGATGAGGATCCCACTCATTATTAGGACTCATTTTATGGCGGGAAAAAAGTTTCTCATTGATAGAAGCTGACTGGAACAATCACTAATACAGACAAAGAGACAGCATCTTCCTCTTACTGCTGTCCTACTACTCTCTATCCTCCATTCTCCCCTCCATTCTCCTCTCCATCCTCCATACTGCTCTCCATCCTCCATACTCCTCCTCTCGATCCACCATACTCCTCATCTTCATCCTCCTCTCCATCCTCCATACTCCTCTCCATCCTTCTCTCCATCCTCCATACTCCTCTCCATCCTCCTCCCCATCCTCCATACTCCTCTCCATCCTCTATACTCCTCTTCATCCTCCACCCTACATACTACTCTCTATACTCCTCTCCATCCTCCTCTTCCTGCACTCTCCTATTGCATTTTCTCTCTTTTTCCTACATTCTCTCCTCTCCTTGGATGTAATAAAGTGATGCAGCTCTATCTAACATATACGGCATTCCCGGCTCCCAGTGTCTCTCTCTGCAATGTCTTTCTCCATGTTGCTGACATTATCTTGTATAAGATATTATACTATTATACTACTATACTATTATATTACATTATATTGTATAAGAACAGAACCCGATCCATCAGCAATCCCAAGGAGAGACGGAGATCTCATAGCCGGCTCTCTGCTGCCTTATATCAGAGTTTTTCTTCCAACAACCAGAACTTTATCCCCCTGAATGACAAGCTTAGCCAAGTCATCCCATTTCTTGAAGTTCATCTTTACTTCTGCCAACTCCCCCATCTCTGCTCTGCATGACTCTCTGCCAACATGGCTACTAAGATTTCATTGTGCCGAGTCCGTTCAGCTGCTTCGCCTTTCACTGACAACTTGCTGCAATTTTTATTATATCATCTAAATGGATTTATCCACCGATTGTTCTGATTACATTTCATGTCTGATATATTGTATATGAGGATCATGTATTATTCCCCAGAGGATTTCATGTCATGGATCATTACCCAAAGGGACGCGATTATCCCGATTGATTATTGGGCTACCAATATTATTACCTAATTATTGGAAGGTGTTATTCTCTATATAACAAAATTTATGATTGGTCCAGAGGCCAGGGAACACCCAATGTTTTATTGGTACCACATCCCAGAGAAAAGTATTATAATAGTACAAGGAAGAGAGTAGGGATTTTCACGATGCCTCTAAGAATACTATAATGACTTAGTCAAATATTATGAATAAACAGTGTCATAATTAAAAAAATACAAATTTTATTCAAGTACAAAAATTAAAAACAATTTGACGGCTTATTTGATAGCTCAAGGGTCCAATACAGCCAAGAAAGTCCATACACACTTATCCCGACATGTTTCACCAGGTAGCTTCTTCAGGGGGTGTGTAGGCTAATAAAACATCAAACAAGAAAAAAAAATAGTAAATACAGTAAATATACACACCTCAAATATCGCCACCTATGTGTGTCAACACTGCGCCGGCCCCCACCCTCCCCCAGCTGCCACTTGTGTATAAATCGCTTAATCAATCAGAAGGAAAATATAACCTCACACCTTCACTGTGTCAAATTACTATTACCTTGTGGCGCTAGATATATAAGGTCGGTCCCCCTGTAGACACCTCCAAACGTATCTGGTGGCGGTATACAGAAGGAACTTTCCAATTTTTGTTTAATTTCTCTCAAACAAAATATATGTATGTGTAAAAAACAGAAAAAAATACAAGCATATAAATCACAAAATCAAATAACCTTAAATCACTCAATAAGTGTATATGCTAAAAATAAATACTGTTAAATAGTACATTCCATTGTGTCCATATCCCTTGAAAAACACAGTGTGACCAAAAAATACTATGCAAATAGGTGTCCCAAAAATTTACATATGTTTTTTAGCGTGAAAGAAAAAATATTATTTGTGTCTCAAAAATAACAATTATTTTCTAAAAAATAGAGAAACAAGTCCTCAAAATACAAGTGTCCCAAAGAAAACCAATAGGCAGTGGTGAGTCAACAATCAGCACATCCTTCTCCTATGTACTTTCTTATGAGTGTCCCCAGATGATAAAAAATCCTTCACCACACCAACAGTGACCCCCTATAGATGGAGCACTCACCAGATGGAATGCCTAGCACTCTCGCACCAGGCTCAACAAGCGTTGCAAATTAATTAATTGAGGATCACAGATGTCCAGCACACAATATTCAGGGAGTATTCATTCCTCTTTGCAGATTCCAATAGGAATATTTCCCCAAATTCCTCAAAAAGAAAAACATAGGCTTCCCATGGTGTAATACTATAAAACAACTTTAATAGCACACTTAAAAGCCACTGAGTAATGCACTCACATGTAAAAAACTTGTAACAAGCACTCCAAAATCACTGCAATACTTCACATCAGCAAAACTTCACTCTTAAGGCATTGGTGGTTATAGTAGAAACTGGTTGCAGTAACAGTGTCAGTGAAATCTCTCACCCCTCCTCCTGCTGTATGGTACCCTACAGCCAGACTCCCATTGACACTCTCCCTCCAGTCCTATTCCTCGTGTCAGAGGCACACACACTTTCGCCTTGTTTGCAGAGTAGGTTCAATCAATAGTTGCCAGATAGCCACGCCCCCGACATGTTTCGTCATGTGACTTATTCATGAATAAGTCACATGACGAAATTATATGGCTAAAGTATACAATGTAAAAAAAGGGAAGAGAAGGGAAGAAGAACAAAAAAAACAAGGGGAATTAAACCCCAACCCGTGCACTCCACTCCCAACAACTGTACTAATTAGACACATCTCAAGTGTGCACGGATATCAAAGGAACATGGGCCAGTTTGAATATGATCATAAAAACGATCGATAGCTCAGATTTTCATTAAATCCAGGAAAAATAGTGGCCTTAAGGGTAAAAATCCAACGTGCCTCAAAGCTGGAGCAGTGTTTTATCCACACTGCCCCCTCTTGAGTCAAAGGGAACGTGTTCAAGAGCAAAAAAACGAACAAAATTAGAGTCAAAAGCATGATTTAAACCGACATGTCTACTGATAGTTGTAGTCATCTTTTTGTTTAAGATGGGTTTTATATGATCCCTTATCCGTTTAAAAAAGGGTCTTTTGGTTTTACCCACATAGAAGCCCCCGCAGGAGCAGTAGGCCAGGTAGACAACACCCGGAGTTTGACAAGTTACATATGATCTAAAGGAGTGCCAATTACCATTGGATACTTTGATTTTAGGAGTATTGTAAATATAATGACAGACATCGCAATGTCCACATGAAAATGTACCAGTTTTTAAAAAATTGACCATAGGATCTGAACAAGAAAAGTGACTGCGCACTAATTTGTCCCTAAGCGAGGGAGCCCCTTTGAAGGTAATTTCTGGATAATCACTCATATATTTAGTCACAATGGGATCAGCCTGTAAAAGCAGCCAGAATTGGCCAAGAATTTTTCTAAATTTGTCGTGTTGGTTGGAGTACTGAGTTACTACTCGGACTGTGTCAATTTTTTTAGGAGGTTTGGACGAAAAGACTAGGGCATTTCTGTCCTTAATTTTCACACGATTGTATGCTCTTTTCAAACAGTCATGACTGTATCCACGAGTTCGTAGTCTATCATAAAGGTCATTGGCTGCTGTCTGAAAATCTGAATTTTTACTACAATTTTTCTTGGCAGATACTGACTGTGTGGTATACTGCACAATAATGGAGCAGGATAAGAACTTTTAGCATAGACAATGGTGTTACCAGCTGTGGGCTTTCTAAATAAAGAGGAGTCGAGACTGCCATCTGGATTTTATCTGTAACTGGAGATCCAAAAAAATTGATCACTGTTTGACTGTACTGTAAAGTAAATTTGAGGTTGAAATCATTATTAGAGATTAAATTAAAGAATACTTTCAGTTCACTTTCTGTTCCTGTCCAAAAGATCAGGATATCGTCAATATAACTGTGCCAGGCACTGATCTTGTCCAGATAAGGGGTTAAATCTTCACGTGAAAATATATTTTTTTCCCACTCCCCAGGTACAGGTTGGCATACGATGGGGCAAATTTGGTCCCCATCGCAACCCCCCGCACCTGGAGGTAGTGGGTCTGGTTGAACTGAAACACGTTATGTTTCAAGATATAATCCAGTAGTTCAATGATAAAGTCATTGTAGTGTGAAAATTTGGAGCCTCTTTCATTTAAATATGTTCTTACCACCCCAACACCCCTGTCATGGGGGATTGAGTTGTACAGACATTCAATGTCGATAGCAACCAACCAAGAGTTCTGTGGCAAAAAAAAATACCGTCAATAATGCTTAAGAAGTCTATAGTGTCTTTAACATAAGAAAAAAGGGAAGTCACATGAGGCTGAAGATAATTGTCAATCAATGAGCTCACATTTTCAGTAAGACTGGAACAACCCGATATTATCGGGCGTCCAGGGGGTTCCATCATAGACTCATGCACTTTTGGGAGGGCACAAAAAGTAGGGATTTTTTGGGTCTTTAGTGTTAAGAAAACTCAGAGTGTTCTTATCAATAGTGCCAGTCTGGTAGGCCTTAAAAATAATTAAACGATATTTGTTACTGAAATTTTCAATGAGAGTAATCGAGATCGGTCGATATCAATCTTGATTTTTCAGGATATTTAGACACAGTGATATATTGAGAGGTATCCATAAGAACAAGATTACCGCCATTATCAGCTGGTTTGATTATTAAATTGGAATTTGTTTTTAAAGATTTGAGTGCCTTTTTTTTCTGCAGGGTTAGATTAGAGAATTGCATAGAAGTAAAAGTGAAATTTTTGATGACTCTACACACTTGTTGTGTGAAGGTCCATATGTTAGGGTTTGAATTTAAATAAGGAAACAGGGTAGATTTAGGTCTGAAGGTCTGGGGAGGGGGAAAGTCATGCTAACGATAGACAAACCCAGTGGGCACACTGGTCGTCACATATGTCATGTCCCTCCTGCCAGAGTCCCATCAGATCCTCCAAGGCTTGTTGTTCCACAATGTTGTATTTAATATCTGCCAGCGGCACAGATGCGGCCGATTGAGTATTGGGTTTGTCAAAGATGGTTTTAGATAAAAGTCTACGAGCAAACAAATGTACATCTTTTATAAGGTGAAATTTATCTGTGTCTAAATCCGGGAAAAAATGAGACCTAGTTTAAGCACTTCAGTTTCAGATTCAGTAAGGACATGAGAAGACAGATTAGTTATAGATAATTCTGAATCAGAAAGGGTATCAGAAATGGTGGTAGAATCTGTTTTTACATGATGGGTTGTGGTGATTCCTTCCCTAAAAAAATAGGGGCTAGACGGAGGTCAGCCGCTAGGGGGGTGCCTGAGGGTGAAATAATAATGTTATCTAAATGACTTACCGTAGCGGTACCCGGTGCGGAAGTGGTAGAAGTGGTGATAGCAGTGCTAGCAGTATTGTGCTGAGTGGGAAGAGACCCACGAGAAAAAGAGGGTGTAGGGTGATGAAACATAGTAGTGGAGCGTGAATAAGTCTGTTTGGGAACAATCGGTTGTGAGCGATGTGATACCAGAGTGCCGAGTTGATGGTGAAGTGTTTCCAAAGAATTGTCCTTCTTAGGGAGTCTATCATCCGACAGATCACGATAAACAGTAGATTGACTAGATGAAAGAGAAGAAGATGGAGATAAATTGGACACATCATCAACATTTGTGGTGTTTTGTTGGCGTGAAGTTTTAAACAATTTATTTTGTCTGTTAGAGGTCCACTTATAGGCAAAACCATTTACATGTGCATTGTTGTCTCATGTGAATATGTTCTTTTTAGATCGAATTATATCTAAAGTGTATTTTTCTACATGCTTAAGGAGTTCCTGTTCTCTTTTCTTGAATTTGGGTGTAGAAGCACCGGAAGCAATATCATCATACCATTGTGTAATGGACAAGTCCAACAAAGAAAGCTCATGCTCATATTGAATACAGAGTAGTGATGTCATTTGAAATGAACAAGATTGGAGGTTCTCTTCCCATTTTAGCTTGACTATGTCATCAATTTTTTTCAGATTGGGAAATATCTGAATCCTCAGTCCCCATGGGACAATTTTATTTTCAATATATTTTAAGAAGAACCTTCTATGCCAGAAGATTCTAGATTTTCGCTCCAACATACGTTGTAAGCGTAGAAAAGCTTGATCCAAATCTTTTTCGGGCAGTTCACTTGTTTTTTGTGATTGTTGAACTTTATCCATTAAACCATCCCATGCATCACCATTAAAAGCCAACATGGCTTAAAATGGGAGAAGAGGAACAGAGAGGGAGAAGGGAGAAACGGGAAGGGCGGGAAGAAGGAAAGGAAGAAAAAAAAATATAGAGTAGCAAAACAACAAATTGGCCAAATACTAAGGCCTATAACATAATAAGGAAATTACATATAATCAAAAAACAAAAATCTGTTAGAAAATAAGTATTTATGTTGTGTCCCTGGAGGCTGGACCGAGAAACGAAAAAAAAAGCGTATTAAATGCCTAGAGATCCATTCAGCTGCTTCGCCTTTCACTGACAACTTGCTGCAATTTTTATTATATCATCTAAATGGATTTATCCATCGATTGTTCTGATTATATTTCATGTCTGATATATTGTATATGAGGATCATGTATTATTCCCTGGAGGATTTCATGTCATGGATCATCACCCAAAGGGACGCGATTATCCCGATTAATTATTGGGCTACCAATATTATTACCTAATTATTGAAAGGTGTTATTCTCTATAGATTTACCCCATTGAGATTTTTTAATCATCAATAAAGTTTTGTATATTTTATAAACCTTAATCTGTGATTCTGTGATTATTACCAACTTCTCAGCTTGTTCTCCACAGCTGATACCCTCTCACCTCTCCCCTCCCCCTCTTACCTCTCCCTTCCCCCTCTTACCTCTCCCTTCCCCCTCTTACCTCTCCCTTCCCCCTCTTACCTCTCCCTTCCCCCTCTCTCTCCTCTCCCTTTCCCCTCTCTCTCCTCTCCCTTCCCCCTCTCTCACCTCTCCCTTCTCCCCTCTCACCTCTAGCCCCCCCTCTCTCCTCTCCCCTCCCCCTCTCACCTCTCCCCTCCCCCCTCTCCTCTCCCTTCCCCCTCTTACCTCTCCCTTCCCCCTCTTACCTCTCCCTTCCCCCTCTCTCTCCTCTCCCTTTCCCCTCTCTCTCCTCTCCCTTCCCCCTCTCTCACCTCTCCCTTCTCCCCTCTCACCTCTAGCCCCCCCTCTCTCCTCTCCCCTCCCCCTCTCACCTCTCCCTTCTCTCACCTCTCCCTTCCCCCTCTCTCCTCTCCCTTCTCCCTTCCTTTCCTCCCTCTCTTCTCTCCCTTCCCTCCCTCCTCTCCCTTCCCTCCCTCCTCTCACCTCTCCCTTCCTCCTCTCACCTCTCCCTTCCCCCTCTCACCTCTCCCTTCCCCCTCTCACCTCTCCCTTCTCCCTCTCATCTCTCCCTTTCTCTCTCTAACCTCCCCATTCTCTCTCTCTCACCTCTCCCTTCCCCTTCTCTCACCTCTCCCTTCCCCCTCTCTCACCTCTCCCTTTCCCCTCTCTCACCTCTCCCTTCCCCCTCTTTCATCTCTCCCTCTCTCTCATCTCTCTCTGTGCTCTCACCTCTCCCTTCCCCCTCTCTGCATTCTTTCCTTTCCTTGCACTCTCCCTGCCCTCTCTCTATATTTACCACATAATATGTTCCTTCCATATACTGTTTGAAAATATGCATGTATTTTATGGTACACATTTTATGTCATGTTTCCGATATATTAGCCCCATGTTAGATGCACAGAATGCAGGGGGTGCAGGTGGAGCATTGAGGACACCTAGTGGTAGGTGAAGAAATTACAGCCCAGTCCAATCACAACTTGCTATGGCTAGGAAGAAGGTAGGTGCAGACAGGAGAAGCAGGAATCTCCTGAGGTCTCTGGTGAAGCACATTTCCCTTCTATGGAAATATGAGTCTGTCAGAGCTGCAGGCAATGCTATAGGTAGGAATAGGGAAGAGGTGTCTGTGCTGTGTGCAGTTGGAATAAGAGACTGACGGATATCATACACAAGGGGGGGGTGGTATTGTGTGAGGTGGGGTATCCTCAGGTCAAGGGAATGATATTAGGTGAGGTGGGGTCTTAATAGATGTAGGGGATGGTATTGGGTGGTGTAAGGGTCTCCTTAGGTAGAGGGGGTGTATTGGGTGGGGTGTGATCTCCTCAGGTGGAGGCAGAAGTATGTGCTGCCCCCCCTAATGAGCTTAGGTGTTCCCAGTGCTATTCCACCATCATACAAAGACATTGTAGAAAGTTGTGCTCCTCCAATCTTGTGATTGGTGAAGACCCTTTTCTATTCCCCCATGACGGTCCACCTGAGATTTCCATCTGTACACAATGTCAGCACACGGCCAAACTGTATCCCAAAATTCATATTTTATTATTATAAAAATACACAGAGAAAAGGCAACCCTTCTCCTGGACACTCCCACAAAACCAAGGCATACTGGGAGTAGGAGGGGCTATACTGGGCCCACAGTTTTTGTTTGCCAGTGTCCCATTCTTCCTGTAGGAGGCAGTATAACCCGAAAGTCTCATAATTCCTGGGTCCCTCAAAGAAGATGAAATAAATACAGATTTTGTTTTCCTTGACAGAGAGATTTCAATGGTAACACAGAAGGGTCATCAGAACAGCTAGGGCCCCCGGATAGATGCAGCACACCAGCCAGGGGCCCACCTAGAGCCAATGATTCCACCTGATGCTAATGGGTCACTGAATGAGGACTTGTCACAAAGGGGAGTCTATGGTGTCAGCTGGATCAATATTTCCCAGATGGGTTCCTATCAGATCACCGGGATCTAGTTATTGGTGGACAGGAGAGGGGAAAATCTGGGCTCTCTTCTTGCACTCCATCCATGGACAAGTCCTCTTATCTTCACTATTCCTCAGCAAGGCCACTGGCTGTCCTTGTTATACATAGAGAAAATATGCATCTGCATAGGAAATACAGCCATGGAAATATGGAACAGCAAAGCACATTAATAATGTGCAAGTCGAGACATCTGTGGGGGGCGTGATCGGACGTGAGTGGGAGTGTGAATGAGTGAGGAGTGAGAGCATGGTGTAGCTCTCCCCCTCTCCACCCTGCTCTGACTTGAGCTAGCCGCTTTGCCCCCTCACCACCTGGGCTGCTGGAGATTGGAGGAGTAGCTTCTCACCTTGCTTCAGGGTGGCCCCCCTGCCTGAGCGGGTGTCGCTCGTCTCGTCGTGCTCCGCTGCTGTCTGGGCTCCGGGAGCTGTCGGGTCGGTGTCAGCCTCACTGGCGTGGTAAGGTATTGGTGCAGAGGAAGCCGTGAGTCTCGCAGAGGATAACACGAGATCTCGAGCGCCTTAGTTACATCGCTTGTTGCTGCTACTATGAGAGGAGGTCTCCTCACGCTCCCAAGTCTTACGTTGTAGAGGTAACAACTTTTTGCAATTAGATCTGCTGGCGCTATAGGTCTATGCTGAGCTGAGGACTGTCCACAGAAAACCCCCTGAACTGTTGCGGTCTCGAACTTGCTATATTTGGACGGGACTTGTCGCTCTGACTTAATTCATTTAACGGATTAAATAATACATAGGAGAGTGGCATCAAATAGACCGTGGGCGTAGATTTCAATGCTGGCTCATTGCACCGCCTTACTTGATTGCTTTGTGTCTATAATACTGGCTTGCTTATAATTATCGCATATATCCTTTTCTGCTCTTTGAGATACCATGTCAGGGGTTAAAGTGTCTGGAGATTATTTATCTATTTTTTACGAAGTGTTTATTCCTCTGCACATTTGCTTGTAGTGTTGTACCTTCGTATTGCTATTCCCCTCCGTTTTGCTCTACAAAATTCAAGTTTGGATCGCATATGGGGCGTCCTATATAGGTGCTTCATATTCTGTTTACATTGCGATCAAGTAGTGCCGAGAAGTTTTTAGCTTTGGGGAGATACCCCTTAGCTTATCACTTTTTGCCTCCATCCTCCTAAGAGTAGGTTACTCCTGGAAATTTTGGGTGGGAGCGATACGGTGGTCTGCTGAAGCCCTAGCAGTAACAACCCTGGTCCTTATCCAAAGCTAATTATGTCCAGGAAAAGATCTCCTGAAGAGCAACCTCCTTCGGAGGGGTCTCAGACTACTCGCTCGGCTAAGGATAAAGCCAATCATATGGCTCTGACTGCGGCCGCAAAACTAGAACGATACGCACAGCCTTGCTTCACCCCCAAAGATAAGTAGCCAACAGAATGTTCTACAGAATAAAGATTCTAAAAACTCATCTGGAGACAGGAAGAGCCAAGGACATGTGACTAATCCACCCACCCCATTGGTTTCTAAACCTGGAGGTATTAAGGGATCAGGGGGAGGAAAAACTGCAATGGCCAATGCAAACACAGAAGCGGTTGATAAGTCAGCCAGTAATAATACAACTACACCCGATACGCTGGAGGGGGAGCCTACATTAAGGGACATATCGAATGCGATTAAAGAATGCAAAGTCTCAATATCTAGCTTTGATAGCCAGTTGAGATCCATTAAAGAGGAGCTACTATCTATGAGACAAGAATTAAATAGGACTATTTTAAGGACCTCCGAGCTTGAGGAACGTGTAGGTGTGATTGAGGACGAGCTGAATCCTGTGAAGCAAGAAGTCGCATCCCTTAAAAACACGGTTGATAGCCAAGCGGCCAAATTGGATGAGATGGAAAACAGGAGCCGAAGAAACAATATTAGGGTGATAGGTCTCCCCGAGCAATGTGAGGGAACTAATTTAATAGGTTTTTAGAGGGGTGGTTCCGGGATCTCTTTGGGGTCACTGCATTTAGTCCCCTATTCGCAATAGAAGGTGCACATCGAACTCCAGCCAAAGTACGCCACATGGGGGACCATCCTAGGCCCATACTGATCAAAGTTCTTAACTATCATGATAAAGTGTCACTATTACGGGAAGCCAGGGAGAAGGGTGACATCAGATGTGAGGGGGCCAGGGTCTCTCTATACCCTGACTTCTCCCCAGATCTCCAGAAACGAAGAGCCGAATTTATTCCAGTCAAGCGCAGTATGATTAAGTATAAGTTAGATTACGCTCTCCTCTATCCAGCTCGCCTGAGGGTAATAGCACTCGGTAGGACGTTTTTTTTAATACACCGAGGGAGGCAGCCCAATGGCTAGAAGTAAACAAAAAAGAATTATAGACCTATGTAATTGAGTTGGTTTTCATGATTTAATAATTTTATTGTTTGTAATCTGTTGTATGGGGGATGAGGGGGGTAAAGACAGGGTAAGAGATATCAATATTTATTTGCATGTTTATTATATGTATAAAAAAGGACGGAGGGGCTGCACTTTGAGGGATTGAGGCTAAATTAATGCATATGGGTGAGTGTAGAGGGGTGCATTTGTGCCCCCCGTTTTGGGTTTGGTTCTTGATTGATGCACTAAGTAGAGATAGTGCAAGTAAGAGGTGGATGGGGTATAGGAAGGTCACGGGTCAACCCCTAGGGGGGAGCCCTGTAGGGCAAGATGGGAGGGCGGGGAGGTGGGTGGCTCTAATCTTAGGGAATGGGAGGGATAGGGTGGGAAGGTTGGGAAACAGTGCACCAATATATGAATACACAAGATTAAGGATTTACCCCCTGGGAGGAGGTGGGAGGAGGTATCACAATTGGGGGGATAATAAGCAAATTTATGTAGCTGGGAACAACACGAATGTAATTATGTGGGAAGGAGAAGGTCCTTTTTCTTTCTTTCTTTTCTTTTTTTCTGTTGTTTGTTTTAACCTGCCCATTACATAGGTTATTAGGGCGTGATGCAGACAAAAAGAATTAGGGTAATGTTATGAAATGTCCGGGGTTTGGGAGATCCGACCAAGAGAGCTGTGGTGCTATCAGCACTAGAGGGCCTAGGGCCCGGATTGCTTTGCTTGCAGGAGACGCATATGACCGCTGAGACGGTCCCGCTTCTCCATGGCCGGAAATTCCAAACTCAATTTCATTCGGTGTTCTCCTCATATGCAAGAGGGATGAGCATTTTGATTGATAGGGGGGTTTTGTTTTCTTGCTATAATAGTTGTATAGACACAAAGGGTCGTTATATTTTTTTATATTGCTGTATTGAAAACAACCCATATGTGATAGCAAATATATATGTTCCGCCTCCATTTAAGTTGGAGATCTTACATGAGCTAATATTATTTACAATAGATAAACCTGATATCCCTGTAATAGCAGTGGGGGATTTTAATGAAGTTTTAGACAAGTCTTTAGATAGATTCCCAACGGTAGTCTCAACAACGGCAGGGAACGAGACCAGATTATCTCGCTTTCTGCATGAAGTGGGATTATGTGACTCGTGGCGTACTCGGTACCCGCTGGAGCGACAATACTCCTGTTTTTCGATGTCTTTTTTTACTTTATCTAGATTAGATATGGCCCTGGTGAATAGCCAAGCCTTGGCCTTGGTGGAGGCAGTACAATATGGTCCAAGGGGGATATCAGACCATTCCCCCTTAACACTGACGCTCATTGTGGGGAATAAGCAATATCCAGGGCAATGGAAAATTGACCCTTCATGGTTAGAGATATTGGACGACTCAGAGCATTTAATATCCGAATTGAAATACTTTATTTATATTAACGCGGGGACTGCATCGGTGGGAGCAATTTGGGACTCACTAAAAGCATTTCTAAGGGGACTTTTTATCCAGCAAATTGCTGGAAAAAAAGCTAAGATGAGGAATCAGGAAGAGGAGGCCAGGAAGGCAGTGGTAGGGGAAGAACATCAGTATATTACTAACCCAACCCCATTTACCCAGAAGGTATGGCTAGAAAAACAGCAATAGTTTAAGATGATTACCAGGAGAAAGATAGATAATAGACGTATATTACAGAGACAGGTGAATTTTGGGGAGGGTGAAAAAGTGGGCCGCTTATTGTCCCTATTGGTCAAAACAAACACTGCCCCTTCAACGGTACTAGCGGTTAGGACTTCACAGGGGGAGATCACCTCTGAACCTACTATTATTAAAAATATTTTTCACCGTTATTATTGTTCTCTATATAAATCCCAGAGGGGGGGGTGAGAGGGGAACAGCGGCTAATTTTCTAGAAAATATAAGTATACCAAAACTATCAGTAGAAGATTCTAGGGCAATGGAGGCCCCAATAACTATTGAAGAACTGCATAAAGCGGTGGCGGAGATGCCCAATTTAAAATCACCAGGACCAGATGGGATACCTATTGAGGTATATAAGACATATGGCGAGGTCTTGCTGCCAGAATTGCTGGAGGCATTGACCCAGGCTTTGGTGGTGGGGATGTTACCCCCCTCAATGTTGGAAGCTAACATAGTGGTTCTCCCCAAGGAGGGGAAAGACCCTATGGATCCTGCTTCGTACCGTCCGATTTCGCTGTTATGTACTGACGTAAAGATCTTAGCGAAAATACTGGCAACACGTCTAAGAAAGTTTATTCATACGCTTATCCACCCTGACCAGTCGGGATTTATTCCGAATAGGTCTACTAGTATTAATATAAGCAGAGCCCAGTTGAATGTCCAGATCCCGGTAGATGATGGAGGCCCTAGTGCAATATTAGCCCTGGATGCAGCCAAAGATTTTGATTGTCTTGAATGGGAATACTTGTTTGAGGCACTTGTTAGATTTGGGTTTGGGACAACTTTTATCAAATGGATAAAAATGCTCTATACTAATCCAAGCGCAAAAATAAAAATTAACAATAAGTACTCTGATGCGTTCCAACTGGAACGAGGTACAAGGCAGGGCTGTCCCCTTTCCCCTCTACTTTTCATTCTGGCAATGGAGCCATTGGCCATAGCTACTAGGGCTAACCCAGATATTCAGGGATTTAGGAGAGGCCAGATGGAGGAAAAGATCGCATTATTTGCCGATGACATTTTGCTTTTTCTGGGTGAAGCTCAAGCCTCGCTAAAAGCGGCTATGAAAATGATCAGGGAATTTTGGCCAAGTATCTGGATTGACTATCAATTGGGATAAATCTGCAATACTCCCGATAGGAATGGGGGACACCACTGTAATATGAGACACTAATAATTTGAAGGTGGTAGAGAAATTTAATTACTTGGGGGTTTGGGTAGCAAGGGATGTAAATGAGTATCTGGATGATAATTTTGCCCCTCTCCTGGTGAAGCTTAAAGATAAGGCGGATATTTGGAGCCGCCTCCCCATATCGATGGCGGGACGTTGTAATTTGGTCAAGATGGTTTGGCTCCCCCAAATTCTATATTTTCTTCATAACTCACCGGTATGGATTGGCTCGAGGTGGTTTAAGAAAATAGAATCTCTATTTAGAGAATTTATTTGGAGAAGGAGGTCACCTAGGATCAGTCTACGGACGTTGAAGCTACCGTTGGAGGATGGGGGGATGGCGGTTCCACACCCTAGGCTCTACTATTTGGCGGCGCAGATGCAGCACCTAGCAGGAGCAGGAATTTTAAGCGAGGGTACGCCTCGCCATAGCCTATTAATGTTAGGATGCCCCCATAACACACTTATCGAGGCACTTGAGCAAACTCGTTTGGTATAAGTTGCCCGACAATCAATCAGATTGTTAAAATATGGAAAACAGCCAAGGCCATACTAGGATACCAGGGGGTATCTGTATTGGCCCCTTTATAGAATAACAGAAACCTGGCCGAAGTAGCTAAAGTTGAAAGATGTAGAGAATGGGTGAATCAAGGTATAAACCAACGAATCCAAATATTCCAGGGTTCAGAAATTAAATCATTCAATAGCTTAAAATTGGAGTTCTCGCTGTCGAATCGAGCGTTTTATAAATATCTCCAGGTCAGGCATGCAGTCCAGTCACAATTTGGACCTCAGAAGGTTCAATGGACTCAGATGCCTGTGTTAGCACAAATAACGTCCCAGGACATACTTAAAGGACAGATTTCTTATATGTATGCTAGATTAGGGGATAAAATGTTGGATCATGAAGCCTTGCTCAAAAGTAGGAAAAAATGGGAGAATGATGTAGGTCCTTTGTCCAACTCTGACTGGGATCGGATAATTGAGTATGGCACGAGAGTCTCAATCTCCCCGTCCCAGAAAGCTTCCCACCTTTTTTTTTCTCTATGGGGTGTACCATACCCCTAAGAAGATGTTTAAGCTAGGTTGGAGAAATAATGACCATTGTCCTAGATGTGGTATGACTGGTGATTTCATCCACATGTTCTGGAGGTGCCCGAAGCTGTTTAGGTACTGGACGCAGGTTATAGACCAGATCAACAAAATCTTTAATTGAACACTGAAAGCAATGGCTAGGACTAGTCTCTTGACTATACCGGAGGATTCTACAATTCCCACCGTCACTAAAACACCAGTGATTAGATGCTTTTTTCAAGCAAGGAAGCTAATTGCTCAACAATGGCACTCACATTCAGGTCCATCAGTTGAGACTTGGATGGCAAACATAAAAACGACAATAGGCAACGAAAGGGTCTTCTTCATTAAACAGGGTAATAACAAGAAGTTTATGAGCTTATGGGGGCCTAATTTGTGGAAGTTGGGCTTTCTACCATAGGGGGACGGGCTGCAGCTTCTGCGCGGAAAACAGACTCTCCCTGCGAGTGTCCGCTGTCTTTTCCCCTCTGGAAGGGTGGGTCTTTCTTTCCCCGTGTTGTTTGTTTTTTTTTCCCTTATTTAGGACCTCCCTGCCGACCTCTCCAAGATTCTGTTTGCCCACCTATGAATGATATTGGTACAGAATTAGAGAGAGGAGGGAGGAAATCATATTGTAAGTGAGTGTATGATGCGACTCTGTGGGGAGGGAGGGGAGAAAAATTAAATTTAGGCATGGGATACTAGGGGAATAGGTATAGCTAAGGTATATATTTTGAGAACACCGGGGATGGGAAGGTATCTCACTATTTTGTCTATTTATCTTATATGTTTGTATTTTACTAAATAGTATGAGATTGTTATGTGACCACAAGGAATTTTTGTGAAAATTTATGAAACTAAATAAGCCACGATGATGTGGAATTATGAACGAGACACAAATGAGCGGCAAGATGAATCTAGTCTCCGGTATAAAAACTCTGATGTGGCAAAAAAAATAAATACATAAATAAATAATAATGTGCAAGTCACACCCAACAGCAATAATATAAATCTGAATTCTGATTCCATTGGAGGGCCCAGAGTGGAAGGCCAGCCTCCATCTTTGTCCATCCACAAATCACTGTGAGATGTGATGACACTGTGTGGCTCCTCATGTACTGATTGTCTGGATATGAATTGGGCCCCCAATATGGTGGCACTACACCCAGCTAATGGGGTTATAGGGAAGAGTCGTGTTCAGGGACATCCCTATAACCCCATCTGTAGCGTCCCAATATACACGTATGTTCTCCTGTGTGATGTCCACATCTGTCACATGACCTCTGCTGGAAGGCAACATGGTTTAATATCATATTTCTGGAGTTTCTCTTTCTTGTTGATGCATTCCAGTCACCTGGTAACAAGCTGCACATAAAAGCTTTGTAGAACAAAAGCTTGGCTCCTGACCAACTGGTGTGATGGAAATCCTTGAGTAGCACTATACAAGCAAGCTTCAAAGAGAGATGATTGATCTTCTGTAACAGGACATTCATGAATGGGCCAGCTAAGACTGAAGATGGCCCGGGTCACATAGCGATGATCCATGGACAAATACTGCCTCTAGAGGCCAATACCACAGGACGGACAGAAATGTAATATATTGAAAGGGCTGCCTCTTGCCAATATTTAATTGGACAGGAGGCTAGTGGGGTGTGGTTACGAGTGGGTTTGAATGCAATGTAAAAGTGCACAAAGAAGGGAAGTTGTCCCTTTTTTCCACTCTTGGCTCATGCCTGATGGTTCTCTGAGCCTCATGCCTCTTTCTGTTACCATTTTGAGCCCAGCTGATGAGACAACATCTAGAGGACAACATTGCGATAAGTATATTTAATGTTCTTTTGTTATAATCTATATAATATTTTCCTTTAGTGTTTTCATGTTAACAATTTCCTATTTCCTTGGGAATTAAATAAGACATTGCTTTTCTAATCAGCGTGTTTGTTTTCATAGCTAACCTTATATCATTGTGCTTATCAACAGTATCACTATCGTAATTTTAATAGACTAGCTAACACATATATGCAGTACATAGAGGGAATCCATAACCACCCTTGGATAATATCTGTAATACTGAAATAAATGCTAAACTAACTAAATAACTTTTTTCTTGTATCCCACCCTGAAGAAGAATTTGTTATAGCTTATGAAATTCAAAACGCGTTGGAATATTGTTTTCTTCACAACCCTGTGTGCTGACTGTTCGAATAGTTATCTGCCATGTAAACTGCATCAGATTTTTAACCTTTTATATGTAACTGTTTTTAACTTGTTCCAATTAAGAATATAATTTATATATACATTATAGATTTTGTGGATGCCCAAAAGTCCCATTTAGAGGGTGGCTTAAAACCCCCACCAGACCCAAGGGCCTTTTTTTTTAAATAATTTTTTTATTGCTGGCAAATTTGGCAATTTCTTTTTCATTCAGCTGTCAGCAAGGGAGCCTGCTGACAGCTGATGACTCATCAGTTGTCAATGAGTGGATGAGCGGAGCTGAGAAGCCGGCCACTGTATCTGTAACAACCTATTGACTGTACGCTCAGTGGGCAAACATCCTACCGAGCGATGTTTGGTCTGAACTCATGCTCGGCCCAAACCATTTGCCCATCCCTACTTACAAGTGCTCCAATCCCAGCTGCAGTAAAACATCTCCGTAACAGGATATTACCACCCCCATAACAGGATATTACCACCCCCATAACAGGATATTACCACCCCCATAACAGGATATTACCACCTCCATAACAGGATATTACCACACCCATAATAGGATATTACTACCTCCATGTTTTACTGTAGGAATGGTGTTATTTGGACGGATTCCTGACAGACATATTGTTTGTTGTTGAGGCCAAATCATTCAATTTTACTCTCATCTGACCAGAACATCTTTTACCATGTGGCCTCAGAATCTTGGTGGCGCATTTTGGCAAAGCTCAGTGGTGATGGCATGTAGCCTTTCTTGAGGCGTGGCTTTATTTTTGTTACCCTCCCCCCATACAAGCCACATTTGGGGAGGATATGTGATATTGGTGTCATATGCACACAATGACTACTCTTTGTCAGAGTTGCTGTAGGCCTCTTGGTAGCCTCTCTGGCCAGTTTCCTCCAGTTTTGAGCCACATCCTGATCCAGGGATGGTCTGTGTTGTACCAAATACCCTTAACTTCTGAATAATAGACTTACCTATAATGCCTTTGTATAAAAGCTCCGTACTTGTGCCTGTCCACAACTTTATCACGTCGATACCGGTTACAGTGCCACCCATAGGTAATTGTTGCACTACCGGGGACTGAAATGCTCCAGGAAAGATCTTTTCATGCTGATCTCATCAAAATGACCACAGCTTATCTCCGGGAAAAGTCACATGGCTTTGTGTGCCATTGAGAAGATCATGAGCTACGCCTTATTGATATTTTGGAGGGGGAGGGGGTGATCATTTTTCCAACTTACTGATTCTGTTCTCTGACATGTTGGTGTTCTATCTTTCACTTGGATGTTTAAGTTGCACTAAGTAAATGCAGCTGGATAAAAAAAAATGTGTCTGTCTTAATTTCAGGCTACAAAGAAAGAAAATGGGATTATTTTATCTTACAAAAGTCTCATCACCATAGATAAGAACTATTCCTATGCAACTTTTTTTAACCTTCACCTCTCCTTCCTGGTCATCCTTGCTGCATATGCCTAAAGGCTAGGTTCACACCGAAGCAGCTTTGATTCTTCCTTCAATTAACCTTTTCTTTCATCTATCGATCGTTCCTTCTTTCAATTGATCAACCATTCCTTAGATCAATCAACCCTTCCTTCTGTTGATTGATCAATAAATCCTCCTTTCTAATTGATCAATCTTTCCTTCAGTTGATCAATCCTTCCTTCAAAGGAAGAATGGAATGTTTGAAGTATCAAAATAAGGAAGGAGTGGTACGTGGAAGGGTCAATAGATGGAAGGGCAGATCAATCGAAGGAAGGTTCAATTGATCAATCAAAGGCTTGATCAAAGGAAGAAAGGATTGTTTGAAGGGAAGATTGATATAATGGAAGCTTGCTATGGGGGGGCACTTGTGAGGGCTCCCTCCTGAGCTGGCTCTGTGTGTCCATAGACACACAGAGTGAAGATCGCCCCCACCCCCCACTCCCTCCTCACTGGTTGTGATTGGAAGCAGTGGGGGTCAATGGCTCCTGTTGCTGTCTCTCAGTCAATGAGGAGGGAGAGAGCAGAGAGACCTGTGCGCTACCACTGAAATTTAAGTCCCTTCTCTATATTCACTATGAGGAAAGAGCCGCTAACACTGCGAGGTGTGTCTAAAAAGTTTGATGAATGGAGTCAGAAAACAAACAAAATGGAAGATATAAATGACCTTTTTTTGACCATCAGAATAATCGCCGTTCTTTACAACGCACTTCTGACAACATTCATAAAGCTTCTGGAAACTGTAAGCAAATGTTTCTTTAGGAATCGATCGCAAAGCCGCAGTGACACATTCTTAGATGATGCCATCGTTGTTGAAGTAGGAGATCAACACTTGACCTTGGACTTTTGCAGGCGACTCTTTTTGGGTGACAGGTAAGACAATGAATGCCATTCCATGGATTGGCGCTTGGATTCTGTATGGAACTGGTAGCCCCGGCTCTCCTCTCCTGTGACGATGGTTGTCAGGTGCGGATGGATCCCGGTCTCACATGGTGATGAGATCTCCAGAGGATTCCATCCGTTTTTGCTTTCTACCCATCTGTCAGTTTGTGCGACAATCAATCGATCGTCACAAAAATATGCTACAGAAAAACGATAACATTAAGAGCGCTGACCAATCACAAGAAAGAATTGAGATTTTAATGCCCAATTTAAAAAAAAATTGTGAATCATGGATTGTCCATCAAAAAAGAGTTAAATCCAGCTGAATACCATCACCACACCGCGTGTGCAACAATCCCCTAAGGCAGTGATGGTGAACCTTGGCACCCCAGATGTTTTGGAACTACATTTCCCATGATGCTCAACTACACTGCAGATTGCCTGAGCATCATGGGAAATGTAGTTCCAAAACATCTGGGGTGACAAGGTTCCCCATCACTGCCCTAAAGTAATGAACTTACCAGACAACCAAAGGGATTACGATTGTGTTTATAACAATCTCTGTCAGCGGGCACTGCGTCTCTCCATCTAGGTATCACTCACAGCAAGCAAGAGAAAAAAATGCACATAGAGTAATCCAGTAATATTTATTAATGATAAAATGAAAACCTTCCAAATCTCTCGTCACTATCATATGTACACCTCTCACCACTCAGCTGATTTCTCATAAAGCGGTGTTCCTGGGCTGGGTAAACAGATAGTCTGACGGCGTAGGATACTGCGTGGTCCCACTCTGATGTGTTTTGACATCACTTCATCAGAGGACGTGGCCACGCAACGCAGCTCCCATCCTTATATACACCTACAAGTGTCAGGGTATTACCCCTGCACGCGCTCGTTCATACTGGTCTGATGCGCAGCATCCGCCACATCACATCCAGAGAGCTTATGCAACCTAACAAAACATTATATTGTCAATCCAGCAGTGCATGGTAAAACCACAAATCACTGAGTGGCGCAATATGCACCCATCATAGATTGCGGGTAGGTATGCTAAGTTGCTACCATATGTGTTTATATTCGATCAGTGAAATCACTGTTGTTTTCAACAGATTGTTCCATGCATGTTGACACTATTTATGAAGAGACACTAATCGATGATGAGACTGAGTATTAAATTCAAGTCACAGTTCATTCCACCATCAATCATATGATCACTATTAGTGATGGACGAACTTCCGACGGGACGTTTCGCGAACGCGAACGTTCGCGGCGGGCCCCATTGACTTCAATGGGTGGCGAACGTTTCAAACCTTTAGGTCGAATTTGCAGCCACAGGATAATTATTAGCTGGGCAAACATAGTCCCACCACATGGCCAATGACATAACACATGTATGAGGTGAATTTGGGATCGATAACTACAAGCATTCTTTTTTTATATGGGAAATTGTTCTGACAATTCAGGACTGTGGAGCGCATGAAGGCAATGGAGGAGACGGAAGGTCAGGGACCAGGGTAGGCAAAGAAGAGGGTGCAGGAGATGATCACCAGCAGCGTGACATACAGCAATGACACCTGCACCGTGATAGAGTCATCTGACAACAGCACCGTGATAGAGGGCACTGACATCAGCAGCGTGACATAAAGCATTGACACCAGCACCGTGACATACAGCATTGACAGCAACACCGTGATAGAGAGCACTGACATCAGAAGCGTGACATACAGCACTGACATCAGCACCGTGATATACAGCACTGACAGCAGCACCGTGATAGAGAGCACTGACATCAGAAGCATGACATACAGCACTGACATCAGCACCGTGATATACAGCACTGACAGCAGCACCGAGATAGAGAGCACTGACATCAGAAGCGTGACATACAGCACTGACATCAGCACCGTGATATACAGCACTGACAGCAGCACCGTGATAGAGAGCACTGACATCAGAAGCGTGACATACAGCACTGACATCAGCACCGTGATATACAGCACTGACAGCAGCACAGTGACAGAGAGCACTGACATCAGAAGCGTGACATACAGCACTGACATCAGCACCGTGATATACAGCACTGACAGCAGCACCGTGATAGAGAGCACTGACATCAGAAGCGTGACATACAGCACTGACATCAGCACCGTGATATACAGCACTGACAGCAGCACCGTGACATACATCACTGACATCAGAAGCATGACATTAAGCACTGACACCAGCACCGTGATATACAGCACTGACAGCAGCACCGTAAGCAGCCCCAGGAGGAAGTCAGCACAGCACAGGGATGGTGTGATCCCCTCATAATAAGAACCCCCAGGTGAAAATCAGCACAGCACAGGGATGGTGTGATCCCCTCATAATAAGAACCCCCAGGAGTAAATCAGCACAGGACAGGGATGGTGTGATCCCCTCATAATAAGAACCCCCAGGAGTAAGTCAGCACAGCACAGGGATGGTGTGATCCCCTCATAATAAGAACCCCCAGGAGGAAGTCAGCACAGCACAGGGATGGTGTGATCCCCTCATAATAAGAACCCCCAGGAGGAAGTCAGCACAGCACAGGGATGGTGTGATCCCCTCATAAGCAGCCCCAGTAGAAATATGACACCGCTCAACCTCTTCAAAGAGGAGGGTAGGGGCATATAGTACGGTGTGCTTTTTTGGGACAAGGAAGTGAGCCAAATGAAGAAAGAAGGTCTGTGTGCTTGATTAAAAAAATTGTTTATAGACATATACATGGTCTACTGGTCACATGTGTTGAATTCCTCCGAGATCCATGCCTCATTCATTTTTAGAAATGTGAGGTAGTTAACACTGTCGTGAGCTAGGCGAGTACGCTTATCGGTCACGATCCCCCCTGCTGCGCTGAACGTCCTTTCGGACAGAACACTGGATGAGGGGCAAGCCAACAGTTCGATTGCAAATTGGGCAAGCTCTGGCCAGAGGTCAAGCCTGCCCACCCAGTAGTCCAGGGGTTCATCACTCCTCAGAGCGTCCACATCGGCCGTTAACCCAATGTAGTCGGACACCTGATGGTTTAGGCGTTCCCTGATGCTGGATCCGGATGACACCTGTCGATGGGTCGGCTGAAAGAATGACCTCATATCCGAAGTCACCAATACATCTTCAAACCGGCCTCTTCTTGCAGGCGCTGTTGGATTGGTACCCGCAACTCCTTCTCTGGGAGTGGGAATTGCTCCTCTGCCAGCGCACGCAAAAGCAGAATGCAGCATTTCTCGAAGCAAGGCCTGGAAGTGCTGCATTCTGACAGCCCTCTGCGACGGCGGTAACATTTCCGCCATTTTGTGTTTGTACCGGGGGTCTAAGTACGTTGCCACCCAGTACTGGTCCTTGACCCTTATGCTTTTTATACGGGGGTCCCTATTAAAACACTGGAGCATGAAGACCCCCATTTGCACTAAAGTGGAAGCGGTGTGGTGGCCTGGCTCCTGCTCATCATCCAGGATAATGTCATCCTCTTCATTCTCCTCTCCCCATCCACGCACAACAGGGATGCCAGAAAGGTTTAAAGCACGCTCTTCTTGCTCCTTCTCATCCGCCCCGGCACCATCCTCCTCTGACTCCTCTTCAGACTCCTGTTGTTGACTTGTCTCAGATAGAGTAGCCCCCCCTGGGAATTCATCCAGCATTGCGACTTCCTCATCTTCCCGCTCCTGCTCCTCCACAGCCTGATCAATGACACGACGCAATGCACGCTCCATAAAGAAGGCATAAGATACCATGTCACTGATGGCGCCATGGCTGCGACTGACCAGTTTGGTGATCTCCTCAAATGGGCGCAGAAGTCTGCATGCGTCACGCATGAGCAGCCACTGGCGCGGTGAAAAAAACCCCAGCTCCCCAGAACCGTTTCTTTCGCAGAGTTCATACAGGTAGACGTTAACTGCACGTTTCTGCTGGAGCAGCCTATCAAGCATATAGAAGGTTGAGTTCCATCGCGTCGGGCAATCGCAAATAAGACGTCTGACCGCTGAATGTCAGCAAGGCGAGCCATGGCCGTGTAAGATCTTCTGAAATGGGCCGAGATTTTCCTTGCCTGCCGCAAGATGTCCTGGACCCCAGGGTATTTGACAAGGAATCGCTGCACGACCAAGTTTAAGACGTGTGCCATGCATGGCACGTGCGTGATTTTGCCCTGTTTCAATGCGCTAAGCAGATTGGCACCGTTGTCACACACCACTTTACCAACTGTCAAATTGAGCGGTGTTAGCCACTGATCTGCCTGTGAACGCAAAGCTGAAAGGAGTGCCGGGCCAGTGTGGCTCTTTGCTTCCAGGCACAACAGACGCAGCACGGCATGGCAACGTCTCACCTGGCATGTGGAATAGGTTCTGGGGAGCTTGGGCGGTGCAGCGGAAGAGACGCTAGCAGCAGAAAAGGAAGAGGCAGCTGAGGAGGAGAGGGAGGAGAATGGAGTAGGAGGAGGAGGAGAAGAAGAGTCAGGCCTGCATGCAATCCGTGGCGGTAAAACCAAATCTACACGGGTGCCACGGGTTACATGCTTGACGGCCGTCTGAAGGTTCACCCAGTGGGCAGTAAAAGTGATATACCTTCCCTGCCCGTGTTTGCTAGACCACATGTCTGTGGTCAGATGTATCTTGGCACCGACACTGTGTGCCAGAGATACATTCACTTGCCGCTGAACATGGCCATATAGCTCTGGGATGCCCTTCTCTGAGAAATACTTCCTTCCTGGGACCTTCCATTGTGGTGTTCCAATGGCCACAAATTTGCGAAAGGCCTCCGAGTCCACCAGTTTATATGGCAGTAGTTGGCGGGTTATGAGTTCTGACAAGCCAGCCATCAACCGGCAAGAGGGTTATCCGGCGTCGTAATTTTTTTACGCTCGAACATTAGGCCCACGGAAGCCTGCCTTTTTGCAGAAAAACGTGAGCTTGGCGTGATGGAAGGTGGAGTGGAGGACAATTGTGAGGAGAGAGGAGAAGTAGAAGACGAGGCTGGATGGTGAGAGCCTGCAGTGTGGCTTTGTGTGTTCCGTTGCTCCCACTCGGCTCGGTGATGGCTGCCCATGTGCCTTCTTAAGGCGGTCGTCCCTAGGTGAGTGTTGGGCTTACCGCGACTAATGCGTTGACTGCAAAGATTGCAGATGGCAACGCTATTGTCAGCAGCGGACACGTTAAAAAAAGCCCACACTGCGGAGCCATGTGCCGGTGTCCTGGGAGCGCAAGATGTGACCGTACATGGTCGATGACTCACTCCTGATACATTTGCAGTCTGCTTTGTCCCTCCTGTGCAATGTAAGTTAGTCCTGCTTCTCCTCCCTATCTGCTGGTCCATATCTCCCTCTGAACTCCCCTCCTCTTCCTCTCTTGTGGGCACCCACGTGACATCACTAGACACGTCATCATCAACGTCACCTTTCCCACCGCTATAAGTAGAGATCTCGGAGTAGGCAGCAACACCGGGGACCAACCTCCTCCTTGGGCTGATCTGGGTACTGTCGTCAGACTGCTGAGTAGCGGTTGTTGCTACCTCCTCTTCCTGATCCAATACCAAGAGTGGCTGCGCATCAGAAATGTCCTCTTGATATGGATCGGAAAATAATTCCTGTGACTCAAGCGGAAGGTATGTGGTGGTGGTGGTGTTGTTGGTGCTAGTGTCTTTGGGGGTGCACATAGCAGAGAGTGGAGAAGAGGGTGCAGATCGAGACGATGAGGAGGGTGCAGAAGAGTAAGGCTGAGTGAGCCACTCAACCAAGTCTGGTGCGTCCTTTAAAGTAATTGAACGCACCTTCTGCAACTTCCCACTTTGGCTCAAGGCTGGTGCTCCTGCCCTACCCCTACCACCCCTGCGGAAGGGCCTGCCTCTTCCTCTGCCTGTCATTTTTTAAATCACCCTGTGACAAAACTCTTAGTCCCTATACCGATGAAGGACTGCTGCAGTATAGGGCAGCGGTCAGCAGTGGTGCACCTCAACCCTATGTATTGTGGACCGATAGTGGTCCTTACAGAACAGCAGACTGTACCTACTCAACCCTATGTACTGTAGCACCCTTCACCAAGTTACCAGTCCTTATAAGGACCTTTGTGGACCAAGTAGGTTGTGTGTGACTGATTAGCAGACTGTACGTCAGTCCCTATACTGCTGAAGGACTGCTGCAGTATAGGGCAGCGGTCAGCAGTGGTGCACCTCAACCCTATCTATTGTGGACCGATAACGCTCCTTACAGAACAGCAGACTGTACCGCACTCAACCCTATGTACTGTAGCACCCTTCACCAAGTTACCAGTCCTTATAAGGACCTTTGTGGACCAAGTAGGTTGTGTGTGACTGATTAGCAGACTGTACGTCAGTCCCTATACCGCTGAAGGACTGCTGCAGTATAGGGCAGTGGTCAGCAGTGGTGCACCTCAACCCTATCTATTGTGGACCGATAGCGGTCCTTACAGAACAGCAGACTGTACCACACTCAACCCTATGTACTGTAGCACCCTTCACCAAGTTACCAGTCCTTATAAGGATCTTTGTGGACCAAGTAGGTTGTGTGTGACTGATTAGCAGACTGTACGTCAGTCCCTATACCGCTGAAGGACTGCTGCAGTATAGGGCAGCGGTCAGCAGTGGTGCACCTCAACCCTATCTATTGTGGACCGATAGCGGTCCTTACAGAACAGCAGACTGTACCGCACTCAACCCTATGTACTGTAGCACCCTTCACCAAGTTACCAGTCCTTATAAGGACCTTTGTGGACCAAGTAGGTTGTGTTTGACTGATTAGCAGACTGTACATCAGTCCCTATACTGCTGAAGGACTGCTGCAGTATAGGTCAGCGGTCAGCAGTGGTGCACCTCAACCCTATCTATTGTGGACCGATAGCGGCCCTTACAGAACAGCAGACTGTACCTCACTCAACCCTATGTACTGTAGCACCCTTCACCAAGTTACCAGTCCTTATAAGGACCTTTGTGGACCAAGTAGGTTGTGTGTGACTGATTAGCAGACTGTACGTCAGTCCCTATACTGCTGAAGGACTGCTGCAGTATAGGGCAGCGGTCGGCAGTGGTGCACCTCAACCCTATCTATTGTGGACCGATAGCGGTCCTTACAGAACAGCAGACTGTACCGCACTCAACCCTATGTACTGTAGCACCCTTCACCAAGTTACCAGTCCTTATAAGGACCTTTGTGGACCAAGTAGGTTGTGTGTGACTGATTAGCAGACTGTACGTCAGTCCCTATACTGCTGAAGGACTGCTGCAGTATAGGGCAGCGGTCAGCAGTGGTGCACCTCAACCCTATCTATTGTGGACCGATAGCGGTCCTTACAGAACAGCAGACTGTACCGCACTCAACCCTATGTACTGTAGCACCCTTCACCAAGTTACCAGTCCTTATAAGGACCTTTGTGGACCAAGTAGGTTGTGTGTGACTGATTAGCAGACTGTACATCAGTCCCTATACCGCTGAAGGACTGCTGCAGTATAGGGCAGCGGTCATCAGTGGTGCACCTCAACCCTATCTATTGTGGACCGATAGCGGTCCTTACAGAACAGCAGACTGTACCGCACTCAACCCTATGTACTGTAGCACCCTACACAGACCAAGTTACCAGTCCTGATAAAGAGCTTTGTGGAACAAGTGAGTTGTGACTGATTAGCAGACTGCAGCAGATGGGCAGCAGTCAAGTATAATATTCTTTCTATATTTGGAAGAAAGAATATTATACGTGTACAAGCCTATTACCGTACCACTGATACCAGTCCTGAAAAGAACCTTTGTGGAACTAATAGTAACAGCAACTGTTTAAACTGACCCTCACTGCCTAACACACTGCTTCCTTCCTTTCCCTATACAAACTGGCAAAACAGAGGAGACTGGAACAATTACTGGTTACTGGAATAGCTCTTTTGTGGACCTGATAGTAACAGCTAATGATGATGATGATGACTAATCTGGCTGTCCCTAAAACAGCAGCAGACACACCGCTCTGTCCCTTTCTCTAAACTGACAAAAGACACTCAGGCTGCTGCAAGAATCAGTAGCACAGCAAACCTATATACACCTAACACCTATACCAGTCCTGAAAAGAACTTTTGTGTACCAAATAGCTAGTGGTTTATCTGTCCCTGCTCCAAACAGCAACCTTTCTCTATAGTGACAGAAGAAAGAATGTAAAATGGCTGCCGGATCGGGTGTATTTATAGGTTAGGGGGAATGTCCAAGTGTCCATGTGCTGTCATGTCTCAATTGGCTGTCCTGTACCCCATGATGGATGTGTCAGCATAGGTCAAAGTTCGTTTACACATTAAACATGTAAGTCTAACGACGCCAATAGTCCGCGAAACGAGCGGACCGCGAATGACCGAAAATTGCCGCGAAACGACCGCCGGGCGAACCGTTCGGCCATCACTACTCACTATAGCCCTCTTATTGTTTTGATTCAACATATATACAATGTTCAACTTAGATTCCAATATATGTTAAAATCTGTAGACATGTCACTGGAGAAGTGGTTGAGGGGGTGTACATCTCACCTAGGTTGCTACACAGTGTGAGATGGTAAATCCAGGATGGATCAGTTTCTCAGCAGCGATATGCTGCTGAGTTGTTATTTAATTTTGCCGGGCCTGGGTTTATATGGAATGGCAGGTAGGTTTGGTAGAGGGACCTGTCATTCCACATCCCCCGATCCAGTTCTGGGTTTGGGATCAGGTGAGCTTGGATCCTAATTAGCCTGGGAAGCTAAAGGCTCTGTAGGGTCTGCAGGTGATTGCTTCTCAGCCAGGGAATGAACAATCTGTGTGTTGAAGGAAGCTGCAAGCACAGCCACTGCTGGAGCTAAAACTCACCCTGCGATATCCAGGCGAAAGACGCTGTGTTTGTAAGTGTCAGATAGGTGAGCAGAACCTGTTAGTAAGCGCCCAGCCGGGCTAGGACTTTTATTTTTGTTGTACTTAGAAAGCACGGTGTTGCTGTATATTTTGTTTGCTGGACTGTTTGTACCACGAATAAACGCCAAGATCTGCTTTATCAAATTCCAAGTCTGCTGTGAACTGTGTCCAAACACACCCTACCCCGGGAAGATCCCTTACAATTGGTGGAGAATGCGGGCAACGCGGTTGCTAGGGGCAACGGTGTGGACAGACTTGGCTACAGCTGCTGATGTCCTGGGTGAAAGCTGCAACTACACTCCAAAAACAGTCCAGCAACATGGAGGAGATGCTGAAGCAGTTTATGCAAGTGAGTTTGCAACAACAGCAGGCTCAGACAGAGGCCAATAGACGACATGAACAGTCCATGGCTGAACAACAGCAGATGATGGCTGCACAACAGCAGGCTCAGATAGAGGCCAATAGACGACATGAACAGTCCATGGCTGCACAACAACAACTTATTGAGCACCTGATAGCAAATCGAGAGGCGCCTGTGGTGATGGGAGCCGCTCCAGAGATTTTTTCTGGGAGAAGGACTGTGCAGAAAGCGCTGCAAAAGATGACTGCTGAGGACGATGTTGAGGCCTATCTAACAGTATTTGAGCGCGTGGCTGAGCGAGAGAAGTTACCAGCCGCTGAGTGGGCAGAGGTAATTGCGCCCTATTTAACAGGTGAACCTCAAAAGGCCTACTATGACCTCAGTGAGCAAGAGGTTAAGGACTATACTCGGCTAAAAGAGGAGATGCTTGCCCGACTAGGAGTTACTACTGCAGTCCGTGCCCGGAGGGTACGCAACTGGAGCTACAGTCTGGACAAATCAGCGAGGTCCCAGATGTATGACCTAATCCATTTGGCAAGAAAGTGGTTGGAGCCAGACACTTCTACTCCTGCACAAATCCTAGAGAAGGTCGTGATGGATCGCTACCTCCGAGCCCTTCCTACTGACTTGCAACGCTGGGTGGGACAAGGTGATCCTAAGAATGCAAACGAACTTGTCAACCTTGTGGAGAGGTTCCAGGCGACTGAGGACTACCTCCGTGATGTTCCTGCAGCATCTTCACCTCCCCGGAGCGCCAGATCTGTGCCGTCAGCTGGTAAGAGACTTCCATCTATTGGGGGAGTGTGGAGGGGTGCTGATGGGGGGAAAAGGGCTCAAGTGGTGTCTCAGGGACAAAAGACTGGTGATGGTCCCGGGTGGCTAAGGGGCTCTGAAAAGGACTCCTTGCCAAAGAGACCAGGCCCTATCCAGTGTTGGAGATGCCATGAGGCGGGACACGTGTCGGCCCATTGCCCTCTTACCTCTGAACCCATGGAATGTGACGCTAGCCGGCGTCAGTCGCTATTTGCGGAACCATCTTGTGCTGCAGTTCCTGGACTAGAGACTGAACCGCAAATCTGCGATATTACAATCAATGACTTTCCTGTTAAAGCGTTAATGGACTCAGGAAGCCTTGTAACCTTGGTGCATGCTAGCCTGGTGACTGGGGACTTAGAGTCTAAAAAGCATATGAGTGTTGTGTGCATACATGGTGATACTAAAATGTACCCTATAGTGCTGGCTAAAGTCGGGACTGAACAAGGCACCGTACAATATGAAGTGGGTGTGGTTAAAAACCTCATGCATAATGTAATATTGGGGCGCGATTTTCCATTATTCTGGGCTCTCTGGGAAAAAAGAAAAATCCCCAAAAGGAGTGAGGATACCTCTAAGGGGGTTGCCTTGTCCACTGTGAATGATAAAAGTATGCAGGATGAAAATGATTGTTTTCCTTTACAGGTCCTGGCTGGGGAGGAGGAGGCTCCTCCCACTGAGCAAAATATACTAGACTTAGAGGTGTCTAGAGATAATTTTGGGGCTGCACAATTACAGGACCCCACTCTCAAAAATGCGAGAGAGCAGGTTGCTGTAATGAATGGGGTACCTCAGGAACCAGATGCTGAAAAAAGATTTCCACATTTTTCGGTGACTAATGATCTTTTCTATAGGGTTAATAAGGTTAAGGATGAGATTGTGGAACAGCTTCTGGTACCTAAGCCGTACCGGCGTCAGGTGCTTGACATGGCACATAACCATGTTCTTGGGGGACACTTGGGGACTGACAAAACGCGAGAGAGGGTTCTCCAGAGGTTTTTTTGGCCGGCCATATATGATGACATTAAAAAATACTGTGAGTCGTGCCCCACATGTCAGGTTAGTGCCCCAGTGTCACATTTTCGCAGTCCTTTGGTTTCGCTCCCTATTATAGAGGTGCCTTTTGAGCGTATTGCCATGGATTTAGTGGGTCCCATTGTAAAGTCAGCTAGAGGACACCAGTATATTTTGGTAGTCCTGGATTATGCGACCCGCTATCCTGAGGCTGTACCCTTAAGAAACACTGCATCTAAAACAATTGCACGTGAGTTGTTTTATATGTTCTCTAGGACTGGGATCCCCAAAGAAATCCTAACTGACCAAGGTACGCCATTTATGTCGAAAGTAATGAAGGAATTATGCAGACTATTTAAAATCTCACACATCCGTACCTCTGTGTACCACCCCCAGACGGACGGATTGGTGGAGAGATTTAATAAAACTTTGAAACATATGTTGAAGAAAGTGGTGGCAAAAGATGGTCGTGACTGGGATCATTTATTACCCTACCTCATGTTTGCTATTAGGGAGGTGCCCCAAGCGTCCACAGGGTTCTCACCATTCGAGTTGGTCTATGGTCATCACCCTAGGGGTCTACTAGACATTGCAAAAGAGACATGGGAGAATGAGTCCACCCCATACAAGAGTGTTATTGAGCATGTAGCACAAATGCAGGACCGTATAGCCACTGTAATGCCCCTGGTAAGGGAACACCTCCAGAGAGCTCAAGAGGCCCAAAGTAGAATTTACAACCGGTCCGCAAGAATCAGGACATTCAACCCAGGCGATAGGGTCCTTATACTAGTCCCCACTGTTGAGAGTAAATTCTTGGCGAAGTGGCAAGGTCCTTATGAAATTGTTGAAAAGATCAGTGAGGTGAACTACAAGGTGCACCAACCAGGTAGAAGGAAGCCTTTCCAAGTTTATCACATAAACTTGATCAAGCCCTGGAAAGACAGGGAATCCTTGGGGGCGACAAATACTGTTAATAATTTGTCACAACCAATCCCTCCAGTCAAGGTAGGTGATACTCTATCAGTGTCACAGAAACAGGAGGCTCAGGAATTTTTACAGAAAAACAAAAACAAGTTCTCTGACCTCCCAGGGCGTACACACCTCATCCATCATCACATTGAAACTGAGCCTAGAAGCAGAGTAAACCTTAAGCCCTATAGGATACCCGAGGCACGTAGGGAAGCCGTATCTGCCGAGGTAAAACGTATGCTTGCTCTGGGGGTAATTGAGGTGTCACAGAGTGAATGGTCCAGCCCAATTGTGCTAATCCCAAAGCCCAATGGAACTTGGAGGTTCTGTAACGATTTCAGAAAGTTGAATGAGATCTCCAAGTTCGATGCGTATCCTATGCCCAGGGTAGATGAGTTGATTGAGAAGTTGGGTAACGCCAGGTACATAACCACCCTCGATCTCACAAAGGGCTATTGGCAGATTCCACTTTCTGACGAGGCTAAAGAGAAAACTGCTTTCTCCACCCCTGATGGGCTATTCCAGTATGTAGTGAGGCCGTTCGGGTTACATGGAGCGCCTGCAACTTTCCAGAGGTTGATGGACTTGATTCTGCGACCACATCGTGATTACTCAGCCGCCTACCTCGATGATGTGGTCATTTTTAGCCCTGATTGGGAAAGTCACCTCTGTAAGGTACAGGCCGTGTTGGATGCCATAAGTGATGCAGGGTTGACCATAAATGCCGAGAAGTGTGCTCTAGCCCTAGAAGAGGCCAAATATCTGGGCTACATTGTTGGAAGAGGATTGGTTAGGCCACAGCTACCGTATATACTCGAGTATAGGCCGACCCGAATATAAGCCGAGGCCCCCAATTTACCCCCAAAAAAACTGGCAAACTTATTGACTCGTGTATAAGCCGAGGGTGAGACATGCCTGTCCATCCCTGTGTGTGTGTCCGTCCATCCCTGTGTGTCCGTCCATCCCTGTGTGTCCGTCCATCCCTGTGTGTCCGTCCATCCCTGTGTGTCCGTCCATCCATCCCTGTGTGTGTGTGTGTCCATCCATCCATCCATCCCTGTGTGTGTGTGTCTCCATCCATCCATCCATCCATCCATCCCTGTGTGTGTGTGTCTCCATCCATCCATCCATCCCTGTGTGTGTGTGTCTCCATCCGTGTGTGTGTGTGTGTGTGTGTGTGTGTGTGTGTGTGTGTGTGTGTGTGTGTGTGTGTGTCCAGCCTACCTTTGTCCCGAGCCTCCGTCCCGTGCCTTGCCTCCTTGCCTCCGTCCCGTGCCGTGCCTTGCATCCGTCCCGTGTCGTGCCTTGCCTTGCCCCCGTCCCGTCCCGTCCCGTGCCGTGCCGTGCCGTGCCTTGCCTTGCCTCCGTCCCGTGCCCTCTTCGTCGGCGGCCATTGTAAAATTCAAAAGCTGCGCCGCCGCCTTCGCCTGTGATAGGCGGAACACTGAATTTCCCAGCAGCCTGTGTTCCGCCTATCACAGACGTCGTATCATCCTCGTCCGTAGTACGAGGATGATACGATGTCCGTGATAGGCGGAACACAGGCTGCTGGGAAATTCAGTGTTCCGCCTATCACAGGCGAAGGCGGAGCCGGAGGCGCAGCTTTTGAATAGAATGCCCGCTGTCTGTCTGCTCGACACGCTGATCGAGCGGGCAGACAGCGATGACTCGAGTATAAGCCGAGGGGGGCACTTTCAGCCTCAAAAAAGAGGCTGAAAATCTCGGCTTATACTCGAGTATATACGGTAAATAAAATTGAGGCAATACAGAATTGGCCTAGACCCCTGACAAGGAAACAGGTTAGAGCTTTCCTGGGTATTACGGGTTATTACCGTAGATTTGTGCCGAACTTTGCCTCAGTTGCTGCTCCGCTAACTGACTTGACAAAGGGCGGAAAGACAGCAATGGTCACGTGGACCCCAGAGGCCGAGGAGGCTTTCCAAAGCCTTAAGTCTGCCTTGTGCCAACCACCTGTGTTAGTCACCCCCGATTTCAGGCGAGAATTTCTGGTCCAGACAGATGCCTCTAGCACAGGCTTAGGTGCAGTACTCTCACAAGTAGTGAATGGTGAGGAGCATCCGGTGACGTACTTGAGTAGAAAACTAACCCCGGCCGAGAAAAATTATGCCATTGTGGAGCGAGAATGTTTGGCAGTGAAGTGGGCCCTAGAATCTTTAAAGTATTACTTGCTAGGCAGGAAATTCAAGTTGGTGACAGACCATGCCCCCCTAACATGGATGAAGTTAAACAAGGAGAGAAATGCAAGAGTGACTAGATGGTTTCTCTCCCTACAAAACTTTAATTTCACTGTGGAACACAGGCCAGGGAAATTACAGGCAAATGCTGACGCATTGTCAAGGGTGAGTTGTCTGTGGGGACAAAAGGCTCAGCCCTCCGGTCTGAAAAAGAGGGGGGGGATATGTAGACATGTCACTGGAGAAGTGGTTGAGGGGGTGTACATCTCACCTAGGTTGCTACACAGTGTGAGATGGTAAATCCAGGATGGATCAGTTTCTCAGCAGCGATATGCTGCTGAGTTGTTATTTAATTTTGCCGGGCCTGGGTTTATATGGAATGGCAGGTAGGTTTGGTAGAGGGACCTGTCATTCCACATCCCCCGATCCAGTTCTGGGTTTGGGATCAGGTGAGCTTGGATCCTAATTAGCCTGGGAAGCTAAAGGCTCTGTAGGGTCTGCAGGTGATTGCTTCTCAGCCAGGGAATGAACAATCTGTGTGTTGAAGGAAGCTGCAAGCACAGCCACTGCTGGAGCTAAAACTCACCCTGCGATATCCAGGCGAAAGACGCTGTGTTTGTAAGTGTCAGATAGGTGAGCAGAACCTGTTAGTAAGCGCCCAGCCGGGCTAGGACTTTTATTTTTGTTGTACTTAGAAAGCACGGTGTTGCTGTATATTTTGTTTGCTGGACTGTTTGTACCACGAATAAACGCCAAGATCTGCTTTATCAAATTCCAAGTCTGCTGTGAACTGTGTCCAAACACACCCTACCCCGGGAAGATCCCTTACAAATCATATTAGACATTAAACAGTCTGATACATCAAATTCACATTTTTAAAAGGGATTTTAATCCCATACATATTTCACAACAACATCATAGCATAAAACTATCTAAAATTTATTACATAATCACAGAAACCTTTTACTATATAAAAAAAGTAAAATTTGATTATAAAATCCCATTATAAAATTTGCTCAAAATTCAATAATTAGTACGACCGATGTACATCAGACCGCATGGGCACTGGAGCGCATATACAACATAAACAATTTCATTTTGTGCAACGTGACTTATTTAACCACTTGCCGACCAATGCACAAAGATGTACGTAGGCAGAATGGCACGGCAGGCATATGGGCGAACCTGTACGTCCTACCTGCGCATGAGCGGGTCCCCCGGTGCCTGTGTCGGTCGGCTTCATTGTGGGAGCGATCGGAGATGAGGGGGAGACCAATCATTTGTGGCTACCCCCTCATGATCGCTCTCGGCCAATGAAACACTTCCTCTGTAATGTAAACAGAGGTAGAGGAAGTGATGTCATCTCTCTTCATGTCGGTCTTTTCGTTCTGGCGCCGAGGAGAGAAGACATCAAGAAAGTGCACCAAACACTACACTAACAGTAGAACACTCTAGGCACACTTTTCACCCCCCAGTCACCCCACGATCACCCCCCTGCACCCCCTGTCACAGTGACACCAAAGCAGTTTTTTTTTACTGTTTACTGCATTGGTGCATTGTGACTGCAATAACTGTTAGGACAGTTAGATTTAACCCCCTTTAGGTCTAGGAACCACCCTAATAAAGGTTTAACCCCATGATCACCCCCCGTCACCAGTGTTTTTTTTGATCGCTGTATTAGTGTCACAGGTGATGATAGCTAGGGAGGTAGGTATTTAGGTTCGCCGTCAGCATTTATAGCGTCAGGGACCCCCATATACTACTTACTAAAGGTTTTAACCCCCTGATTGCCCCTAGTTAACCCTTTCACCAGTGATCACTGTATAACTATTGCGGGTGACGCTGGTCAGTTCGTTTATTTTTTATAGTGTCAGGGCACCCGCCGTTTATTACCTATTAAAAGTTTAACCCCCGATTGCCTGGTGGGTGATATAAGTAAGGTTTTAGGGTCAGATAGGGTCTGCGTCACCCCAGGCAGCGCCAGGTTAGTGCCAGTACCGCTAACACTTACACACGCAGCATACACCTCCTTTAGTGGTATAGTATCTGTACAGATCGATATCTGATCAGATCTATACTAGCGTCCCTAGCAGTTTAGGGTTCCCAAAAATGCAGTGTTAGTGGGATCAGCCCAGATACCTGCTAGCACCTGCGTTTAGCCCCTCCGCCCAGCCCAGCCCACCCAAGTGCAGTATCGATCGATCACTGTCACTTACTTACTAAACACACATAACTGCAGCATTTGCAGAGTCAGGCCTGATCCCTGCGATCACTAACAGTTTTATTGGTAGCGTTTTGATACAGTCGCTAACAGCCTAGGAGATTTTTTTACCTGTGAGTCTCACTAGATTTAGAGCCCAAAATTGCAAATAAAAGGCACACTAGTGAAGAGGCCTACACGTTTCTGAGCATGACAGATAGTGAAGAGGAAGTCACTCATTGTCAGATTCAGGCTCAGAATACAATCCTGTAGACGACAGCGGCTCCATGACAGATGGCTCTGACGACGGAGTTGTGGTCCCTACCAAGATCAGGAGTATCAGACCCCGAACTTCTTCTTCTGTTGTTGAGGTGCAAGAACCTCAGGACTCTCGTATGAAGCAGAGAAGTACTAGCACCGCTATTCCTTCTGGCGAACTGGCAAGCACTAGCAGCCTAGTACACCCTGGTCGTACATCCAGCACTGCAGTATCACTTGGTGACGTGGTGAGTCCCATAAGTGCAGTTCAGGGTGGCAAGCACAAGCAGTGTCCTGCTGCCACCAAGAAGACAAAGACAGGCCCATAGTGCCCTTCCTGCTGCATTCGCCAATCCTAATTGGGAACCCACCACTTCTGCAGCACCAGTACTTCCCCCATTCACTGGCCAACCCAGCATTCAGGTGGAAACAGTTGATTTTACGTCACTTGATTTTTATTCGCTGTTTTTCAATGAAGATCTCTATAGATCTATTGTGGACCGAAGCAATTTGTACGCTGGTCAATTCATCACTGCTAATCTCTAGTCCTCCCTTGCCAGAGATTGGAGACCAATTATGGTCTCCGATTTAAGATCTTTCTTGGCCTTTCCCTTGACATGGACATAGTTAAAATGAGTATGCTGCGTTCATATTGGTCCACTGAGCAAATGTAACATATGCCCGTGTTCTCTGCTTCCATGGCCAGGGCACGATACAAGCAGATTTTGCGGTTCATGCACTTCAACGACAATGAACTCTGTCATCCTTGTGGAGACCCTGCATACAATCGGCTCTACAAAATTCGGCCCCTCATAAACCACTTCAACCAACGTTTTGCAGACTTGTTTACTCCTGATTAAGTTGTCTGCATTGATGACTCCCTGATTACGTTTTCTGGCTGCTTGTCATTCAAACAGTACCTTCACAGCAAGCGTTCCAGATATGGGGTCAAGATGTATAAGCTCTGTGACAGGGCCACAGGCTATACATGTAGTTTTATGGTTTACGTGGGCAAAGATAGTCATGTAGAGCTGACAAACTGCCCTGATTACATAGGGAGCGCTGGCAAGATTGTGTGGGACTTGATGTCACCCTTATTTGGAAAGGGGTACCACTTGTACGTGGACAATTATTACATGAGCGTGCCACTGTTTAGTCACTTGTTTGATCAGCAGATTGGAGCATGTGGCACTGTGCGATCTAATCGCCGGGGCTTTCCCCAGAGGCTTGTAGATTCCCGTCTTAGGCTGGGGGAGAGAGCCTGCTTGCAGTGTAATCATTTGCTCGCTATGAAGTGGAGGGGTAATAAGAATGTTTTAGTTCTGTCCTCCCTTCATGCAGACACGACGGTCCAAATTACTACGGCGACTAGTGTTGTGGAGAAACCCCTCTGTGTCCATGAATATAACCAAAATATGGGAGGGGTGGACCTCAATGACCAGTTGTTGGCACCATACCTGGTTGCCCACAAGGCCAGACGCTGGTACAAAAAAGTGTCTGTTTATTTCAATTGGCTTTGCTGAACACTCATGTGCTACACAGAGCTTCAGGACAGACTGGATCCTACCTTAATTTCCAGGAAGGGGTCGTCAGAGCCCTTCTGTATCCAGATGGTGCTCCACCTCACCTTCCCAATCCAAATGCAGTAAGCTGGCTGCATGAGATGCATTTACCTTATGTCCTCCCGCGTACCCCTACCCAACGAGCCCCCCCAAAGAAAATGTTGTGTATGCAGAAAGCGCAGATATAGGCGTGACACCCGTCATTAGTGTCCCCACTGTCTTGACAATCCTGGTCTTTGCATTGGTGAATGTTTTGAACGCTACCATGCACTAGTTTAGTTTTAGCGTAGGGTACAGCATTGCACAGACTAGGCACATGTTTACAGGGTCTCCCAAGATGCCATCACATTTTGAGAGACCCAAACCGCTGGAACTGTTACAACAGTTACGTTAGAACCGATACAGTTACAAAAAAAAGTAAAAAAAAAAAAAAGTAAAAAATAAAATAAAAAAAAGTATTAAAAAATAAAATAGTTGTTGTTTATTGTTCTCTTTCTTTCTATTCTCTCTCTGTTGTTCTGCCCTTTTTTTACTGTATTCTATTCTGCAATGTTTTATTGTGTTTTACTGTTAACCATTTTTTTGTTTTCAGGTACGCCATTCAGTTGCAGCGCGGATTTATTTATGTTGACACCAACAGCGTTTGCTCCCATGATACATAAAGCCGTGACTCCAGTGCTGTCGGAGGTGATTTCACCACCACAGTTAAAAAAAAGAGCATATATGCCGAAGCATGGGGGCAGCAGGGGCGGAGGAACGATTTGCTCCTACCTTTTGCGAGAGGATGCCCCCATGCTTCGGCATATATACATTTTAGGCACAGGTTGCATCAAAAATGTTTTATTTTTTGCTATGTTTTTTTTTTGTATTTGCTTTGCAGGTATGGTATGTCTTACTGTTATACTGTAATGTTACTTTGTTTTATTGTTAACCATCATTTGCTTAGCAGGTACACCATTTGGCTGCAGCACAGATTTATTTATCTTGACAGCGATGTTAGAGGTGATTCAACACCACAGTTAAAAACAAAATGGTGCATGTATGCTCATTATTAGAAGTGGGTGGATGAAGGGAGGCATTCTAATGGTGGGCATACCCACCGATCAATCTCTTTTTTTAATTCAGCCCATAGGCTGCATGAACAAAAGATTACGATATATATGTCAAACAAGGACCAGCAATGTACTGGTATGTTGCTGGAATTTGAGTGGTTAAACCAGAATGATGCCGCCGGGTTTAGGTATTATCTTGGTATCATTCTTTTCAGCCAGCGGTCGGCTTTCATGTAAAAGCAATCCTAGTGGCTAATTAGCCTCTAGACTGCTTTTACAAGCAGTGGGAGGGAATGACCCCCCCAACAGTCTTCCATGGTTTTCTCTGGCTCTTTTGTCCCAACAGGGAACCTGTGAATGGAGCCGGTGGTTTCACAAGCTGACCATAAAGCTGATCAGAGACCAGAATGGCTCCAATCATCTCTATGGCCTAAGAAACTGGAAGCTACAAGCATTTCATGATTTCGATTTTGCCAGATATAAACAGCGCCATTGGGAAATTGGGAAAAGCATTTTATCACACCGATCTTGGGGTGGTCAGATGCTTTGAGGGTAGAGGAGAGATCTAGGGTCTAATAGACCACATTTCTTTTCAAAAAAAGAGTACCTGTCACTACCTATTGCTATCATAGGAGATATTTACATTCCCCGAGATAACTATAAAAATGATTAAAAAAATATATAAATGAAAGGAACAGTTTAAAAATAAAATAAAAAAGCAAAAAAAATTAAAAAAAGCACCCCTGTCCCCCCGTGCTCTTGTGCAAAGGCGAACGCAAGCATCAGTCTGGCGTCATATGCAAACAGCAGGAAGAAAGGTGAGACTTTATATGAAGCATACACCCCTGGATATATCACAATATACATGAAGATGGGCGGTACTAAGTATATCAGAACTATGGACATTCCATGACAGCATTACAAAACAACAATTGGCAGTCATTGGTTTATTGATATAAAAATAACAATAATAGTAATACCATGATAAAATATTGACATAGTAAGTTCATAATATAACCATTAAATAGAACAAAGTTCATTGGAATATATAAATTATGACAGTGATAATAATGACATAATATACTAATAACATAATGAGTTCATATTGTACACATTGTATATGTAGTGCCCACACTTTATTAAGTGTGTGCTATCAATGTATATTTCGTTTTTCTCAGAACTGTAACAGAGTTCTGGGGGTTAATTGAACAGGATTTACTTTGGCATCAGTCTGGCTGGGCTGTACTTAGGTTCCGCCTGGTCATAAGTGCAGTGAGGCACCTGTGACAGGCAGAGAACCAAGCCTGGTTGGACGTGTTAGGTACCGTACTTTCCTGGAGCCAATCAGTGGGTGCGTCTGGCCCCGCTCTGTAGTCTGGGAAGGGGTATTTAAGGTGCTGAAGTCACGAGTTCAGGGTTCAGCTGCTGCTTTGATTCCTGGTTCTGGTCTGGGGCAGCCTCGTGAGGGGTCCCGGGCCCAGGAGTGTCTGCCATCCCGCAAGCATGGTCACCCTGAACATCCCCAGAGGCCCTCATGGTCTGGGGTGGGGATCCGTCCATTCCCAAGCCTCGGAACTGGTTAGTTCGAGGCCCAGTAACTCAAGGAGGATTCAAAGGTGTCCCGGTGTGCTCTCGGTATTGGAGGGACACAGCAACTCATACAAGTTACCAGGGGCGGACTCTTTGGAGGAGCGCCAACAAGCTGGCTGCTCAGTAGGGATGAGCTTCGTGTTCGAGTCGAACATACATTCGACTCGAACATCGGCTGTTCGCCCGTTCGGCGAATTCGCCAAATTCATGTGGCGCTCACGGCCCACAATGCACTGCGATGGCGCAGTGCATTGCTGGCTCATGATTGGCCAAGCATGCACTGTGACCCCGCATGCTTGGCCAATCACAGCGCCGGCAGCGAGGAGAGCCATGATTGGCCACAGGCAGGATGCCTGTGGCCAATCATAGCTCAGGCTGTGTAGTACACATCCCACACTATATAAGGCCGCCAGCGTGGCGGCCTTGTGTAGTTTGTTGGCGTCTGAAGCAGTTAGTGGGTGTTCTTCAACACAGTATACACCGATCGTTATCGGCCGATTTTTCGATCTTGCTCTTCTGTAGTGGTTGTTGTCTGCATGCCCTGATCGCAGTAAACACCGCTATATTCACCTCACCTATATAGCTAGCGATATATCTATCTTTTATAATAGAGCTTGCAGTCAGTGTTAGGAGCTTGTGCGTGCTGTCTGCGTGCTCTGTACCCAGTACACACCGCTATATCCACCTACATAGCTCTTCTCTATTTGAGCCATCTGCTATCTGCAGGAGTTATTGGAAGTTGTGTGTGCCTCCAGCACAGCACAGTGGACATCTGTATTTACCCTTTATTGCTGGTGTTCTATAATAAAGGCATCTGCAGGAGTTAGTGGGTGTTGTGTGCCTCCAGCACAATATACACCTGTATCTACCCTTTATTGCTGTTCTCTAATAGAGCCATCTGCAGGGCTTAGTGGGTGTTGTGTGCCTCCAGTACAGTATACCCCTTTATCTACCCTTTATGGCTGGTGTTCTATGATAAAGGCGTCTGCAGGAGTTAGTGGGTGTTGTGTGCCTCCAGCACAATATACACTACCCAATTGCTGTTTTACCCAACTCCCTTCAGGCCATTACCATGTCTGGAGGCCAGCAAGGAGAGGCAGACAGGTGCGAGCCGATAAAAGAGGGTAAGCAGGCTCTGTGTCTAGAGACAACAGTGCTGGTCGTGGATGCGGTGCATCGTCATCAGCACGTGGCCATGGGACACGCTTGTCCTTTTTTCGGCAGCTGGACATGTTGAGCCGCAACATGCCAATGACTTGGTAGAGTGGATGACCAAGCCCTCTTCATCTTCCTCATCCTCTCCCACCCAGTCTCAGGGTACTAGCAAAGCAGCTGCCAACGCATCGTCTTCCCTCGTCTCAATGTCATCATCAGTGACTCCTTCCCTAGACCCACCACGTCCTCCTGAGGAGTCTCCTGAACTCTTTGAGCACAGTGTTGGGTACATGCTCCAGGAGGATGCCCAGTGTGTTGATGACACTCAGCTAGAGGAAGGCAGTAGTGTGAATGCAGAGAGAGGGGATGCCCAAGAAGGACAGCAATCTGGCAGTCATGTTCCACAAGCTGCAGCATACTGCCAGGTTTGCTACAGCGATGAAGAGGGAGGGGATGATGAGGGCACTGACTCCACGTGGGTGCCTGGAAGGAGAGAGGAGGAGGAGGAGGAGGAGGCACATGTCCAACAAGGCAGGATGCCCTCTGGGGGCCAGCTTAGGGGCAGCACACCAACTGAATCACACCGCAGAGCTCCGCCTGTGCAGGGCGCTGCCTCTGCACGTTATTCTAAGAGTTCTTTGGTGTGGGCCGTTTTTGAGATGAGTGCATCAGATCGCACCGCTGCTATTTGCAACATATGTCTCAAGCGTATCTCGCATGGCCAAAACATCAGCCACTTGGGCACCACATGCTTGACCAGACATACCAGGCACCTGCCATGCAGCTCGTTGGCAAGCGTACCTCAAAGACCCACACCAAAGAACAAAGCAGACCTCTCCTTGCTCCTCATCAGCTGGCATCTCCAACCCCGCTAGACCTTCAGTCCTCTCTGAAACCTGCTCTGAGAGGAATGAAGGTGTAGAATTAGGTGTGTCACAGCCAAGTGCTTCCGGGCACTCTGCTAGCAGTACACCCACGTCCAATAATAGCAGGCAAATGTCCCTGCCCCAGCTGCTGGACCAGCGAAAGAAGTTCACTCCCAGCCATCCACATGCCCAGCAGTTGAATGCTAGCTTGGCTAAATTGCTAGCACTTCAACTGCTGCCTTTTCAGTTGGTAGACTCGGCCCCCTTCCGTGAGTTTGTACAATGTGCGGTTCCTCAGTGGCAGGTCCCCAAACGCCACTTTTTCTCACGGAAGGCGATTCCGGCTCTCTACCGGCATGTGGAAGGCAATGTCCTTGCCTCGCTGGACAGGGCGGTCAGCGGTAAGGTGCATATTACCGCTGACTCATGGTCCAGCAGTGTTGGAGGTTGTTCCGCCACCACGCCTCCAAAATGCTACTATTGGTTGTGACACACCTCTCTCCTTCACCCCCTCCTCTTATTCTTCCTCCATGGCCTCTTCCAGTGCTCTGTCTTCAGAACCAGCGGTGCTCAGTAGGCATTCCAGGGGCTACGCAAGTACGCAGGCAAAACGATGCCATGCCGTGCTTGCGCTGGTTTGTTTGGGGGACAGGAGCCACACTGGGGTGGATGTTTTGTCAGCTCTGCAGGGGCAGGCCGAGAGGTGGTTGACGCCACGCCAGCTTAAGCCAGGAATGGTGGTTTGCGACAATGGCACCAACCTCCTCTCCGCCTTCCGACAGGGAAAACTGACCCATGTGCCCTGTGTAGCTCACGTCCTTAACCTGGTGGTGCAGCGGTTCTTGGGCAGGTACCCAGGCTTACAGGATGTCCTGAAGCAGGCCAGGAAAGTCTGTTTGCATATCCGCTGATCATTTAATGCCTGTGCTCGGCTGGCTGAGCTCCAAGAGGAGTTGAACCTGCCCAAGAACCGCCTTATATGTGACATGCCCACCAGGTGGAACTCAACATTGGCCATGCTGAAGCGGCTGCACACGCAGCAGAGGGCCATCAATGAGTACCTGTGCGACTACGGCACCAGGACAGGGTCAGGGGAGCTTGGTTTTTTCTCACCATGCCAGTGGGGCATGATCAGGGATGCATGCACTGTCCTGTCACCATTTGAGGAGGCCACAAGGATGGTGAGCAGTGACAGTGCATGCATCAGTGACACTGTACCTCTTGTCCACCTCTTGGAGCATACGCTGCGTGGAATAATGGACAGGGCACTTGAGGCAGAACAGAGGCAGGAAGAGGAGGACTTCCTTGTCTCTCAAGGCCCCCTTTATCCAGACAGTGTTCCTGCTGTGCCACCCATCACACAGGAAGAGGATGAGGAGGAGGAAGAGGAGGAGGAGGATGATTGTGTCAGCATGGAGGTGGAGGCTGGCACTCAGCATCAGCATCAGCAGCAGCAGTCTTATAGGGATGATTTACAGTCCCAAGAAACACGTGGACTTGTACATGGCTGGGAGGAGGTAGCTGCGGATCATGTTGTCCTTAGTGACCCAGAGGACTCCGGACCGAATGCCTCAGCTAACCTATGCTGCATGGCCTCCCTGATCCTGCAAAGCCTGCGGAAGGATCCTCGTATTCTTCGGATCAAGGAGAGGGACCATTACTGGCTGGCCACTCTCCTTGATCCACGGTACAAGGGTAAGGTTGCCGACCTTATCTTGCCATCGCAGAGGGAGCAGAGGATGAGACATCTCCGGGAGGCCTTGCAGAAAGGTCTGTGCAACGCGTTCCCAGAGACTGGGAGGTTACAAACTCCTGGTCCTGGACAACGTGTTGCTGAGGCATCGGTCAGAAGGAGCGGTGGAGAAGGTGGCCGTCTGACTGATGCTTTCAGACAATTTTTTAGTCCGCAGCCCCAAGGTATGATTGGTTCCAGCACCCATCGCCAGCGTCTGATTTACATGGTGCAGGAATACCTAGGGGCAAGGTCAGACTTGGACACCTTTCCCACCGAAAATCCTCTGGCTTACTGGGTCTTGAGGATGGATCACTGGCCAGAGCTTGCACAGTATGCAATTGAGCTACTGGCCTGTCCTGCATCCAGCGTTCTTTCGGAACGCACCTTCAGTGCTGCTGGTGGCTTTGTTACCGATCACAGGGTGCGCCTGTCCACCGAATCAGTTGATCGACTGACCTTCATCAAGATGAATCAGTCTTGGATCACCCACAGCTACCAAGCACCTGAAGCTGATGTAACCGAATAATTTTTTTTGAAATACCACATCCCTTCAAGACTGCCTATGCTGATGCTGAGTGACTGTCCTGTTATGTTGATTGTCTATCCTCTTCCTCCTCCGCTGATATGTTGGAAGAACATTTTTGGTTCTGGGTGATGCCAGCAGCCCAATTTTTCTGCCCCTGTTTAACAGGGGCGCTTAATTACAATTTTTGATGCAATGCATTGCAGCAGGGCTAATTCCTGCAATAAAACTAGAGTATATGGCAGAGGTTGCAGTGTGGTGGCACCAGCACCAGTGCCTAAGGCCCAATTTTTCAGCCCCTGTTTAACAGGGGCGTTTAAGTACAATTTTTGATGCAATGCTTTGCAGCAGGGCTAATTCCAGCAAAATAACTAGAGTATATGGAAGAGGTTGCAGTGTGGTGGCACCAGCAGTAGTGCCTAAGGCCAAATTTTTCTGCCCCTGTTTAACAGGGACATGTAATTACAATTCTTGATATAATATTTCACAGGAGGGCCCCTTCCTGTGCCCACCCAGAGTAACGGTGAGGACTTATAGTGTTGTGGCACCAGCACCACAACCACCAAAGGTCAATTTTTCTACCACTGTTCAACAATGGCATGTAATTACAATTCTTGATAGAATCGTTCACAGCAGGGCGCTCCAGCGCCCACCAAGAGTCACTTTGAGGGCTTACAATGTTGTGGCAAAACCAACACCTTGTTCCGCCATTTCTGCAGAGCATATAGGGCAGGCCCCTACTTTCAAACATCCAACTTACAAACATCTCCTACTTGCAAACGGAAGGAGACAGCAGCAAGTGAGATGAAAAAAGTTGGACGACAAAACAAATTATACAGGGGTGATAACCCTTCCCTATGTTTTCCAAAAAGCTTAAAAATAGTTTTTTTGACTGGAGCTACACTTTAAAAATGTACCAGTTGAAAATTACAAACAGATTCAACTTAACACAACAAACCTACACAGTCCCTGTCTTGTTTGCACCGCCTGTATACTGCTGTTCTGAGTATATAGGGCCTGGGGGCCACACGCATTTACTTTTTTTAATATGGGTACAGGGTTCCCCTTAATATGCGTATCAGACCCAAATAGGCTGGTAATGGGCAGGGAGGGCTACCCATGCCATTTTTCTCAATGATTTTCAACCATATTGCAGGAACCAGATATAACATTAAAACCGCAAGCAGTTTTAAATGGTGTTATTTCCGTTTAATGTCATTTTGTGCAGAGACTGTTGTAAACACGGGAAACACGTGGCACTTCACAGGCATACTACAGACACCCCCCAGGCACCATATTTAAAGGAATATTTCACTTTTTTTTTCACTTTAATCATCAGTAAAATCAGTGCTCCCGCCAAAACGGCCATTTTTAAAAACATTTTAGGCATTGACCCATGTCCCCTGGGGCAGGAGCCAGGTCCCCAAACCCTTTTTAGGACAGTATCTTGCATATTAGCCGTTAAAATTAGCACTTTCCATTTCGAACGTTCGAGTCCCATAGACTTCAATGAGGTTCTAACGTTCGTAACGAATGTGGGGTCCGTTCGAAAGTTCTGGTGTGAACCGAACCGGGGGGTGTTCGGATCATCCCTAATGGGGTACTTCTGATAAATGGCCACAAGGTGGCAGTACATGTAGAGCACGCTGAGTGGAGGTGTGCGGATTATGTATTATTATGGGGCACTTCTGATAAATGACCACAAGGTGGCAGTACATGTAGAGTACACTGAATGGTGGTATGTGGATTATGTTATTATGGGGCACCTCGGATAACTGACCACAAGGTGGCAGTAATATATTATACACTGAGTGCAGATGTGTGGATTATGTTATTATGGAACACTTCTGATAAATGACCACAAGGTGGCAGTACATGCACAGTACACTGAGTGGAGGTGTGTGGATTATGTTATTATGGGGCACTTCTGATACATGACCACAAGGTGGCAGTACGCGTAGAGTGCGCTGAGTGGAGGTGTGCGGATTGTGTGTTATTATGGGGTACTTCTGATAAATGACCACAAGGTGGCAGTACATGTAGAGTACACTGAATGGTGGTATGTGGATTATGTTATTATGGGGCACCTCGGATAAATGACCACAAAGTGGCAGTACATATATTATACATTGAGTGCAGATGTGTGGATTATGTTATTATGGAGCACTTCTTATAAATGACCACAAGGTAGCAGTATATGTAGAGTACGCTGAGTAGAGGTGTGCGGATTAAGAGTTATTATGGGGCACTTCTGATAAATGACCACAAGGTGGCAGTACACGCACAGTACACTGAGTGGAGGTGTGTGGATTATGTTATTATGGGGCACTTCTGATAAATGACCACAAGTTAGCAGTACATGCACAGTACACTGAGTGGAGGCGTATGGATTATGTTATTATGGTGCACTTCTGATAAATGACCACAAGGTGGCAGTACATTCACAGTACGCTGAGTGGAGGTGTGCGGATTATGTATTATTATGGGGCACTTCTGATAAATGACCACAAGGTGGCAGTACATGTGGAGAACGCTGAGTGGAGGTGTGCGGATTATGTATTATTATGGGGCACTTCTGATAAATGGCCACAAGGTGGCAGTACATGTAGAGTAGCCTGAGTGGAGGTGTCCGGATTATGTGGTATTATGGAGCACTTCTGAGAAATGGCCACAAGGTGGCAGTACATGTAGAGTACGCTGAGTGGAGGTGTGTGGATTAAGTGTTATTATGTGGCACTTCTGATAAATGACCACACGGTGGCAGTACATGTAGAGTACGCTGAGTGGAGGTGTGTGGATTATGTTATTATCGTGCAATTCTAATAATTGACCACAAGGTGGCAGTACATGTAGAGTATGCTGAGTGGAGGTGTGTGTGAATTATCTGGTATTATGGGGCACTTCTGATAAATGACCACAAGGTGGCAGTAAGTGTAGAGTACGCTGAGTGGAGTTGTGTGGATTATGTGGTATTATGGGGCTCTTCTGATAAATGACCACAAGGTGGCAGTACATATAGTGTACACTGAGTGGAGGTGTGTGGATTGTTATTTTGGGGCACTTCTGATAAATGAGCACAAGGTGGCAGTACATGTAGAGTACGCTGAGTGGAGGTGTGCGGATTAAGTGTTATTATGGGGCACTTCTGATAAATGACCACAAGGTGGCAGTACATGTAGTGTACACTGAGTGGAAGAGTGTGGATTATGTTATTATGGTGCAATTCTGATAAATGACCACAAGATGGCAGTACATGTACAGTACACTGAGAGGAAGTGTGTGGATTATGTTATTATGGGGCACTTCTGATAAATGACCACAAGGTGGCAGTACATGCACAGTACACTGAGTGAAGGTGTGTGGATTATGTAATTATGGGGCACTTCTGATTAATGACCACAAGGGGGCAGTACATGCACAGTACACTGAGTGGAGGCATATGGATTATGTTATTATGGTGCACTTCTGATAAATGACCACAAGGTGGCAGTACATTTACAGTACGCTGAGTGGAGGTGTGCGGATTATGTGTTATTATGGGGTACTTCTGATAAATGACCACAAGGTGGCAGTACATGTAGAGTACACTGAATGGTGGTATGTGGATTATGTTATTATGGGGCACCTCGGATAAATGACCACAAGGTGGCAGTACATATATTCTACACTGAGTGCAGATGTGTGGATTATGTTATTATGGAGCACTTCTTATAAATGACCACAAGGTGGCAGTACTTGCGCAGTACACTGAGTGCAGATGTGTGGATTATGTTATTATGGAGCACTTCTTATAAATGACCACAAGGTGGCAGTACATGTAGAGTACACTGAGTAGAGGTGTGCGTATTATGTATTATTATGGGGCACTTCTGATAAATGGCCACAAGGTGGCAGTACATGTAGAGTAGGCTGAGTGGAGGTGTCTGGATTATGTGGTATTATGGAGCACTTCTGATAAATAACCACAAGGTGGCAGTACATGTAGAGTACACTGAGTGGAGGTGTGCGGATTATGTTATTATGGTGCAATTCTAATAAATGACCACAAGGTGGCAGTACATGTAGAGTACGCTGAGTGGAGGTGTGTGAATTATCTGGTATTATGGGGCACTTCTGATAAATGACCACAAGGTGGCAGTAAGTGCAGAGAATGCTAAGTGGAGGTGTGTGGATTATGTGGTATTATGGGGCACTTCTGATAAATGACCACAAGGTGGCAGTAAGTGCAGAGAATGCTAAGTGGAGGTGTGTGAATTATCTGGTATTATGGGGCACTTCTGATAAATGACCACAAGGTGGCAGTACATGCACAGTACACTGAGTGGAGGATTATGTTATTATGGTGCACTTCTGATAAATGACCACAAGGTGGCAGTACATTCACAGTACGCTGAGTGGAGGTGGGCTGATTATGTATTATTATGGGGCACTTCTGATAAATGACCACAAGGTGGCAGTACACGTAGAGTACGCTGAGTGGAGGTGCGTGGATTAAGTGTTATTATGGGGCACTTCTGATAAATGATCACACGTTTGCAGTACATGTAGAGTACACTGAATGGTGGTGTGTGGATTATGTTATTATGGGGCACCTCGGATAAATGACCACAAGGGTGGCAGTACATGCACAGTACACTGAGTGGAGGTGTGTAGATTATGTTATTATGGGGCACTTCTGATTAATGACCACAAGGTGGCAGTACATGTAGAGTACACTGAATGGTGGTGTGTGGATTATGTTATTATGGAGGACTTCTGATAAATGACCACAAGGTGGCAGTACATGTTGAGTACGCTGAGTGGAGGTGTGTGGATTATGTTATTATGGAGGACTTCTGATAAATGGCCACAAGATGGCTGTACATGTAGAGTACGCTGAGTGGAGGAGTGTGGATTATGTTATTATGGAGCGCTTCTGATAAATGAGCACAAGGTGGCAGTAAGTGCACAGTACACTGAGTGGAAATGTGTGGATTAAGTTATTATCGGGCACTTCTGATAAATGACCACAAGGTGGCAGTACATGCACAGTACACTGAGTGGAGGTGTGTAGATTATGTTATTATGGGGCACTTCTGATTAATGACCAGAAGGTGGCAGTACATGTAGAGTACACTGAGTGGAGGATTATGTTATTATGGTGCACTGCTGATAAATTACCACAGGGTGGCAGTACATTCACAGTACTCTGAGTGGAGGTGTGCGGATTATGTATTATTATGGGGCACTTCTGATAAATGACCACAAGGTGGCAGTACATGTACTGTACGCTGAGTGGAGGTGTGCAGATTATGTATTATTATGGGGTACATTTGAAAAATGACCACAAGGTGGCAGTACATGTAGAGTATGCTGAGTGGAGGTGTGCGGATTGTGTGTTATTATGGGGCACTTCTGATAAATGACCACAAGGTGGCAGTACATGCACAGTACACTGAGTGGAGGTGTATGGATTATGTTATTATGGGGCACTTCTGATAAATGACCATAAGGTGGCAGTACATGCACAGTACACTGAGTGGAAGTGTGTAGATTATGTTATTATGGGACGCTTCTGATAAATGACCACAAGGTGACAGTACATGTAGAGTAGGCTGAGTGGAGGTGTGTGGATTAGGTGTTATTATGGGGCACTTCTGATAAATAGCCACAAGGTGGCAATACATGTAGAGTAGGCTGAGTGGAGGTGTGTGGATTAGGTGTTATTATGGGGCACTTCTGATAAATGACCACAAGGTGGCAGTACATGTTGAGTACGCTGAGTGGAGGTGTGTGGATTATGTTATTATGGAGGACTTCTGATAAATGACCACAAGGTGGCAGTACATGTAGTGTACACTGAGTGGAAGAGTGTGGATTATGTTATTATGGTGCACTTCTGATAAATAACCACAAGATGGCAGTGCATGTACAGTACACTGAGTGGAGATATGTGGATTAAGTTATTATCGGGCACTTCTTATAAATGACCACATGGTGGCAGTACATGTAGAGTACACTGAGTGGCGGTGTGTGAATTATGTGTTATTATGGAGCACTTCTGATAAATGGCCACAAGGTGGCTGTACATGTTGAGTACGCTGAGTGGAAGTGTGTGGATTATGTGGTATTATGGGGCACTTCTGATAAATGACCACAAGGTGGCAGTACATGCACAGTACACTGAGTGGAGGTGTGCGGATTATGTATTATTATGGGGCACTTCTGATAAATGGCCACAAGGTGGCAGTAAGTGTAGAGTATGCTAAATAGAGATGTGTTGATTATGTGGTATTATGGGGCACTTCTGATAAATGACCACAAGGTGGCAGTACATGTAGAGTACACTGAGTTAAGGAGTGTGGATTATGTTATTATGGAGCACTTCTGATAAATGAGCACAAGGTGGCAGTACATGTAGACTACACTGAGTGGAGGTGTGTGGATTATGTTACTATGGAGCACTTCTGATGAATGACCACAAAATGGCAGTTCATGTAGAGAACATGTACTGCCACCTTGTGGTCATTTGTCAGAAGTGCACCATAATAATACATAATCCACACACCTCCACTCAGCGTACTCTACATGTACTGCCACCTTGTGGTCATTCATTAGAAGTGCACCATTATCATAATCCACACACCTCCCCTCAGCGTACTGTACATGTACTGCCACCTTGTGGTCATTTATCAGAAGTGCCCCATAATAACATTATCCACACCCCTCCACTCAGTGTACCCTATATGTACTGCCACCTTGTGGTCATTTATCAGAAGTGCCCCATAATAACACACAATCAGCTCACCACCACTCATTGTACTCTACATGTACTGCCAGCTTGTGGCCATTCATCAGAAGTGCCCCATTAACATAATCCACACACCTCCACTCAGTATACTATACATGTACCTCCACCTTGTGGTCATTTATCAGAAGTGCTCGATAATAGCACACAATCCGCACACCTCCACTCAACATACTCTACATGTACTGCCACCTTGTGGTCATTTATCAGAAGTGCTCCATAATAACACATAATGAGAACATATAATCCAAACACCTCCACTCAGCGTACTCTACATGTACTGCCACCTTGTTGTCATTTTTGAGATGTGCGCCATAATAACATAATATACACTCCTCCACTCAGTGTACTCTACATGTACTGCCACCTTGTGGTTATTTATCAGAAGTGCCCCATAATAACACTTAATCCATACACCTCCACTCAGTGTACTGTGCATGTACTGCCACCTTGTGGTCATTTATCAGAAGTGCCCCATAATAACACTTAATCCGCACATCTCCACTCAGTGTACTCTACATGTACTGCCACCTTGTGGTCATTTATCAGAAGTGCCCCATAATCACATATTCCACACTCCTGCACTCAGTGTACTGTGCATGTACTGCCACCTTGTGGTCATTTATCAGAAGTACCCCATAATACCACATAATCAACACACCTCTATTTAGCATACTCTACACTTACTGCCACCTTGTGGACCTTTATCAGAAGTGCTCCATAATAACATAATCCACACACCTCCACTAAGTATACTCTGCATGTACTGCCACCTTGTGGTTATTTATCAGAAGTGCCCCATAATAACACTTAATCCATACACCTCCACTCAGTGTACTGTGCATGTACTGCCACCTTGTGGTCATTTATCAGAAGTGCACCATAATAACATAATCCACACATCTCCACTCAGCGTACTCTACATGTACTGCCACCTTGTGGTCATTTATCAGAAGTGCACCATAATAACATAATCCACACACCTCCACTCAGTATACTCTGCATGTACTGCCACCTTGTGGTCATTTATCAGAAGTGCTCCATAATAACACATAATCCACAAATCTCCACTCAGTGTACTCTGCATGCACGGCCACCTTTTGTGGCCATTTATCAAAAGTGCACCATAATAACACATAATCCACACACCTCCACTCAAAATACTCTACATGTACTGCCATCTTGTGGTCATTTATCAGAAGTGCCCCATAATAACACATAATCCACACACCTCCCCTCAGTGTACTCTACATGTACTGCCACCTTGTGGTCATTTATCAGATGTGCAACATAATAACTCTTAATCCACACACCTTCACTCAGCGTACTCTACATGTACTGCCACCCTTGTGGCCATTCATCAGAAGTGCCCCATTAACATAATCCACACACCTCCACTCAGTGTACTCTACATGTACTGCCACCTTGTGGTCATTCATCAGAAGTGCACCATAATAACATAATCCACATACCTCCACTCAGTGTACTCTACATGTACCTCCACCTTGTGGTCATTGATCAGAAGTGCACCATAATAACATTATCCACACACCTCTACTCAGTGTACCATATATGTACTGCCACCTTGTGGTCATTAATCAGAAGTGCCCCATAATAACATACAATCCGCTCACCACCACTCAGTGTACTCTACATGTACTGCCAGCTTGTGGTCATTTATCAGAAGTGCCCCATAATAATACATAATCTGCACACCTCCACTCAGTGTACTCTACATGTACTGCCACCTTGTGGTCATTTATCAGATGTGCAACATAATAACTCTTAATCCACACACCTCCACTCAGCGTACTCTACATGTACTGCCACCCTTGTGGCCATTCATCAGAAGTGCCCCATTAACATAATCCACACACCTCCACTCAGTGTACTCTACATGTACTGCCACCTTGTGGTCATTCATCAGAAGTGCACCATAATAACATAATCCACATACCTCCACTCAGTGTACTCTACATGTACCTCCACCTTGTGGTCATTGATCAGAAGTGCACCATAATAATACATAATCCACACACCTCCTCTCAGTGTACTCTACATGTACTGCCACCTTGTGGTCATTTATCAGAAGTGCTCCATAATAACATAATCAGCACACCTCCTCTCAGTGTACTCTACATGTACTACCACCTTGTGGTCATTTATCAGACGTCCTCCATAATAACACATAATCCGCACACCTCCACTCAGTGTACTCTACATGTACTGCCACCTTGTGGTCATTTATCAGAAGTGCTCGATAATAACACATAATCCACACATCTCCACTCAGTGTACTCTGCATGTATGGCCACCTTGTGGCCATTTATCAGAAGTACACCATAATAACACATAATCCACACACCTCCACTCAAAATACTCTACATGTACTGCCATCTTGTGGTCATTTATCAGAAGTGCCCCATAATAACACATAATCCACACACCTCCACTCAGTGTACTCTGCATGTACTGCCACCTTGTGGTCATTTATCAGAAGTGCTCCATAATAACATAATCAGCACACCTCCACTCAGTGTACTCTACATGTACTGCCATCTTGTGGTCATTTATCAGTTATAATAAGAAAGAAAGAGAGAAATCTGCGCTACAGTGAAAAAAACCAGAAGGTTGTGTAATGCGGCAATTCAAAATATATACCAAAAATTACTATATATATATGAGTTAGAGAAAAAGGGGAAAAAGAACTGCGCAATCCCTAATGTTTGATATTAAGGTGTAAATATCCCAACAGTGAAGTACAGGGGTGCTCAATGTTGCATAAAATTTATCATGAACCCCAACATTAAAAATACATTAACAACATATATTAATACAGTGCAATAAAAATATATGTGTAGTAACACCCATTAGTGTAAACAAACCCTATTATCATAGATACTATAATCTCAATAGTTCTGGTGCTCCAAGAAAAAATATACAAAAAAAGCTAAAAAGATTACATAAACGATTAGTATAGCAGCATTATAAAGTCCTGGTGAGTGAATTCAAAAACACCATGTGTCCACAGTGACTTGTCCAGATTCTAGACCAGGTGTAGACGTAAAACAAAAATAAAGTGCACCACCACCATATAGATAACAGTAGCTCCTGAACACAGGGCATATCATCAATGGAAAAGCGTCGGCCGATCGCGAACTCCAAACGATATCCTTATTCTGTTACAATTTCTGATGAGGCGTGACACGCTTTTTGCCTCATCAGAATGCCCTGTGTCCATTTACTCTTGTAAGTGCACTTCTTTTTATGTTTATTTTATAATAAATGGTGTTACACTATTTGGAGTGTTTTTTCCTTCTTACGGTGGACCATTTTCCTCTTGGTTGGAATACATTTGAGTCCGGCTCCCGAGGTTTTCAATCCTTTGATGATCCGAGTTTGACGCATATTCTGACCTGATCTTTAAGATACGCACTCCTTACTTGGGTATCTGGTAAGGAGCTACTGTTATCTATACGGTGGTGGTGCACTTTATTTTTGTTTTACGTCTACACCTGGTCTAGAATCTGGACAAGTCACTGTGGACACATGGTGTTTTTGAATTCACTCACCAGGACTTTATAATGCTGCTATATTAATCGTTTATGTAATCTTTTTAGCTTTTTTTGTATATTTTTTCTTGGAGCACCAGAACTATTGAGATTATAGTATCTATGATAATAGGGTTTGTTTACACTAATGGGTGTTACTACACATATATTTTTATTGCACTGTATTAATATATGTTGTTAATGTATTTTTAATGTTGGGGTTCATGATAAATTTTATGCAACATTGAGCACCCCTGTACTTCACTGTTGGGATATTTACACCTTAATATCAAACATTAGGGATTGCGCAGTTCTTTTTCCCCTTTTTATCAGTTATAATAACACTTAATCCATAACGAAAAATAACAAGCCGCGCTAAATCACACAAACATCAAATTGTGCAAAAATAGGAAATGAATCGTGGACTGTTAGTAGCCTCTACACATAAATTGATAGACACTTATATCATAAATAGTGAAATACATATATGTGTTATAAACTCAGGCCATGCAAATCACTCATTCCTTGCAGTATAAGATCAAATTGCATGTGCCTATAATAATACAAACTCTAAAAAAACTAAAAAAAACACCCAGTGTATGAACCGCAAGTCCGTATATATAAATCACAAAAAACTCCTTTCAAAAACTGTGAATAGAGTCCTCCACAAATGAACCATAAAAAATCCACTGCTGGGTCCAATTGAATAGTGCTTGATCCACCACCATATAAACAATTAAATTTACGGCTTACCAGAAAGACATGACCCCCCGCTACAGAGGGTCAAAAAAGACCTATGGATATAGACTCGTCTTCCAGCCAAGAGGGGTCCTCAGTGTTCACCACTCCAATAAGGGTTATGGAGAAAACACTCCCAGAAGTCTTCCTCATAGATCCAGAGGGACTCAGGATAGGAACATCAAAGCCATGGAAGAAAGATAGAACTCCAAATAGTGTAAAACCCTTTATTACTAAAGATAAAAAAAGTAAAATTGCACTTACAGTGAATAAAAGACCAAAAGCCTTGAGTCCGTTGCGCCGGCCGGACGCATACGGACAGACCCGTTCTCCTGGAACCATTACAAACACAAGGTGATGTTTAGCGTATCGCTCAGCCCTACACGTTTCGCAACAAAATTGCGTCATCCAGGGGCACGAGCGGCACCCTGCATCACCTCCATTTATATTGTCTCTAGCCCTCCAGGCCTCACTCTGGGCACCTGGCTGTTTCCCCCAAAACCAAGCCTCATTCCCATATCCAAATCTGATTTGCCGGGTCCTCCCCCCATCCTTGATCGCACCAATGAGATCGGTGGACCACTTAGGGACTGGCTAAGGCCAAGTTACAGTCCAACCCCCATTAGAAATAACCAATTACCGGTATTCTTGGTGCCAAAAACAGCTACCATTGAATAAGTACCTAATGCAGGGACCACTGAACATTATGTGTTCCGCTGCATTTCCGGGGCAACACGCCCAACCATTAATGGAACACTCCTACAACAACCTTAACAAAAGAAACAGTACATTATGACCTTCTCCGCCCCACTTCCGGTCCTCGACTGCTAGTTTACGGCCATATCCGGTACAGCCAAGCCTCGCTCTCAATCTCAGGTGACTTCCGGTTCGTCACATCCGGTGTATGGCTGCATCCGGACCAACCAAGCCTCATTATCATTATCGAACGGCTTCCGGTCGATCCCGTCCGATGCCCAGTCTTATTATTTTTCGTTTTGTTTTTCTGTATTTATGTGACACAGTCAAGCTGCAGCCAAATCTTTCTTGTTTAAGAGTATCACATATGATTAATTTTTATGTTTCACCTTAGCGCTGTTTTTCTCCCTTTTTTCTGTTTTTATTTTTCATTCATTAATTGCGGCTTTGGTTGTGGTCAAATTGATAGTTTTGCCACTATGGACATTTTTGAATTCCGAGCTAAGAGGGTTGTAAACACCTCTGAGGTCTTCAGCTCCACCCCTATTACCTCGGAATAAGATGTAGGGGGTTTGTTTGTCAGGCTAAAAAACCTCACCACATCTGAAATTCATGCACAATGGGACATTGCCTTCCTTGAAACATATATAAGGGAAGCAATGGTACCCAGAAGTTTGAGGTGGGAGGTGAGCCCCCCCTAGGGGCGATCCTGATGTGGAGAGTTGGTTCAAGTTCTTCAATGACACAGGGATCGATCTATTGTGGTTTCTCGTTCATAAAAAAAACGAGAAACTGATTCGATTGGACGAGGACATCAAACTAATTAGGGAAAAACTAATACCTTTCACTAATGGAGAAGAATATAAGCATTGTTCAAAAAATTTACAGAAGGTCTTAGAAAAGTAGGAGAGGGACCGGAAACTGAAAAAGAAGAAGAAGTATGGTAGGGACAGGGAGGACTACCAGTCGGGCTATGTCTTCGTTTGGCAGAGGAAACTCGCCTTGGAGAACGAAGAGGCCACGGCGATGGATACCTTACCCCAGGGAGCGGCCTTTAATGGCCCGAATGGCAACCCCCCATTGGCCCATGTACAACAAGGTTCCCATTACTCCCCAAGAAGGGATAATATACATAGTAGACCAAAAGCAGAGCCAAGGATGCCCAATAGAGGGACAGGACAACGTCACTTTGATGCCCCAACCTGGGGTGGAGAGGGAATGGGGGTCATGGATCAGATCCATACCAATATTCAAATACGAGGAGAACCCAGGTTGGCCCCCAATCTAGACGGCCTCCTTGTAGTCACGTGCAGGGATATGACAGGACTGACTCGATCTATTATAATAGGGATAATGGTAATTACGATTCAGGGGTCAATACCCAGAATCGTTTTTTCCCTCTGTCTGACTTGGAGGCATCTGACTATACCAGACAGGATGATGGCCCAAGGAATAGAGGGGGCCATAGGGATGGTCCCAGGACGTATCATCACTCCGGTTATGTGCAGGGCCAAGACAACCAGGGACCCCCCAATATTTAGATTCCCCTGGTGGGAGGGAAGGCCACAGGTGGAGACAGGATAACCGTAGGTCCTTACAGTATACAGACTCCCCTAGAAGGGTAGATGGCCATAATCTGGATTTTCACAGGGACAATAGGGGTATAAAAAAAGGCCAGTAGAACGAAGAGAGGAAGCAGAGGGGAGGAGAATCCAGTCAGCTAAAAAGAAGGAGACCATAGGGTCGGGTATTTTTAATTTGAGTAAAGAGGTTTTGTCGGACCCAGAAAAAAGGTTATTGGATAAAGGCTTAAAATTCGCCCCACCAAGAAACATGAGTAAGTTTCAGACATATATGGATATACACAAATATGTCCGTAAGCTGAATATTAAAAGATACATGCTTAGTAACACAACTCTGGATGGAGAAAGGAGTAGGTCAGTGTTTCAACACTCTAACCTCTCCAATGCATCCCTCTTCAATCCCCCAGGCCCTATACCACCCAATATTAAGGTTTTTAGAGATGTGGTATTGCGTGACCTCGATTCACTTAAAGTGAGGAAAGTTAAAATGCAGAAGGACCTTGAGGTTGGTCTAAACTCGCTTTGCACCAATAAATCCTTGGTTATCAGGCCAGCGGACAAGGAGGGGATCGTGGTGTTGGATCGTGAGGACTATTTAAAAGAAATGCATCATATCTTAGATGATAGCGACACCTATACCATCTTAAATAGGAACCCTGTTGTGAATTATAAAAAGACCCTTGAGAGTATTGTTGATTGGGGTCTTCGAAAGGGGATTCTCAATGAAAAAGAGAGGCTTTTTCTGGTACCACGTGCTCCCCGTACGCCGGTAATCTATTATCTCCCTAAAGTACATAAAAGTGTAATTTGCCCGATAGTGAGTGGCATAGATTCAATCACGTCCCGGGTGGGCAAATACATAGACCATTTTCTGCAGCCATTGGTTCAGACTATGCCATCCTATATTAAGGACACTAAACAGGTCATCAACATTTTGTCCAGGTTAACCCCCAAGAGGGGTTTATGGCTAGTGACGGCAGATGTGACGTCACTATACACTATTATCCCACACTGTTTGGGTTTGGAAGCGGTCAGACTATACCTTGAGAATGGGTCAGGCCTTGTATCTACACAAATTGAGTTCATTATGGAACTCTTAGAATATGCAGCCAGACATAACTATTTCTGGTTTGATAATCAATTTTATCGCCAGGATAGGGGAGTGGCCATGGGGGCCAAATATGCCCCGAGTTTGGCCAATCTATTTATGGCCAAATGGGAGGAGGACATCATTGATGCTCCCAGAAGGCCTGAAGTGGCCTTATGGGCACGCTATATCGATGACGTCCTCCTCCTATGGGATGGAGCGGAAACTGAATTACACACATTCATGGCCACCCTCAATACGAACAATAGGGGTATTAAGTTTAATTTTGAGGCCAGCCAGGAAGAGATTTGCTTCCTGGATCTGAAAATCAGGATAGATGACAACCGTTTTGTAACATCTACTTTTTTCAAAACAACTGACCGTAATTCCTACATCCCTTTGGACAGTTGTCATCATGAACCCTGGTTGAGGGCCGTACCTCAGGGGCAGTTCACGCACCTGAGACGTATTTGCACTGAAATCAGTACTTTTGAGGATCACGCAACCCTCCTTTCAAACAGGTTTTTAGAAAAGGGATACAGCAACGATGTTTTATCAAAAGCACTTCAAACGGTTCAAGAGAAAGACAGGGCGACTTTGCTAGGTGATAGGAGACCCGCGGACATGGAGGCACAAAATAGGATCCCATTTATCACCACTTTCTCAGCACAGCACCGTAGTATTAAACAACTAATACAGAGACACTGGCATTTGTTAACAAGCGATCCAGTCCTTGGTGCTATTTTACCAACTAAACCACAGGTGGTGTTCAAGGGGGCATCCTCTTTGGGTAGTCGTGTGGCACCAAGTGTGCACGGCCCTCCAGAGGCTAATAGATCCTTTTTTCAAGATATGAAGGGATATTACAAATGTAAAAACTGTCAGATCTGCACTCTAAATAGCTGTAGGGACAGGAAGATTAATAAGTTTACATCTACGAGTAAACTAAGATCGTACGATATCGAATCATTTATTACCTGTTTATTACCTCCAATATGTAGGGAGGACCAAAAGGGCAATAAAAACGAGACTCAATGAGCACATAGGGAACATTAGGAGAGGTTTTGATAAACACCCGGTGTCGTGCCATTTTAACCAATTACACAACAGGGACCCCTCCAATACGTTATATGTGGGCATTGATAAGTATAGACCCCATTGGAGGGGCGGGTCACTCGTTAGGGAGATCTCCAGGCAGGAAATGGCCTGGATATATAGGTTGAGGACCTATGTTCCGTTCGGCTTGAATGTCGACACAGATGTGAACGCCTTCATTAACAACTCGTGAAGACGCACACATCCTGTCTATATCTTTTGAGCACTTTTTGAGCAGTTTGGGACTCCCTTCAATGTAAGGTTTCTGACATTGGTTGCAACTAATGTCCCCTAGGACTCAATTTTGTGTCGAGTATTATTTTTCTATTTGTCCCTTTACAGACATAACACAAAGGAATGGTGAATACAGTTTCATATTGTTATATATACTATTAGGATAATGGTGTCAGTTGTTTTAAATTCAATTTCATTACTACATTTACTATATGATATTGTGAGCTCTTCCCACTAGATTCACACTCTGGGCCGGTGGCTTTATTGGTCATATATAGGAGGGATATTGAAAATAATTTTTCCCAGGATAGGGATATAACATTTTTTGATTTTTTTGATATAACTCAATTTTTAGGGCTTCAGTGTGATAGTGGTGAGGCACTGGACCCGTTTCTATTGGATGTGGGGTGAGCCCCTATTCAGTATTTTTATATTTTTATATCTTATATATTTTATATATTTCTTATTCAAAAAAATTTTTACTTTACATTTTTTGTTTTTTTCCTCTCCCCCCACCATTTTTTTCCGATGGGGCTGCATTTTGCTTCTTCAGCCCTAGAGATATTTGGGCTGGTTCCTGATGTAAAATATATGCCTGTGTTAGGTATTTGGGGCGGTGTAGGTGGGAGCTGACTGCCACCGCTAGGCTGGTGGTGTGGACATGACCTGTCTGTGATGGTGGGGTGCTTCACAACGAGTGCGATCGTAGGCGCCCCTGTGGAGTTGGGACCTGTGGGGTGGCTGGCGGAGTAGCCGTAGGGTTAAATGTTATGTGTTCGGGTAGGAGGAGACTGGGCATCGGACGGGATCGACCGGAAGCCGCTCGATAATGATAGTGAGGCTTGGTTGGTCCGGATGCAGCCATACACCAGATGTGACGAACCGGAAGTCACCCGAGAGCGAGGCTTGGCTGTACCGGATATGTCCGTAAACCGGCAGTGGAGGACCGGAAGTGGGGCGGAGAAGGTCATAATGTACTGTTTCTTTTGTTAAGGTTGTTGTAGGGGTGTTCCATTAATGGTTGGGCGTGTTGCCCCGGAAATGCAGCGGAACACATAATGTTCAGTGGTCCTTGCATTAGGTACTTATCCAATGGTAGCTGTTTTTGGCACCAAGAATACCGGTAATTGGTTATTTCTATGGGGGGGGTTGGACTGTAACTTGGCCTTAGCCAGTCCCTAAGTGGTCCACCGATCTCATTGGTGGGATTAAGGATGGGGGGAGGACCCGGCAAATCAGATTTGGATATGGGAATGAGGCTTGGTTTTGGCAGGAACAGCCAGGTGCCCAGAGTGAGGCCTGGAGGGCTAGAGACAATATAAATGGAGGTGATGCAGGGTGCTGCTCGTGCCCCTGGATGACGCAATTTTGTTGCGAAACGCGTAGGGCTGAGCGATACGCTAAACGTCACCTCGTGTTTGTAACGGTTCCAGGAGAACGGGTCTGTCCGTATGCGTCCGGCTGGCGCAACGGACTCAAGGCTTTTGATCTTTTATACACTGTAAGTGCAATTTTACTTTTTTATCTTTAGTAATAAAGGGTTTTACACGATTTGGAGTTCTATCTTTCTTCCATGGCTTTGATGTTCCTATCCTGAGTCCCTCTGGATCTATGAGGAAGACTTCTGGGAGTGTTTTCTCCATAACCCTTATTGGAGTGGTGACGCAAGGAGAACACTGAGGACCCCTCTTGGCTGGAAGACGAGTCTATATCCATAGGTCTTTTGTGACCCTCTGTAGCGGGGGCTCATGTCTTTCTGGTAAGTGGTAAATTTAATCGTTTTTTGGTGGTGGATCAAGCACTATTCAATTGGACCCAGCAGTGGATTTTTTATGGTTCATTTGTGGAGGACTCTATTCACAGTTTTTGAAAGGAGTTTTTTGTGATTTATATATACGGACTTGCGGTTCATACACTGGGTGTTTTTTTAGTTTTTTTTTAGAGTTTGTATTATTATAGGCACATGCAACTTGATCTTATACTGCAAGGAATGAGTGATTTGCATGGCCTGAGTTTATAACACATATATGTATTTCACTATTTATGATATAAGTGTCTATCAATTTATGTGTAGAGGCTACTAACAGTCCACGATTCATTTCCTATTTTTGCACAATTTGATGTTTGTGTGATTTAGCGCGGCTTATTATTTTTCGTTTTGTTTTTCTGTATTTATGTGACACAGTCAAGCTGCAGCCAAATCTTTCGTGTTTAAGAGTATCACATATGATTAATTTTTATGTTTCACCTTAGCGCAGTTTTTCTCCCTTTTTTTCTACACTTAATCCATACAACTCCACTCAGTGTACTGTGCATTTACTGCCACCTTGTGGTCATTTATCAGAAGTGCACTATAATAACATAATCCACACACCTCCACTCAGCGTACTCTACATGTACTGCCACCTTGTGGTCATTTATCAGAAGTGCTCCATAATAACACATAATCAGAACACCTCCACTCAGTGTACTCTACATGTACTGCCACCTTGTGGCCATTTATCAGAAGTGCTCCATAATAACATAGTCCACACACCTCCACTCAGTATACCCTACATGTACTGCCACCTTGTGGTCATTTATCAGAAGTGCCCCATAATAATACATAATCTACACACCTCCACTCTGTATACTCTGCATGTACTGCCACCTTGTGGTCATTTATCAGAAGTGTCCCACAATAATACATAATCTGCACACCTTCACTCAGCGTACACTACATGTACTGCCATCTTGTGGTCATTCATCAGAAGTGCAACATAATAACATAATCCACACACCTCCACTCAGTGTACTCTACATGTACCTCCACCTTGTGATCATTTATCAGAAGTGCACCATAATAATACATAATCCACACACCTCCCCTAAGTGTACTCTACATGTACTGCCACCTTGTGGTCATTTATCAGAAGTGCCCATAATAATACATAATCCACACACCTCCACTCAGCGTACTCTACATGTACTGCCACCTTGTGGTCATTTATCAGAAGTGCTCCATAATAACATAATCAGCACACCTCCACTGAGTGTACTCTACATGTACTGCCACCTTGTGGTCATTTAGAAGGGAGGGAAAATCTGTTGACCCGAATCCATTAAATGAAATAAGAATGGTACAAGATATGCCTAATGATAGAGTTTAACCTTTTAACATATAATGTAAGAGGACTGAATTCTCCCAAGAAAAGACATATTATCCTCAAGAAAGTCGAGAGACACTCTACGGATATTGTTTTCCTACAGGAGACGCAAATATCCCTTGATTCCAACATCTGGCTAAATACATATACATTCCGCACGTGGTACTATGCAGACTCCCCAAATATGGGGGCTAAGGGAGTAGCTATAGGAATATCGAAAAATATGAACTTTGTAATTGAGGATAGGAAGGTTGACCAAGAGGGAAGGTTTTTATTTTTAAAAGGAACCCTACATAGGAAAAGATACACATTGGTAAATGTCTACTGTACTAATAAGGGCCCAAAAAAATACTTAAATGAGATTTTGAATGCTCTAGTGGAATTTAAGCAAGGCCAAGTGATCTTAGCAGGGGATCTAAATTTTTCATTCTACCCGGACTTAGACAATACGTTGCGTTTCCCCCCACAGGAAATTAAACAACATAGAATATTTAAAAAAATACATACATTACAGCTTGTGGACATATGGAGAATAATTAACTTGGAAAAAAAGGATTATACTTATTACTCCACAGTACATGAAATGTATGCGAGGTTGGATTATTTACTAATAGACCATGAAACAATGGAAAGTGTGGTAGATGCGGAGATTGGAATTGGAATAATCACCTCGTCGGACCACGCACCTGTGATAGTTAAATTAGAGAAGGGGAAATGGAGTAAAGAAAAGGCACTTGGAGACTTAAGAATAATAAAAGCGGAGATCAAACAATATTTTAAAACCAACGACATAATAGATGTGTCTAAAGCAACACTCTGGGAGGCTCATAAGGCCCTGATACGGGGAAATGAATCTCCATTGGTGCTGGGATAAAAAAAGAAAGTGAACAGATATTGAATAATATAAAAAAGAACTATATGAGCTTGAGCAAAATCATAAGAAATATGTAGATAAAAGCATACATACGGAGATTATCAAAAAACGTACACAATTAAATGATATGTTGGAACAGGAGACAAGAAAAGTATTTAGGAATGTAGCTAAAGAAAGATATATGTGGGCAAATAAGCCAGGGAAACATCTGGCAAGGATATCAAGGGAAAAAAAACCTTAAACTACATCGAAAAGATCAAAAATGAGTACGGGGAAATGAAATATAAAACTTTAGAGATAGCCAATGCTTTTAAAACATACTATAGAGCACTATATTCAATTAGAGGTACAGAGACAGGAGAACAAAAGCAGATTAGAAAAGCAAAAATACAAGATTATTTGGCTGAAATAAATGTACCTAAAATAACAGCAGGAAGTGCTAAGAGTCTAGATGAGCCCATAACGTTACATGAAATATATAAAGCAATAAAGGAAACCCCTAACGGGAAAAGTCCGGGTCCGGACGGTTTCTCAATTAAATATTACAAGAAATTTAAAGAGCAATTAGCCGTAGAACTGTGCAAATACTTAAACAAAATAGGGAAGAACGAGGATATTAGGAAAGAATCGTTGTTGGCAAATCTAACGGTTATACCAAAGCCCGGGAAAGATAGGTCAGTCTGTTCTAATTATAGGCCAATAGCGCTGCTGAACACTGACACAAAGCTATATGCGAAGGTGTTAGCAACAAGATTGAAAAATCTTATGCCGGAACTAATAAATGGGGACCAAGTAGGATTTGTACCAGGTAGGGAAGGCAGGGACAATAGTCTGAGAACTCTTTTACTTACGGGTAAAGATAAGGAAAACAAGGTCCCAATGAAATTAATATCAATCGATGCCGAAAAGGCATTTGACCGAGTAGATTGGTGCTTTATGATGGAACCTCTCCAGAACATAGGCTTAGGCCCAAAGATGTTGAAATGGATAAATAATTTGTACACACAGCCAACAGCAAGAGTGGAAGTTAATGGGAGTATGTCACCCGCATTTGAGATGCTGAATGGCACAAGGCAGGGGTGTCCGCTTTCACCCCTCCTTTATGTGATTGCCCTGGAACCATTACTGGCAAAAATTCGAAATAACGTTAACATAAGATGGGTAAAATTGGGTGATGAGGAACATGAAGTAGCGGCATACCCGGATGACATACTCCTATACATGACTAACCCACGATTGTCCCTTCCCTGTTTAATAAAAGAGAATAGAGATTATCTCTATTGAATTTTAAAAGTTATACTGAATATAGGATTAGACAAAAAGAAGGAGAAAATATTACAACAAGAATTCCCCTTTGCATGGGAGATAAAAGAAATAACATACTTAGGAATAAAAATCACAAGTAAGGCCCAAGATCTATACCAAGCTAATTATATTCCATTATTAAACGAAATCAAAGCAGAGCTAGGGAATATAAAAAAGTGATCAATCACATGGATGGGTAGAATTAACATGTTGAAGATGGTGATTTTACCCAAAAATACTTATAAATTTCAAATGCTCCCGATTAGTATTCCAAAAAGTTTTTTTAAGGTAATTAAAACACTTTTCTTAAAATTTATATGGCAAAATAAAAAATCAAGGGTAATTTATAATTTATTAACTAGAAAAAAAAAAGGAGGGTTGGCACTGCCTGACACATATAGGTATTATATAGCTATCTCCTTAACGAGAATGGTAGAATGGGTTAACACTGGCACAACTAAGAAATGGGTGAAAATGGAGGAGATACTCTTTGGTTCACAATTAAAAAAAAAAACATATGGATCCCGCCAAAATATAGAATAGAAAGTAATATAACTTTAATAGCACTTAAATAATGGGACGCACTACACCGTAGGGAAAAGTGGATATATAATTCACCATTAATTCCACTAGAGGGTACAATGTTTTTTATTCCAGGTAATGGTACACAATTAGGGAAACAAATGTTAAATAATGTTAAAAACAGGGAAACAAATGTTAAATAAACAATTAAAAGACACAATGTCAAAACAGGAAATAATAAAGAAAAATGGGTTGCAAAACTTAAAAGATTGGGAATATTTACAGATTCAACATTTTGTTAATTCAATCCCAGGCCCAATAAGGGATGAAAGCACACTAACGCCAATGGAAAAAGCTCTGTAACTCAAAAATTACAATGAAACATAGTATATCTCAGGTATATGAAATTCTTACAGAAATAGAGGGGCAGGGGGCTATACCCGCTATAGCAAAATGGGAACAGGACATGAATATTAAATTGGAGGAGACACAAATGATAAACGCAGTATATAATTATGCATCGGATACAAGGTCCATAGAATTAAATTACAAGTGTCTGATAAGGTGGCACTTGACCCCGGAAAAGTTGCATAGAATATACCCCTCCAAATCCTCACAGTGTTGGAGAGAATGCAAATTACTCGGAACAACATTCCATATATGGTGGGAATGCCCAGAGATAAAACAATACTGGCAAAGTATACTAGACCATATAGAGATCATAACTGGGGATAAGATACCAAATTGCCCCTGGGCTTGCTTATTCTATGGCACGGAGAAAACTAGGAATCAAAACAAAGAAACCTTAGTACCATTTTTGCTTAATGTGGCAAAAGCTCTCATCCCTAAAAAATGGCTAGAGACAAAAAAACCTACTATCAGAGAATGGATACAGAGAGTTGAGTATATCAACAATATGGAATATTTAATCAATATGGAGAAAGATCAAATGAAAAGATACTGGGCAACGTGGGAAAAGTGGAGAATATTTAAAATGACAGAAGTATACTATCAGGCAATAGGAGAAACAACATAGAATGGATTCAAAGGGGGTCAACAGAACACGGGGGGAGGGGAAAGAATAATAATTGTATAATAAAGTTTTAAGATGAAATGTATGGATTGTTATAGAATTAATATAATACAGATTAAATAAAAAAAAGTAATTTTCTTGCAAAAAAATAAATAAATAATGTAAAACAAAAAGCGTCAGAAGGGCTTTGTCTTTAAGTGGTTAGAAGAGTGGGGGATGTGTGACATAAGCTTCTAAATATTGTGCGTAAAAAGCCAGGACAGTTTCACCCCCTCTCATGACCCCTTTGTGGAAAGTAGACACCCCAAGCTATTTGCTGAGAGGTATGGTGAGTATTTTGTAGATCTCACTTTTTGTCACAAAGTTTTGAAAATTGAAAAAAGAAAAATATATATGTTTTCTTCATTTTCCAAAACAAATGAGATCTGCAAAATACTCACCATGCCTCTCAGCAAATAGCTTGTGGTGTCTACTTTCCAAAATGGGGTCGTTCGGGGGGTTGTGTGTCATCTTGGCATTTTAAGGCCTTCAAAACTGTGATAGGTAGTGACGAGTGAGATCAGAAATTTACGCCCTTCGAAATCCTGAAGGAGGTGATTAGATTTCGGGGTCCTGTACACAGCTAGGCTCCCAAAAAGTCCCACACATGTGGTATCCCCGTATTTAGGAGAAGAATGTATTTTGGGGTGTAGAGTGACAGTCGCCATGAAACACATTGAGCCAATAGATGACTTTTTCGCTCATAATTTGCAACACCATCAATGATCATACTTACCAATCGCATTATGCCAATGAATTTGAGATATTGTTTTTTTTACCAGGGAGACACGCTTTCATGAAAATAGTTCTATGTGTAGCGGCCATAACCCCGAGGGACGGCCTTGACTTTTCTGGGCTTACCAATTACCTCCTTGTGGCTTGTCGGTTGTTGTCTAGGGGTTCCCAGGGTTAGTACCCAGCGACTTCAGATGCTGACACATAAGTCATCTTCAAGGTTTTTATTTTGCAGGGGTAACATCTAACAATAACACAGTTTCAGGTGGGAACAGAGGGCCGGGTGACAAAACTCAGGCACTTTGAACTGCTGACATCCACTGAATGTCTCTAATTAACCCAGAGAGTAGCTACTCGCAGCTGGGCGCTTCACTGCTGCAGCCAACATGTGATCTGGATACTTTGCAAAGCCTCTGCCACAGACTAGATTGTAACCGAAGATAAGTAGGAACCTTTCCCACAGTACCTGGATCTCTCAGCCTTCTTGCTGATACTGTGTGAAGTGTGGATTCTCTAGTGTCCATACAACTCAGCTCCCAGGCTCTTACTGAGCAGCCAGCTTGTTGGCCCTCCTCCGAAGAGTCCTCCTCTGGTCACTTGTATGAGTTGCTGTGTCCCTCCAATACCGAGAGCACACCGGGATGCCTTTGAATCCTCCTTGAGTTACTGGGCCTCAAACTAACCAGTTCTGAGGCTTGGGAATAGACGGATCCCCACCCCAGACCATGAGGGCCTCTGGGGATGGTCAGGGTGACCATGCTTGCGGAATGGCAGACACTCCTGGGCCCGGGACCCCTCATGGGGCTGCCCCAGACCAGAACCAGGAATTAAAGCAGCAGCCGAACCCTGAACACCTGACTTCAGCACCTTAAATACCCCTTCCCAGACTACAGAGCGGGGCCAGAAGCACCCACTGATTGGCTCTGGGAAAGTACGGTACCTAACACGTCCAACCAGGCTTGGTTCTCTGCCTGTCACAGGTGCCTCACTGTACTTATGACCAGGCGGAACCTCAGTACAGCCCAGCCAGACTGATGGCAAAGTAAATCCTGTACAATTAACCCCCAGAACTCTTTTACAGTTCTGAGAAAAACAAAATTTACATTGATAGCACACACTTAATAAAGTGTGGGCACTACATATACAATGTGTACAATATGAACTCATTATGTTACTAGTATATTATGTCATTATTATCCCTGTCATAATTTATTTGTAATCGGAGTCTTCAAGTGGGAAATGCAATATTACTTAAGAAACAAGGCCTGAGGTGTGCCATGGCCTGGATGGTCGGTATGCCTGAAAAGAGGGCATACCCTGAATGTAAGAATAAGAAAAAATACTATGAGTATGTAGTATGTAGTATATAGATAGATAGATAAATAAACAGATATATAGATAGATTAATAAATAGATAGACAGACAAATAAACAGATATATAGGAGACAATCAGAGACTGCAGACATACTGCAGGAGACAATCAGACACTGCGGACATACTGCAGGAGACAATAAGAGACTGCGGACATACTGCAGGAGACAATAAGAGACTGCGGACATATCAGAGACTGTGGACATACTGCAGGAGACAATCAGAGACTGCGGACATACTGCAGGAGACAATAAGAGACTGCGGACATACTGCAGGAGACAGTCAGAGACTGCGGACATACTGCAGGAGACAATCAGACACTGCAGACATACTGCAGGAGACAATCAGAGACTGCAGACATACTGCAGGAGACAATCAGACACTGCGGACATACTGCAGGTGACAATCAGAGACTGCGGACATACTGCAGGAGACAATCAGACACTGCGGACATGCTGCAGGAAACAATAAGAGACTGCGGACATACTGCAGAAGACAATCAGAGACTGCAGACATACTGCAGGAGACAATCAGACACTGCGGACATACTGCAGGAGACAATAAGAGACTGCTGACATACTGCAGGTGACAATCAGAGACTGCGGACATACTGCAGGAGACAATCAGAGACTGTGGACATACTGCAGGAAACAATCAGAGACTGGCGACATACTGCAGGAGACAATCAGAGACTGGCGACATACTGCAGGAGACAATCAGAGACTGGCAACATACTGCAGGAGACAATCGGGGACTGCGGACATACTGCAGGAGACAATCAGAGACTGCGGACATACTGCAGGTGACAATCAGAGACTGCGGACATACTGCAGGAGACAATCAGAGATTGCGGAAATACTGCAGGTGACAATCAGAGACTGCGGACATACTGCAGGATACAATCAGAGACTGCGGACATACTGCAGGAGACAATCAGAGACTGTGGACATACTGCAGGAGACAACCAGAGACTGCAGACATACTGCAGAAGACAATAAGAGACTGCAGACATACTGCAGGAGACAATCAGAGACTGCAGACATACTGCAGGAGACAATCGGAGACTGCGGACATGCTACAGGTGATGGTCAGAGAACTTTCAGCAATGCACAGCTTGACAGGTGAATAACACACCTCAGGGTTTAAGCAGTCAGGCATTTTATGGGTGCAAGGACATACCTGGGCAGCCAAACTCACTACATATATTTAGAGGTATGTGGGCGGGGCTTCCATTCTATGTTCTCACTACAACAGCCGGGAGCTCCACTGATGCTTTGTAGGGGGGCCTGTTATCCGTGAATTAGGGCCCCAATGAAGGTTTTGCAGACTGCACAGAGGACACGGGAGGCTGTATTCCTGTGCAAGCCAGCTGAGATGAGGCGGGGCCGGGGGCTCCACTGACGCTCTGACCCCGCCCCCATGCAGCCTGTATGCTCGGAACAGAGCAGCTGTAGTGAGAGCCAGTGATCGGAGTGGGAGCGTCAGTGGAGCTCCCAGCCCTGCCCCCTCTATACTGGCTGGGGAATACAGAGGTCCGGGGGCGGGGCCGGGAGCTCCACTGACGCTCCCACTCCGATCACTGGCTCTCACTACAGCCGCTCTGTTCCGAGCATACAGGCTGCATGGGGGCGGGGTCAGAGAGTCAGTGGAGCTCCCGGCCCCGCCCCCTCTCAGCTGGCTTACACGGGAATACAGCCTCCCGTGTCCTCTGTACACTCTACAAAACCTTCATCGGGGCCCCAATTCGTGGGTAGCAGTGCGGGCCCCCCTACAAACATTGGGCCCAGGGCAGGTGCCCCGTTTGCCATGCGCTAAAGACGGCCCTGCATTGGCTCAGTGGACCATTATGAACGCAACATACTAATTTTAACTATGCCCATGTCAAGGGAAAGGCCGAGAAAGATTTGAAATTCAGAGACCGTAATTGGTCTCCAATCTCTGGCAAGGGAGGACTGGGGATTAGCAGCAATGAATTGACCAGCAAATTGCTTTGGTCCACAATATATCTATAGAGATCTTCAGTGAAAAACAGCGAATAAAAATCAAGTGATGTAAAATCAACTGTTTCCACCTGAATGCCGGGTTGGCCAGTGAATGGGGGAAGTACAGGTGGTGTAGAAGTGGTGGGTTCCCAATTAGGATTGGCAAATGCAGCAGGAAGAGCACTATGGGCACAACGGGCCTGTCTTTGTCTTCTTGGTGGCAGCAGGACACTACTTGTGCTTGCCAGCTTGAACTGCACTTATGGGACTCACCACGTGATACTGCAGTGCTGGATGTATGACCAGGGTGTACTAGGCTGCTGGTGCTTGCCAGTTCACCAGAAGGAATAGCGGTGCTAGTACTTCTCTGCTCCATACAAGAGTCCTAAGATTCTTGCACCTCAACAATAGAAGAAGTTTGGGGTCTGATACTCCTGATCTTGGTAGGGACTCCGTCGTCTGAGCCATCTGTCATGGAGCCGCTGTCGTCTACAGGATCGTATTCTGAGCCTAAATCTGACAGATGAGTGACTTACTGTTCACTATCTGTCATGCTCAGAAACGTGTAGGCCTCTTCACTACTATACCTTCGTTTTGCAATTTTGGACTCTAAATTTAGTGGTACACTAGTGAGACTCACAGGTAAAAAAGCACCTAGGCTGTTAGCGACTGTATCAACACACTACCAATAAAACTGTTAGCGATTGAAGGGATCAGGCCTGACTCTGCGAACGCTGCAGTTATGTGTGTTTAGTGTATTGTAAGTGACAGTGATTGATCGATACTGCACTTGGGTGGGCTGGGCTAGGCATAGGGGCAAAATGCAGGTGCTAGCAGGTATCTGGGCTGATCCTACTAATACTGCTTTTTTGGGAACCCTAAACTGCTAGGGACACAGATATCCATCTGTTCAGATACTATACCACTAAGGGAGGTGTATGCTGCGTGCGTAACTGTTAGCGGTACTGGCACTAACCTGGCGCTGCCTGGGGTGATGCAGACCCTATCTGACCCTAAAACCTTACTTATATCACCCACCGAGTGATCAGGAGGTTAAACCTTTATTAGGTAATAAACGGCGGGTGCCCTAAAAAATAAACTAACTGACCAGCGTCACCCGCAATAGTTATACAGTGATCACTGGTGAAAGGGTTAACTAGGGGGCAATCAGGGGGTTAAAACCTTTAGTTGGTAGTATATGGGGCTCCCTGACGCTATAAAACACTGGCAGCAAACCTAAGTACCTACCTCCCTAACTAGTGTCACCTGTGACACTAATACAGCGATCAAAATCTAACTGCCCTAACAGTTATTGCAGTCACAATGCACCAATGCAGTAAACAGTAAAAAAAAAAAAAAGAACTTCTTTGGTGTCACTGTGACGGGGGTGCAGGGGGTGATTGGGGGGTGACTGGGGGTGAAAAGTGTGCCTAGAGTGTTCTACTGTTAGTGTAGTGTTTGGTGCTCTTTCTTGATGTCTTCCCTCCTCGGCGCCAGAACGAAAAGATCGACATGAGGAGAGATGACATCACTGCCTCTACCTCTGTTTACATTACAGAGGAAGTGTTTCATTGGCTGGAAGCGATCGCGAGGGAGTGGCCACGAATGAGTGGCCTCCCCCTCATCTCCGATCGCTCCCACAATGAGGCCGACCCCCGCAGGGCCCACCCCCCGTGGGCAGGTAGGGACGTACAGGTACGCCCATATGCCTGGCGTGCCATTCTGCCAACGAACATCGTTATGCAGCAGTCGGCAAGTGGTTAAAATAAGTAAAATTGCATGAAATGAAATTGTTTATGTTGTATATGCGCTCCAGTGCCCATGCGGTCTGATGTACATCGGTCGTACTAAACGCACTTTGGACAATCGTGTATCGGAACACATTAAAGCAGAGGTCCACTCTAAAATGGACCTCCGCTCATCGGAATCCCCCCCCTCTGGCGCCACAATTGGCACCTTTCAGGGGGGAGGGGGGTGCAGTTACCTGGATAATCCAGGTAACTGCACGTACTTCCGGGATAGCTGTCTGCGGAAAGGGGCGTAGATTACGCCCCTTTCCGCAAGTGCCCGCCCCTTTGTGCAAGTGCCCCGCTGCCTGCTGGGAAACACACAGATCCCAGAGGCAGCGGGGACCGTCCTGATTGCGCCGCGCGACTCGCGCATGCGCAGTAGGGAACCGGGAAATGAAGCCGAAAGGCTCCATTTCCTGATTCCCATACCCAAGATGGCGGCGGCAGCACCCAAATGGCGATCTAGAGATCGGCTTCGGGTGCCGACATCGCGGGCGCGCTGGACAGGTAAGTGTCACTATTTTAAAAGTCAGCAGCTGCAGTATTTGTAGCTGCTGACTTTTAAAAAAAAAAAACGCGGAGTCCCGGCAGACTCCCGCTTTAACAACATTAAGATGGGTTTTAAAGATCACAGTGTATCCATGTACTCTCGATGCAAGCACAACAGGGATCTCTCAGAACTAAAATTTTGGGGAGTGGAAAAAATGTACCCAGATTGGAGAGGGAGTAATAGGGTAAGAGAATTATCAAAGTGCGAGACCAAATGGATTTATTTTACTGACACTTTTATGTCCCCAGGGAATGAACGTTGAGTTGGATTTAAATTGTTTTATCAGTAATTATTGAATTTTGAGCAAATTTTATAATGGGATTTTATAATCATTATAATAGTAAAAGGTTTCTGTGATTATGTAATCAATTTTAGATAGATAGTCTTATGCTATGATGTTGTTGTGATATATGTATGGGATTAAAATCCCTTTTAAAAATGTGAATTTGATGTATCAGACTGTTTAATGTCTAATATGATTTTAACATATATTGTAATCTAAGTTGAACATTGTATATATGTTGAATAAAAACAATAAGAGGGCTATAGTGAGCACATGATTGATGGTGGAATGAACTGTAACTTGAATTTAATACTCAGTCTCATCATCGATTAGTGTCTCTTTATAAATAGTGTCAACATACATGGAACAATCGGTTGAAAACAAGTGTGATTTCACCGATTGAATATAAACACATATGGTAGCAACTTAGCATACCTACCCGCAATCTGTGATGGGTATATATTGCGCCACTCAGTGATTTGTGGTTTTACCATGCACTGCTGGATTGACAATATAATGTTTTGTTAGATTGCATAATCTGGATGTGATGTGGCGGATGCTGTGTATCAGACCAGTATGAACGAGCGCGTGCAGGGGTAATACCCTGACACTTGTAGGTGTATATAAGGATGGGAGCTGCGTTGCGTGGCCACGCCCTCTGATGAAGTGATGACAAAACACGTCAGAGTGGGACCATGCAGTATCCTACGCCATCAGACTATCTGTTTACCCAGCCCAGGAACACCGCTTTATGAGAAATCAGCTGAGTGGTGAGAGGTGTACATATGATAGTGATGAGAGATTTGGAAGGTTTTCATTTTATCATTAATAAATATTACTGGATTACTCTATGTGCATTTTTTCTCTTGCTTGCTGTGAGCAATACCTAGATGGAGAGACGCAGTGCCCGCTGACAGAGATTGTTATAAACACAATCGTAATCCCTTTGGTTGTCTGGTAAGTTCATTATTTTAGGGAAGTGATGGCAAACCTTGGCACCCCAGATGTTTTGGAACTACACTTCCCATGATGCTCAGGCAATCTGCAGTGTAGTTGAGCATCATGGGAAATGTAGTTCCAAAACATCTGGGGTGCCAAGGTTCGCCATCACTGCCTTAGGGGATTGTTGCACACGCGGTGTGGTGATGGTATTCAGCTGGATTTAACCCCATATGAACTTTTTTGATGGACAATCCATGATTCACAATTTTTTTTTAAATTCGACATTAAAGTGGTTGTATACTCAATTTTTTAACTTTTACCTACAGGAAAGCCTATAATAAGGCTTACCTGTAGGTAAAAAAATATCTCCTAAACCTGTACGGTTTAGGAGATATTCCCCTCGGTATGCGCCGCTGACTGCAGCGGTGCATGCGCACAAGGGGATTCTTGGCCTGAATTCTTGGCGGGATTCTTGGCGGGAGTGACGATATCGCGGCTCCGGCCACTCACAGCGACGGAGCCGCGATACCCAGAAGAAACGCAGAGGGAGCATGTCAGCTCCCTCGGCGTGGATCGGGCCAGATGTCGGGGCCTCGTTCTAAGGTAAGTATTTCATAATGAGCTAGTATGCGGTGCATACTAGCTCATTATGCCTTTTGCTTTGCAGGTTTTAAAAAAAGAAAATTGCGGGTTTACTACCGCTTTAAAATCTCAATCCTTTCCTGTGATTGGTCAGCACTCCTAATGTTATCGCTTTTCTGTAGCATATTTTTGTGACAATCAATTGATTGTTATAGTCTGCTTGTTATGTTATAGGCTGCTTATGTTGTTTTGGATCCTCATCCTGTTCCCAGTTTGTGCCGCACAAACTGACAAACGGACAGAAAGCAAAAACAGATGGAAACCTCTGGAGATCTCATCACTATGTGAGACCGGGATCCATCCGCACCTGACAACCATCGTCACAGGAGAGGAGAGCCGGGGCTACCAGTTCCATACAGAATCCAAGCACCAATCCATGGAATGGCATTCATTGTCTTACCTGTGACCCAAAAAGAGTCACCTGCAAAAGTCCAAGGTCAAGTCAATGTTGATCGCCTTCTTCAACAACGATGGCATCACCCAAGAATGTGTGACAGCGGCTCTGCGATCGATTCCTAAAGAAACCTTTGCTGACAGTTTCCAGCTTTATGAACGTTGTCAGAAGTGCGTTGTAAAGAACGGCAATTATTCTGATGGTCACTAAAAGGTAATTTATATCTTCCATTTTGTTTATTTTCTGACTCCATTAATGAAACTTTTTAGACACACCTCGCAGGAAAGCGGCTCTTTCCTCATAGTGAATATAGAGAAGGGACTTAAATTGCAGTGCGAGCGCACAGGTCTCTCCACTCTCTCCCTCCTCATTGGCTCAGAGACAGCAGCAGGAGCCATTGACCCCCACTGCTTCCAATCACAACCAGTAAGGAGGGAGTGGGGCCGATCTGCACTCTGTGTGTCTATGGACACACAGAGCCAGCTCAGGAGGGAGCCCTCACAAGTACCCCCCCACAGCAAGCTTCCACTATATCAATCTTCCCTTCAAGCAATCCTTTCTTCCTTTGATCAAGCCTTTCATTGATCAATTGAACCTTCCTTTGCATGATCTGCTCTTCCATCTATTGACCCTTCCACGCATTGCTCCTTCCTTATTTTGATACTTCAAACATTCCATTCTTCCTTTGAAGGAAGGATTGATCAACTGAAGGAAAGATTGATCAATTTGAAGGGAGGATTGGTTGATCAATCAATGGAAGGAAGGGTTGAATGATCTAAGGAATGGTTGATCAATTGAAAGATTGAAGGATAGAACAATCAATAGATGGAAGGAAGGGTTAATTGAAGGAAGAATCAAAGCTGCTTCGGGGTGAACCTAGCCTTTAGGCATAGGCAGCAAGGATGACCAGGAAGGAGAGGTGAAGGTTAAAAAAGTTGCATAGGAATACTTCTTATCTATGGTGATGAGACTTTTGTAAAATAAAATAATCCCATTTTCTTTCTGAAGACAGACACATTTTTTTTATCCAGCTGCATTTACTTAGTGCAACTTAAACATCCAAGTGAAAGATAGAATACCAACATATCAGAGAACAGAATCAGTAAGTTGGAAAAATGATCACCCCTCCCCCTCCTAAAATGTCAATAAGGTGTAGCTCATGATCTTCTCAATGGCACACAAAGCCATGTGACTTTTCCCGGAGATAAGCCGTGGTCATTTTGATGTGCTCTTCAGTCCCCAGTAGTGCAACAATCACCTATGGGTGGCACTGTAACCGGTATCGATGGGATAAAGTTGTGGACAGGCACAAGTCCGGAGCTTATATACAAAGGCTTTATAGTTAAGTCTAATATTCAGAAGTTAAGGGTATTTGGTACAACAAAGTCTATCCCTGGATCAGGATGTGGCTCCAAACTGGAAGAAACTGGCCAGAGAGGCTACCAAGAGGCCTACAGCAACTCTGACAAAGAGTAGTCATTGTATGCATATGACACCAATATCACATATCCTCCCCAAATGTGGCTTGTATGGGGGGAGGGTAACAAAAATAAAGCCACGCCTCAAGAAAGGCCTCATGCCGATGTAGTGTCATATTTTGCTCCCCATCGTAGAATGCTCCGGAAGTGACGTTGCGGGCAGAAATTCTGCACTGCACATGCACAATGCGTTAAAAACACTTGTGCCATGCGTTCCAGAGGATTTGCGACAATGCCGTTCAGTGAAATCTTCAGATAATGTCACGGAAGTGAGTGAGGCGAGGTAATCGTGATGTTAACTTTAGACAGAGCAGAAAACGGTGCAGAGAGAGCAGGTAACCGTGGCTCGGGGAGGGGATTACCTCCCCTCACTTCCGTGACATTGTCTGACGGTTTCACTGGTCTGCATTGTTGCAAATTCTTTGGAACGCATGGCGCAAGTGTTTGGAACGCATCGCGCATGTACAGTGCGAAATTTCTGGCAGCAACGTCACCAGAGCATTCTACGATGGGGAGCAAAATATGACACTACACCGTCAAAACTGAGCTTTGCCAAAATGCACCACCAAGATTCTGAGGCCACATGGTAAAAGATGTTCTGGTGAGATGAGAATAAAATTGAATGATTTGGCATCAACAACAAACAATATGTCTGGCAGGAATCCATCCAAATAACACCATTCCTACAGTAAAACATGGAGGTGGTAATATCCTATTATGGGGGTGGTAATATCCTATTAAGGGGGTGGTAATATCCTGTTATGGAGGTGGTAATATCCTGTTATGGGGGTGGTAATATCCTGTTAAGGAGGTGTTTTACTGCAGCTGGGATTGGAGAACGTGTAAGTAGGGACTGGCTTAATGGTTTGGGCCGAGCATGAGTTCAGACCAAACATCGCTCGGTAGGATGTTTGTCCACTGAGCGTACAGTCAATAGGTTGTTAAAGATACAGTGGCCGGCTTCCCAGCTTTGCTCATCCGCTCATTAACCGATGAGTCATCAGCTGTCAGCATGCTCCCCCGCTGACAGCTGAATGAAAAAAAAATTGCCAAATTTGCTAGCAATAGAAAAATTATGAAAAAATAAAAAAACAGCCCTTGGGTCTGGTGTGGGTTTTAAACCACCCTCTAAATGGGACTTTTTTTGGGCATCCACAAAATCAATAATGTATATACAAATTATATTCTTAATTGGAACAAGTTAAAAATAGTTACATATACAAGGTTAAAAATCTGATGCAGTTTCCATGGCAGATAACTATTGGAACAGTCAGCACACAGGGTGGTGAAGAAAATAATACCCCAACGTGTTTTGAATTTCAGAAGCTATAACAAATTCTTCTTCAGGGGATTATACATGAAAAACGTTATTTATTTAGTTTAGCATTTATTTTAGTATTATAGATATTATCCAAGGGTGGTTATGGATTCCCTCTATTTATTGCATATATGTGTTAGCTAGTCTATTAAAACTCTGATAATGATACTGTTGATAAGCACAATGATATAAGGTTAGCTATGAAAACAAACACACTGATTAGTAAAGCAATGTCTTATTTAATTCCCAAGGAAATAGGAAAATTTTAACATGAAAACACTAAAGGAAAATATTATATAGATTATAAGAAAAGAACATCAAATATACGTAACCACAGCCCACTATCCTCTTGTCCAATGAGATATTGCCAAGAGGCAGACCTTTCAATATATTATATCTCTGTCCATCCTGCTGTATTGGCCTCTAGATGCAGTATTTGTCCATGGATCATCACTATGTGACCCTGGCCATCTTCAGTCTTAGCAGGCCCATTCATGAATGTCCTGCTGCAGAAGATCAATCATCTCTCTTTGAAGCTTTCTTGTAGAATGCTAATCAAGGATTTCCATCACACCAGTTGGTCAGGAGCCAAGCTTTTGTTCTACAAAGCTTCCATGTGTAACTTGTTACCAGGTGACTGGAATGCATCAACAAGAAAGAGAAACTCCAGAAATATGATATTAAACCATGTTACCTTCCAGCAGAGGTCATGTGACAGACGTGGACATCACACAGGAGAACATACGTGTATATCGGGATGCTACAGATGGGGTTATAGGGATGTCCCTGAACACGACTCTTCCCTATAACCCCATCAGCTGGGTGTAGTGCCACCAAATTGGGGGCCCAATTCATATCCAGCCAATCAGTACATGAGGAGCCACACACAGTGTCATCACATCTCACAGTGATTTGTGGATGGACAAAGATGAAGGCTGGCCTTCCACTCTGGGCCCTCCAATGGAATCATTGGGTGTGACTTGCGCATTATTAATGTGCTTTGCTGTTCCATATTTCCATGGCTGTATTTCCTATGCAGATACATATTTTCCTTATGTATAACAAGGACAGCCAGTGGCCTTGCTGAGGAATAGTGAAGATAAGAGGACCCGACCATGAATGGAGTGCAAGAAGAGAGCCCAGATTTTCCCCTCTCTTGTCCACCAATGACTAGATCCCAGTGATCTGATAGGAACCCATCTGGGAAATATTGATCCAGCTGACACCATAGATTCCCCTTTGTGACAAGTCCTCATTCAGTGACCCATTAGCAGCAGGTGGAATCATTGGCTCTAGGTGGGCCCCTGGCTGGTGTGCTGCATCTCTGCGGGGGCCCCAGCTGTTCTGCTGACCCTTCTGTGTTACCATGGAAATTGCTCTGTCAAGGAAAACAAAATCTGTATTTATTTCTTCTTCTTTTTTGAGGGGCCCATGAATTCAGAGACTGTCAGGTTATACTGCCTCCTACAGGAACAATGAGACACTGGCAAACAAAAACTGTGGGCCCAGTATAGCCCCTCCTACTCCCAGTATGCCTCATTTGTGTGGGTGTATCCAGGAGAATTGTTGCCTTTTCTCTGTGTATTTTATAATAATAAAATATGAATTTTGGGATACAGTTTGGCCGTGTTCTGACATTCTGTACAGGTGGAAGTCTCAGGTGGACTGTCATGGGGGAATAGAAAAGGGTCTTCACCAACCACAAGATTGGAGGAGCACAACTGTCTACAATGTTTTTGTATGATGGCGGATTAGCACTGGGAACACCTGAGCTCATTTGGGGGGGCAGCACATACTTTTGCCTCCACCTGAGGAGATCACACCCCACCTAATACATCCCCTCTACCTGAGGAGACCCTTACCCAACCCAATACCATCCCCTCCATCTATAAAGACCCCCTCACCTAATATCCTTCCCTTGACCTGAGGATACCCCACCTCAGGCAATACCATCCCCTCAACCTTGTGTACGATATCTGTCAGTCTCTTATTCCAACTGCACACAGCACAGACATCTCTTCCCTATTCCTACCTATAGCATTGCCTGCAGCTCTGACAGACTCATATTTCCATAGAAGGGAAATGTGCTTCACCAGAGACCTCAGGAGATTCCTGCTTCTCCTGCCTGCACCTACCTTCTTCCTAGCCATAGCAAGTTGTGATTGGACTGGGCTGTAATTTTTTTCACCTAACACTAGGTGTCCTCAATGCTCCACCTGCAACCCCTGCATTCTGTGCATCTAACGTGGGGCTAATATATAGGAAACATGACATAAAATGTGTACCATAAAACAAATGCATATTTACAAACAGTTTATGGAAGGGACATATGATGTGGTAAATAAAAAGAGAGGGCAGGGGGCGTGGCTTGGCCGCTGACCGGAATGGCCGCATAAGTGCTGAGCTCCACACATCCACACAGCATCGTTCAGCATCCAGCGCCATCCGACACCGCAGTCCATCCCACGGAGCTCCAGGGATCACCCCGCACCACCGGGGACATGACCCGAGGCAGAACCGCCGCTCACGGAGCGAGGAAACTGACGGATTTCTATATGAAGCCGCCCGGCGTGCAGGCCCAAGATGGCGCCGACCGGGATGAAGGCCTCACATCGCAGCAGACGCCCGCGGCCTCGGCAGCCCCTGCATCCACAGAGGATCACCTCTCTGACATGAAGGAGTCTGGAGAACAGCAGCGTTCACCCGCCATGTCACCGGCTGATAGAGGTAAGAGAGCAGCAATCTCCCCTGCACACTCTCCCTCTAAGCCTCCCCTAGTTAAGAAACAACATGGCGCTGGCACTTGTAGTCCCTCAGCAGCCTTCAGTGACTCTGACTCCTCGCTAGCTGCTTACAATACCTCAGACAGCCCTGCTTCTGAACATACACTGAAAGCCATGTTACTCTCATTACAAGCAGACATGCAGAAAGAGCTCAGATCCTCCATTAACCATTTGCTGGACAGAGTGAATGAAATGGAAGACCGCATAGATCATATTGAGCACCATCTCTCTGCCGCTACTAGCTCCCATAACACTGTGGTTGACATTCAAGATGAACATACCGCAGCTATCCGCCAACTGCGCCTTAAAGTCGCAGACCTCGAGGACCGCTCGAGGCGGAACAATATCAAGATCAGGGGAGTCCCAGAGACTGTGTCACCCCCCGATATTGTCCCTTACTTGCACCAGCTGTTTCACAAGATCATACCGGCCCTCACGCTGCAGGATCTCCTTATTGACAGAGCACATAGAATCCATAAACCACAGCACCTGCCTGACTCAATACCCAGAGATATCCTGGCTAGGATACACTTCTTTAACACTAAGGAGCAGATTATGAGGGCCGCAAGAACCATACGCAACCTCCCTGATCCCTTTGCTAAGATTCAACTATATAATGATATCTCAGCCGCTACCTCACAGGCACGCAAGGCCTTCTCCCAAATTACTGCGATACTCATAGAACACAAAATCGCATACAAATGGGGATTTCCCACCAAGCTTCTTGTAAACTACCAGCAACAACAAGTCGCATTTCTGACCCCCAAAGACGGATTCAAACAGCTACATAACTGAGGCATTGCCCCTCATGCACTCCCGGCTCCGCCTCTGAATACTAGATCCGCAAAGATCCCTTCTAGATGGGCTACGAAACCTAAATCCTGAACCTCCAAAATTGGGGGGCCGCCCCCCTGGGCAACCCCCCCTTCTTACCAGGCGCTTGACTTACCAGGTTAAAGTGGATGACTGCTTTTTTTTTTCTCTTTTGAACCCCCCCACGCCGAACTGCCACTGTGTGCCACGCACACGGCATTACTCTCTCTCCCAATTTACCATCGCACCTTACCCCCAGCCACTTTCTGTTCCTTCGGGAACCATTTGGATCCTTGGTTTACGCCTCTATATCTTCCGGTCATCGATATAGAAACTTCAATACTGTTTGTTTGATACACTGCAATTTCGTTCCTGTTCTTATTTTTCTTTTCTCTTGAGTTACTGTTACATTACTTGATTACCTCGACTTAAATTCAACGGTTGTTGTGTTCATTCTCTGTACACAGAGTTAGTGTTTGTACTTTGTTTTTCTGTAAAGGTCCGTCAATCTCAGTACCATTTTGACAACTGACCTTAGCAACTAATGTCCCTTACAATCACGTCCCTTAATGTTAAGGGACTAAATAGTCCTTTCAAGCGCTCCCTCTTATGGAGGGAAGCAGCGACTTCCCGATCTGATATCTTATGCGTACAGGAGACCCATCTATCCTCCCGGAACCCCCCACAATGTACCAACAAACGCTACCCCCATATCTTTCATTCCCACACTGATAAAAAAGTTAGAGGTGTTCTGATTGCAGTGCGCTCTACGGTAGTGCTCACAGTTTCCAATGTAGAGCAAGACCCCGAAGGGAGGTGCTTGATCCTATCCGCCTCTTTCAATAACAAACCCTTGGTAATCGTGAACATCTATGCTCCCAACACTCACCTAAAGCCCTTTCTTAAGTCCATTCTCGCCAAAATACAACACTACCCGAAAGATCAAATCATTTTATGTGGAGACTTCAATGCGGTACCAGATCACGCACTTGACTCCTCATCTCCCCAAAGGAGAAGGTCCTCCACCCTCTCCTCCTTTCTGCATCTGGAAGAATTTTATGACCCTTGGAGGTGTCAACATTGTACTGAGAGAGACTATACGTTCTATTCTAATGCTCAGAGGTCTTATTCCAGGATTGACCTGTTCCTGACATCCAAAGTGCTACTGCAAGCAGTTGCGTCCACTAAAATTGGCGTAATATCGTGGTCTGATCATGCCCCCATCTCTATGGTTCTCAATCTCTCCCCTCCTACCACCCCATTTACAATTTGGCGTCTGAATCCCAACTTGATCAGCACCAAGGACATTAGGGAACAGGTCAAGACTGCCATAGAGGATTATTTCGCTCTAAATCAACACTCTGTCCCCAAGCCCACCACGTGCTGGAACGCTCATAAAGCGGTTCTAAGGGGAATTCTATTGCGGCTAGGGGCTCAGGAGAAGAAAAAGCGCTCAGCGACCCTTAACACTTATCTAGATAGGATAAAGTCTCTAGAGAAGAGTAATATGAACTCGCCCTCTGCCTCTACGCACGCAGAACTCAGTAAACTGAGGTCAGAATTGAGTATTTATCTTCAGAATAAACATGAATTCTATCTCCGAAAACTTAAGCTAACCTGGTACTCTCAAGGTAACAAATCAGGGAAAGCTCTGGCCCAACAATACAAACACAGGACTGCCCAATCCACAATCTCCCACCTAATAGATTCTAAAGGCAACAGATTGACTAATCCCAAAGACATAGCTAACTGTTTCGGCGCATTTTATCAACAACTGTATAACTTAAAAGACTCCACGACTGAGACGCAGCCCACTGAAGCGACTATCCAGACATTTCTATCTAACGTTGCCCTCCCCTCCCTGTCCCCTTCTCAAGCTGCTGACCTAGCCTTACCTTTCTCACAGCTGGAAATTAAAAACGCAATTAAAAGTCTCCCCTTACATAAAGCCCCGGGTCCAGACGGTTTTGGAAACGAATATTATAAGACATTCATAGATGTACTGACCCCGCATTTATGCAGCTCCTTTAATCACATGCTGGCCACAGGGGAGATCCCCTCGGAATCCCTAGAAGCAACCATCTCCACTATACATAAACCAGGGAAGGCCTCGTATGACCCAGCCAACTACCGCCCTATTTCGCTACTTAACACCGATCTGAAAATGTATGCCAAACTCCTTGCCACCCGACTTTCACAACACATGACTTCCCTCATACACCCGGACCAGGTGGGCTTTATTCCCCGCCGACAAGCCTCAGATGGCACCCGCAGATTTGTAGATCTTATCCACTGGGCAGAGCACAGTCGAACGCCTTCTCTGTTGATATCATTAGATGCAGAGAAGGCGTTCGACAGAGTCCATTGGGGTTATCTTGAGGCAGTTCTCAAGAAATTTGGCATAGAGGGCGAGTTCTTACGAGCTATTCTAGGTCTATATACCTCGCCTACTGCGAGAGTCCGCACTTCGGGCATTCTCTCGAATCCCTTTAGAATCACTAACGGTACTCGCCAGGGCTGCCCACTCTCACCATTGATTTTTGCTCTAGTCATGGAGCCTCTGGCGCAGTCCATCCGCGCGCACCCCCATATCTCTGGTATCACTGTGAAAGACACCTGTCACAAGATAGGTCTCTATGCGGACAACGTCATCATAGCTGTCTCTGACCCAGTGAAATCCCTACCTACCCTGACTGAAGTTCTACAGAATTTTAGTGAAGCATCCCTATACAAATTAAACCACTCAAAATCAGCCATGCTTGGCATTGAGATTTCGCCAGCGCTCAAAGCAGAAATTGCTAAAATATCGCCCTTCTCCTGGGCCCCCGGTTCCTCTTTGCAATATCTAGGCATTCAACTGGTCTCTCCCTCCTCTGGATTATTACGAAATAACCTTGCCTCCTTATTCACGAAACTGAACAATTTATCCTCGAATATGTCCTCCTTAAAAGCTTCATGGGCTGGTAGGATAGCCCTAACCAAAATGTTTCTCCTTCCACATGTTCTTTATTTCTTTTGGACCCTCCCGCTTCCGATTCTCTCAGCAGACCTAGCTAAACTACAGCGTAATTTAGACTCGTTCATATGGGCAGGACGTAAACCCCGCTTGAAATCCTCTGTTCTACGCACTCCCTCTACCTCGGGAGGGAGGGTTCACCAGACGTTAGAAAGTACTACAAGGCAATCATTCTAGACCAAGGGAGACAATTGTGGTCGCAAGACCCCAACACAAGGTGGCACCAAATCGAAGCAGCAACTCTCCCAGCTGACCCACGACTAACCCTAGCTGCAATCTGGTTGTCTCTTCCGATCACACGTTCCATCCTTCCCACGGTACGAGCCTGCCTAACTCAATGGACTGCTATACGCCAGGATCATCAAGGCATACACAGAGACGCATTGAAAAATCTCCCCCTACTAACGCTCCAACTCCTCTCTCCAGACCTCTCGATCAAGCACTGGCATGAAGCCGGAATCAAAACAATTGGAGCCTTGTTTCTTGGAACAGATCTAAAAAGTTTTCAACAACTGACTTCGGAATTTAGTCTCTCACATAAGGACTTCTACATCTACTTAAGGCTCTGACATATCATCTCTCAAAGCTTGGCATCTCCAGACCCCACATCCAAGGAGCTACTCCATTTCTATAACCGCCCTCTTACTGTCTTAAAGGGTATATCCTTCATTTACAAACTCCTCTCCAGACCTACCTCGTCCTCAAAATCTGCGAGCATACTCTATTGGGAATCCCTGCTGCACTGCTCTTTCCCTATGGAAGATTGGCATCGAGTACTTCGCACCCCACTAGTCATCTCCAAAAACATAACGCATTGGGAAGCGGTCATGAAATTGTTTCATAGGTGGTACTATACACCGCAAAAGTTGGCGACCATCTTCCCCACCCACTCTCCAAAGTGCTGGAGAAATTGCAACTCCACTGGGGACTTATTCCACATCTGGTGGAGCTGCCCGGTTATTGGGTCCTTTTGGCTACAAGTCTCCTCTCTGGTCCAGACTCTGACCAACTCTCCCCAACAGCTGACCTCGCGAATGGCTCTCTTTGGTCTGGATTCCCATTATTGGCCCCCCACCAGTCTACCCGTAGTACACCACGTTTTAATCTCAGCGCGCCTGCTCATAGCTCGTGCGTGGAAAAACCCCCTCCCTCCAACGCTAACTGAGCTTATTAACACACTTAATGTTCATTGTCACATGGAATTCCTTTTCTCCAGAGTAAATATGACAGAATATAGATTCAACAAACAATGGTCCTCCTGGTTAACACACCCAAGCTGTGTTAAGCTTGTTTAACTAGTAATCCATCACCCCCAGACCAAGTGGAGCCGGCAGCGAAAGTCACTGGTTCAGTGTACTATTTTTTATATATCATATGTAAGTTAGCTCTGATTCTCCTGCAGCTCTGGTTACTTGACTCAGGTACCTCAATCAATTTCTTTTTCTACTCTACTCGTTTCTCTTCCCTTTTTTTTTTCTTGTTTTTTACAACCGCATTGGGACTAAACTTCACTCTCACTCTATCTTACTTTTCACTGTTTTTCTCTGGCATGGCGTCCCCACTCGACACAGCCCGCTGGGGTGTCGGGTGGGGACGGGATGCCCCCGGACCTACCGGATCTAGCTATACAGAATGTGTAGTATACAGCAGATGGGCTCCAGGCCCGTATGTTCTCTCTGCTAGTAACTCATGTTGGTTCAATATATCTGGGCATTTCTTGCTTATTTTTTCATCAACTTTCTGTAACTTATGTACAATGGTTGATATCAATGTTTGTTACTGCATTATATTACAATAAAATCATTTGAAAGTAAAAAAAGAGAGGGCAGGGAGAGTGAAAGGAAAGGAAATAATGCAGAGAGGGGGGAGGGAGAGGGGAGAGCGCAGAGAGAGATGAGAGAGAGGGAGAGATGAGAGAGGTGGAAGGGAGAGATGGGAGAGGGGGAAGGGAGAGGAGAGGTAAGAGGGGGGGAAGGGAGGGGAGAGGTGAGAGAGGGTGAAGGGAGAGATGAGAGATGGGGAAGGAAGGAGGGGGAAGGGATAGGAGGGAGGGAAGATAGAGGAGAGAGGCAGGGAAGGAAGGGAGAGGTGAGAGAAGGGAGAAGGAAGAGGTGAGAGAAGGGAGAGGTGAGAGGGGGGAAGGGAAAAGTGAGAGGGGGTAATGGAGAGGTGAGAGGGGGAAGGAAGAGGAGAGAGAGGGGGGAAGGGAGAGGTGTGAGAGGGAGAGGAGAGAGGGTATCGGCTGGGAAGAACAAGCTAAGAAGAAGTTGGTAATAATCACAGAAAAAGGTTAATAAAATATACAAAACTTTATTGATGAGTAAAAAACCTTAGTGGGGTAAATTTATAGAGAATAACACCTTCCAATAACCAGGTAATAATATTGGTAGTCCAATAATCAATCGGGATAATCGCGTCCCTTTGGGTGATGATCCATGACATGAAATCCTCCGGGAATAATACATGACCTCAGATACAATATATCAGACATGAAATGTAATCAGAACAATCGGTGGATAAATCCATTTAGATGATATAATACAAATTGCAGCAAGTTGTCAGTGAAAGGCGAAGCGGCTGAACGGACTTTGCACAATGAAATCTTAGGAGCCGTGTTGGCAGAGAGTCATGCAGAGCAGAGATGGGGGAGTTGGCAGAAGTAAAGATGAACTTCTAGAAATGGGATGACTTGGATAAGCTTGTCATTCAGGGGGATAAAGTTCTGGTTGTGGAAGAAAAACTCTGATATAAGGCAGCAGAGAGCCGGCTATGAGATCTCCATCTCTCCTTGGGATTGCTGATGGATCGGGTTCTGTTCTTATACAAGATAATGTCAGCAACATGGAGAAAGACATTGCAGAGAGAGACACTGGGAGCCGGGAATGCCGTATATGTTAGATAGAGCCGCATCACTTTATTACATCCAAGGAGAGGAGAGGAGAATGGAGGATGGAGAGGAGTATGGAGAGGAGGATGGAGAGGAGTATGTAGGATGGAGAGCAGTATGTAGGATGGAGAATAGTATGGAGTATGGAGAGGAGTATGGAGGATGTAGAGTAGTATGGAGGATGGAGAGGATTATCGACTATGGAGAGGAGTATGGAGGGCAGTATGGAGGAAGGAGAACAGTATGGAGGATGGAGAGCAGTGTGGAGATGAGTATGGAGGATGGAGAGGAGAGAGGATGGAGAGTAGTATGGAGGATGGAGAGGAGTATGTAGGATGGAGAGCAGTATAGAGTATGGAGAGGAGTATGGAGGATGGCGAGTAGTATGGAGGATGGAGAGGAGTAGGTCTCTGTCTGTATTAGTTATTGTTCCCGTCAGCTTTTATCAATGAGAAACTTTTTTCCCGCCATAAAATGAGTCCTAATAATGAGTCAGATCCTCATCATTATCATAGTAAGTATTGATAATATTGGAAAGTGTGAAATCCTACAGAGGGGAGAAGAGGGAATTCACAGTGGGATGCGACCATTATATCCATGAAGAGTAGAAGACTTTCCTTTAGAGGGTTGCAGAGAAATCCGAGGTGTTGGTGAGGAGATCCTCTATACATGGAAGAGGTTCAGCAGACCCAACACCGGGACACAATCACCAGACAAATCAGTCCACCTACAAGAGATAATTGTACAATTACACAGAGATATTACATTGTATACATTCCATAAAATATTTCTTCAATACATATATATGTGAATGTGATGTGTATATCATTCCATTTTACACAGGGACTCTGTGTTATTTCCAAACTCTGCCAAAGAGACACCAGAATTTATCCAAAAATCTCTAATCTTGTTCCCAGCGCACTAAATTGTGGCCTCATCATACAGACCGTTATTTATAAAATAAAATAAAGAAAGCTTGCAGGAAAGGACAATTGAAAAGTAATTCTTTATAAATGTCAGTTTTGCTGCAGCAGGTTCTATACATGCAAAAATCAATAACAAAGGTAAGGTGGAGTGGGATTTTGTATGTACCTTGTAACAAATATTATAATAGCCTATGAATAAAATATTAACAAGGGTATAAATAAATATTGATACATATTTTAATCAATATAGAAGCAGAAAGTTTAAGAAATGTATAAAACATTCATAATTACTTAACCGCTTGCCGGCCAGCCGCCACAGTTGTACTGTGGCAATGTGGCTCGGCTGCACGAATCGCTGTTATGTTACGTTAGTAACATAAACGGCCACTAGGGGGTACCCGCTCGCTCTCTGTGCCGATGTTAGTGCCGGGCGGTCTCGATCACCACTGGGCTACCATGATCACTCAGGGCACACAGAGAACCCAGAGCGCTGTGTGTAAACACAACGTTTTTGGTTCTCTGAGGGGAGAAACTGACAGATTGTCTGTTCATACAGAGTATAAACAGCGATCTGTTAGTTTCCCTGCACAGTCCAATCCCCCTTCAGTTAGAACACAAACTAGGACACACGTTAACCCCTTCACTGCCCCCTAGTGTTAGTTTTAATCGCACTGGTCGCTGTATTAATGCCAATGGTCCCAAAAATGTGTCAAAAGTGTCCAATGTGTCCGCCATAATGTCACAGTCACAATAAAAATTGCTGATCGCCGTCATTACTAGTAAAAAAAACAATTATTATTAAAAATGCCATAAACTATCCCCTATTTTGTAGATGCTATAAGGTGATCAAATACCACCAAAAGAAATCTCTATTTATGAGAAAAAAAGGACGTCAATTTTGTTTAGGAGCCACATCGCATGACCATGCAATTGTTGGTTAAAGCGACGCAGTGTCGAATCGCAAAAAGTGCTCTGGTCTTTGGCCAGCCACATGGTCCGGGCTTAATCGGTTAAATGACATTACAATACAATATAGAACAGATTAAAGTTGCATTCCATTTATTTATTTGATGTTGTTGGAAGTAGATATGGTCCAATGTCATATTTCTGGATTTTCTACATATCTGTTAATATTCCCAAAATCTGCCAGGCTTCTATGGTTTTTGAAAGGATGAAGATATTCTCACTCCCTGGAGGACAGGATGCCCCTCCCAAGTTGAGTTTATAGGCATTTAAGCCTCTAACTGTGCATGACAATTCTGACTCTGATCTGTCTATGAGAATTCCTGATTAACTGCTCTGCAAGCGAGCTTCAAAGAGAGCATGACTGGCAGAAGATCAAATACCCAGATATCTATGAAGATTTGACTCAGGTCAGACAGTGGTGATTCATAGACAAACACTGCCCCCTAGTGGACAATACCCCAGGACAGTTAGTAATATAACCTGTTGAGGAACGCCCCAGGGATATTCTGATTCATCCAAAATCGAGTTGGGCTGGCAATGGGAGGGGTTTGGATGAGGTGTGATTGTAAAAAGGGCTGTTTCAAACAGAGAGCTCTCTCTTTCAACATCTGAAGACCAGCTAAAGAGTCTTTCTAGAGGATGTGATAAGTATATTCTTGTATTGTGTTCTGATTGTAAGCTTCGTAATATTGTAAAATATTTTAGTACTTGCATGTTAGTTTCCTAATTCTGCTGTTTAGTATATTCTTATTTTCTTGGGAAATAAATATAACATTGCTTACTAAGCAGATGTGTTTGTTATATTATTGTGCTTATCAGACTCTTATAGACTAGCTAATTTATAGGGATAGGCAAGCTAATACATGTATGGAATTGTTATATAGGATATATTAGATTGTATATTTTTGCATAGATTACTTTGGATTTCAAACAATGTGTCAGAACCAAGAAAAGAGCAGAGGGACAAATAGATCAATTAAAACCTGTGGTGCAAGGTTATATTAGTATATTGTTATTTCACCTGAGTAATGTCAATACTGCAGTTATTCCAATGGGGAGGGAGCCTGATGTGCCCGTGGGGATGACCTCTGCATCCTCACCGGGGAAGAAGAACAGACTTCTGTGTAATGGTGGTCATACGATTAATGTTAGAATGGCAAAAACAGTGAAAGCAAAAAAGGGAAGGAACTTGTGAATATTGTAGGGTCTTACCTTACACTAACAGGGAACCCTGTGTATGATCTGAGAAGTAGAAATGGCCTTGCGGTTCGCGGAAAACTTTGTTTGTTCGCGATTCGCCAAACCGGCGCACTTCTGGCGCTGTTTGTGGCAGACATATTCGTTTACATTGTGAAGAACTTTGACCCATGATACATCCATCATGCGGTACAGGACAGCCAATTGGGACATTTCAGCACATGGACATACCCCCTACCTTATAAATAGACCTGATCTGGTGGCCATTTTACATTCTGTCTTTTGTCAGTGTAGGGAAAGGATGCTGTGTAGAGCAGGGACAGTGAGTCTAATCACTAGCTAGCTAATTAGCTATTACGATTAGGTCCAAAATGGGTGACATGTAATGCTCTGCAGTGGGACGGGTGACACACAATGCCCTGGTAGGGGTAACACACAATGAACTGGGAGGGGGGTGACACAGAATCTTCCTGGGGGGTGACAAAGAATCTTCCTGGGGGGGACACAGAATCTGCCTGGGGGTGACACAGAATCTTCCTGGGGGGTGACACAGAATCTTAGTGGGGGTGACACAGAATCTTCCTGGGGGGTGACAGAATCTGCCTGGGGGACACAAAATCTGCCTGGGGGTGACACAGACTCTTCCTGGGGGGTGACACAGAATCTTAGTGGGGGTGACACAGAATCTTCCTGGGGGGTGACACAGAATCTTAGTGGAGGTGACACACAATGATTGGGGGTTATGGTTAAAATAAACCCTTTTTTTCCAATGAAAATTGAGTCTGTAAAATGTATTGTCAGTAAACTTTGACACAACAGGACAGTGTCTTGTATGAATAAAGTTTGTTGTAATGTTTGGTCCTTGTGCCGTTGTCACAGAACATCATCCATTAGCCAATCCACATGCAGCTCTGAAAGTGCGGGGGCCATTGTCACTCATAGAGAGGAGGCGGGGCTACAATCAGATGACAATGGAGGCGGAGCTGTAGCGGTGATCTGATGTGCGGTGCAGTCAGTGTGTCACCGCAGGCTTGTAGTACAATAGATGGGAGCGCGCATGCACAGGTGCCCCTATCAGATCAGCGCTGTGAAGGGGCACCGGTCACACAACAACACAGGAAGTGGGCAATACTGAGCAGAAATTACGCCATTTAGAAGAGGAAAAGAAGACAAAGATTACTATTACTGGAATTCTATATTTAAAGCGGGAGTCCGCCGGGACTCCGCGTTTTTTTTTGTTTTTTTTTAAAGTCAGCAGCTACAAATACTGCAGCTGCTGACTTTTAAAATAGTGACACTTACCTGTCCAGTGCGCCCGCGATGTCGGCACCCGAAGCCGATCTCTAGATCGACACTCGAGTGCTGCCGCCGCCATCTTGGGTATGGGAATCAGGAAATGGAGCCTTTCGGCTTCATTTCCCGGTTCCCTACTGCGCATGCGCGAGCCGCGCTGCGCAATGAGGACGGTCCCCGCTGCCTCTGGGATCCGTTTGTTTCCCAGCAGGCAGCGGGGCACTTGCGGAAGGGGGCGGGCACTTGCGGAAAGGGGCGTAATGTACGCCCCTTTCCGCAGAGAGCTAGCCCGGAAGTGGGTGCAGTTACCTGGATTATCCAGGTAACTGCACCCCCCTCCCCCCTGAAAGGTGCCAATTGTGGCGCCGGAGGGGGGGAGGAATCCGATGAGCGGAAGGTCCATTTTAGGGTGGACCTCCGCTTTAAGGATCAGAAAGAGAAAATAAAAGCTGAGAGTTGATGTGACTTTACTCTGATATCATCCATTCCGGACATTCTCTTCATATCAGGATCCGTGTATTACCTGAGAGGGGGAGGGGCTCCCACACACCATCTTCTTATCTTCTTCTGTCTATAGATACATTCCAGCGTCCTAAAGGCCTTCATAGAAGAATAAAATGAGAGTGTTAGAGGAGAAATGTTGCTGTGATGATGGAAGGGGGGAGGGACTCATACTGTGCTCTGTAAGAAATGATGGAAAAGTGAGGGGCCCTCACCATGGCAGGGGCCACACACTCATCTCCATCCAATGTTTGTCGCCCGTCCTTCCATTTTCATTACAGAGCATGTATAAAAAAGAAGCCAAAAGGCTAATGCTGCACTAAAATAAATGAATATGTAAATCTATGAACTGAAGCAGCCAGAACCTATGAGTTCAGTACAAAAAAACTACAAAGTAAAATTAAAATAGAAGTGCAGCGCTAATAATAGAAACAATATTAATAAATTGTATTGTATAAAATTCTGAATCAGTGAAAAAATTGTGATGAGAAGAAAAACTAAGGAAAAGTCCCCATCACAATAAAGTCCATGTGGGTCTATGTAGACTGTACTGAAACAAAAAATACTAATTACTTACTTATATAAAATATGTATATTCATAAAGATTTAATAAATGAATAAATTGCACTGACAAGAATGATAATAGTTTGTCGGGGAGCAGCAATCAGTAACAGAAATGCCGCGTACAAACGTAGCCGACTATCTGGCAAACTTAGTCCAGCGAACTTCCCGCCGGACTGTCCGCCGGACTTTCCGAACGGGCTACTTGCCCACACTCGGCACTTTTTCAGTGGACTAATACGGCGTACTAAGTCCATCGGACTATCCTCTGTACTTTTGAAATGAACGGACTCGCCCACACACGCAGAGGAAAGTCCGCTCATTTTGAGCGTGTCTCCAGGTAGGCGAGGGCCCGCGAAGGAGACGCCGCTGGCCCCACCACCTGGTATGGACTTAAAGGGGAACCCCAACGGCGAAAAAAAATCGTCGTGGGGTCCCCCCCAGGTCCACATCAGACCCTTGTCCGAGCACGCTACCCGGCCGGCCAGGAAAGGGGGGGACGAGCAAGCGTACCCTCAACATGGGGGGTGCCTTGGGGAAGGGGGGGCGCTATCCCCCCACCCCAAAGCACCTTGTCCTTGTCCCCATGTTGATGAGGACAAGGGCCTCTTCCCGAAAACCCTGGCCGTTGGTTGTCGGGGTCTGCGGGCGGGGGCTTATCGGAATCCGGGAGCCCCTTTAATAAGGGGGCCCCCGGATACTGGCCCCCCACCCTATGTGAATGAGTATGGGGTACAATGTACCCCTACCCATTCACCTGTAAAATAAAGTAAAAAAACACAACACACAAGGGTTAAAATAGTTTATTGCACAGCTCCGGGAGTCTTCCGTCTTCGGGGGTCTTCTCGCCGGACTCCTCCGCTATCTTCTGCTAGCTCTTTTACTAGCGGAGGACCCCGGTCTTCTGTCGCCGCCGCCGCCGCTGCTGCTGCCGCCGTCTTCTGTTCTTTTGTTCTGAGACTGCAGAGTTTCCATTTACATCTCTTTACTTCCATTAGAAATCATCACTCCACTGTCTGGGAAGGAAAAAATGTGATGACATCGCGCCGCAGACTCTATGAAAGCTTTTTTCTTTTATATTTCCATGTTGACTCAGAAATATTAGTTGCTGTTTTGGATATCAATCAGGTCCTGGGGAGACCTGATTGCAACTTATCTTCACTGGTTTAAAACGGTGCATAGACTCATATGGACTTTATTGTGATTGGAATGCTGCCTTAGTTTTCTTTTTATCAATTTTTCACTGATTCACAATTTTTTATATAAGTAATTAATTAGTATATTTTGTTTCAATAATCTACATAGACCCACATGGACTTTATTGTGATTGGGACTTTGCCTTAGTTTTTCTTCCTATCACAATTTTTTCACTGATTCACAATTTTATACAATGCAATTTATGAATATTGTTTGTATTATTAGCGCTGCACTTATATTTACATTTTCATTACAGAGCAGCCCGGGTATCAGAAGACCTCTCAACAACGTCCCACCTCCATCATCTCATCTCCATCTCATCATACCTCCATCATCTAACCTCCATCATCTCACCTCCATCATCTCATCCCCATAATCTTATCCCCATCATCTCACCCCCATCATCTCACCCCCATCATCTCACCTCCATCATCTCATCCCCATCATCTCACCTCCATCATCTCATCCCCATCATCTCATCTCCATCAGCTCACCTCCATCATCTCATCCCCATCCAATGTGGTCTACATTTTACTATTCACATTTTTGTTGGCATCCTTCTCTGGTGAGATTTTGTTTCCCGACTTCTCTATCAGGCTTATTTCAACACTCAGCTGCTAAAGATGTGCTGAATGAATCTATGCTACTTTTACCATGCCGCCTGCTTATGAGCTGCTTCACACTTGTGTTGTGGGCGGCCTGTCAGGTGTGCTAGCATGCAATTATCTTTGTTTGCTGAACTGACAATCTGGTTCTACATTTGTGTGCCGACTACTAATAGTGTCAGGCTTTGTTGCTGACTGGTTATATTATCTCAGTTTATTACTGTGCCTAACATGTTATCAGGACCTGAGTCCTACTGAGACGTACTTTACCATATGATTTCCAAGAACAATTAATAAGCTCCCGAAGAAGCTTTTGATTGTGAAACATGTAGAGCGCTTTTTTCTTGTATACTACATCATGTTTGCAGGATTACAATGATGTTTAATGTAATTTATTTTATGTCCTAGAGAGATGTCAGTTTTTCTTTTATTGCAAAAAAGTTTTTAAATGTGTTCTTTTGTATTATTATGTGTTTAATAAACAATTATGTGACGTTTTATAATTGGTGCCTAAAAAGTCCATTTTTTTTTGTATTTTGCTTCTATTCACTATTCACATTCTAAGACTTAGTATGTGCGTTTCCTCCAATATAACAGATCTTACCGTCTTTTCACAGAGAAGCCGGCATTCCGGAGGACCTCAATGCATCGTCTCACTTCTGACTCCGACATCTTATCATCGTCATCATCATCACCATCGTCATAATCATCATCGTCATAATGATCACCCAATGTTATATACAGATAGGTCAGAGTTTGGTTTGTGGAGATAACGGAGGAAAGATCATCACAGCACCGTAATGTGCCATTACTGTACCTAATACTGGAGGGAGAAGCAGGAAAGAGGTGAAATGTTCTTCCAGGGAGGAGTAGACACATCTAATGAAAAAATGAGTAGGCGGGGTCTTAGAAAATGAAATGTTGGGACATTTGGATGGAATATTGGTGAAATGGAGGTAAGTCGTCACCCACCTGAATAGTCTAATGCTCCGTACACACAGTCGGACTTTATGAAGGAAAATGTGCAAACGGATCATCATGTTGTCGGAAATTCCAACCGTTTGTGGGCTCCATCAGACTTTTCCCATCTAAATTTCTGACACACAAACTTTGAGAGCTGGATCTAAAAATTTTCCAACAACAAAATCCGTTGTTGGAAATTCTGATCGTGTGTAGACAGTTGCGATGTACAAAGTTCCACTCATGCTCAGATTCAAGCAGAAGAGCCGCACTGGCTATTAAACTTAATTTTTCCCGGCTCGTCATACTTCTTGTACCTCACCGCCTTCTTGACGTTCGGAATTTCTGACCAACATTATGTGGCCGTGTGTATGCAAGACAAGTTTGAGTCAACATCCATCAGAAAAAATCCCATGGATTTTGTTGTCAGAATGTGCGATCGTGTGTACAGGGCATTAGTGTGCAGTTACACTGTTGCGGGTACATTGCAGCGTACGTGAAAGATTCCCTTTCACACTAAACTGTGGCACATCGATGGGAACCGGCCACATAGGAAATAATGGGATTTCTACTTCACATGCGTCTCCATGCAGCAAAACCCATGAGAATCACTAAACACACTGACAAGTAATGATAATATGTCAGCAGATCAACCAATCATTGGACAGACGGCCCTCGTCCGGAGCCGGGTGATGTCATTTCCTGCCTGGAACTGAAAAAGGAAGTGGTGCTGATGAGTGATATTATCTTCTGCCCAATTGGTTGCTGGATATGCTGACATATTATTGGTTGTCAGTGCATTTATTGTCAATAAAGAGACAATTGTTTTGAAGGACGGACTTCACTATTGGTGACATTTTTGTTTTGTTTGGAGTTCTATATCCAGCCAATCAGGAGGGACCAGATCCCTTAAAAGGACCCCACACTTGTGACAGCTGATCTTGTGGGAAGTCCCCCGGGCCCATTGAGCCCCCCAGAGGAGGGACAAGCACATGACACCTCTATTGTATATGGGGCCAATACCTGAGGGGGCATTTCATCAGCACAGAGGTGGAGGATTCTGAACACCCTTCATTTTGTAGTGACACACTGGAGGGGGCGCCATCATTGAGGAAGATTGATTATCCAACTAGATACATTCATTTTACAGCACTGGAGTTGTGGCATCAATTACTTGTAACTAGTTATTGTTTTATTACATTCATCATTTCCATTAGTAATGTGTTAGTTTGTAGTATGAATTCACAGCACTGGGGTTGTGGTATCCCCAGCCAATCCCAGCACTGGGGTTGTGGTATCCCCAGCCAATCCCAGCACTGGGGTTGTGGTATCACCAGCCAATCACAGCACTGGGGTTGTGGTATCACAAGCCAGTCACAGCACTGGGGATGTGGTATCACCAGCCAATCACAGCACTGGGGTTGTGGTATCCCCATCCAATCACAGCACTGGGGTTGTGGTATCACCAGCCAATCCCAGCACTGGGGTTGTGGTATCACCAGCCAATCACAGCACTGGGGTTGTGGTATCACCAGCCAATCACAGCACTGGGGTTGGGGTATTGCCAGCCAATTACAGCACTGGGGTTGTGGTTATAACAGTGCCCACCAATCAGTGCCCACCAGTACATCACTGCCACCCATCAGTGCCCAAATATCAGTGCCAATCTGTGTAGCCTCATCAGGCAATTTGATGGGGCAGTTTTGATGGGGGAAATAGGATGGGGTAATTTTGATGGTGGTAATATAATGTGGGCAATATGATGGAGTGATTTTTATGGTGGCAGTATAATGGAGCAATAGAATGGGGCAGTTTTATATGGCAATTTGATGGAACAATTTTGATGGGGCAATTTTGATGGTGGCAGTGTAATGGGGCAATTTTGATGGGGAAATTTCATGGGGCAGGTTTGATGGGGCAATATTAATTGTGGCAGTATAATTGGACAATTTTGATGGGGCAATAGGGTGGGGCAGTATGATGGGGACAATTTGATGAGGCAGTTTTGATGGTGCCAATATAATGGGGCAATTTTGATGGGGGAAATTAGATGGGGCAATTTTGATGGAGGCAGTATGATGGGGCAGTTTTTGTAGGACAATTTTGATGATGGCAGTATAATGGGGCAATTCTATGTATGATGGGGCAATTCTATGGAGTTAATTTTAAGGGGGCAATTTGATGGGGCAATTATATTGTGGCAATTTTGATGGTGGCAGTATGATGGGGCATTTTTGATGGGTGAAATAGGATTGGGTAATTTTGATGGGGGCAATAGGATGGGGCAATTTTTATTTGGCAATATCATGGGGCAATTTTGATGGGAGTAATTTCGATAGGGGCAATTTGATGGGGCAATTTTGGTGGTGGCAGTATAATGGGGCAATTGTTATGGGGGCAATAGGATGGGGTAATTTGATGGGGCAGTATAATGGGGAAATTTCATAGGGCAGTTTTGACGGGGCAATTTTGATGGGGGCAGTATTATGTGGCAATTTTGATGCAGGCAATAGGATGGGGGAATTTGATGGGGGCAGTATTCTGGGGCAATAGGATGGGGCAAATTTGATGGTGGCAGTATGATGGGGCAATTCTATGGAGGTAATTTTAAAGGGGGCAATTTTGATGGTGGCAGTATGATGGGGCAATTTTGATGGGTGAAATAGGATAGGGTAATTTTGATGGGGCAATAGGATGGGGCAGTTTTGATGGGGCAATTTTGATGGTGGCGGTATAATGGAGCAATTTTGATGGGGGTAATATGATTGGGCAATTTTGATTGTGGCAATTCTGATGGTGGCAGTATGATGGGACAATTTTGATGGGTAAATAACATGGGGAAATTTGATAGGCAGTTTTGATGGGGCAATAGGATGGGGCAGTTTTGATGGTGAAAGTATAATGGGGCAATAGTATGGGGCAATTTTGGTGGTGGCAGTATAATGGGGCAATTTTGATGGGGGTAAAATGATGGGGCAATTTTGATGGGGCAAAAGAATGGGGTAATTTTGATGGGGGCAATAAGATGGGGCAGTTTTGATGGGGCAATTTTGGTGGTGGCAGTATAATGGGGAAATTTGTATGGGGGCAATAGGATGGGGTAATTTGAAGGGGGCAATAAGACAGTATAATGGGGCAATAGAATAGGGCTGTTTTCATGTGGCAATTCTGATGGTTGCAGTATGATGGGGCAATTGTGATGGGGAAATAGGATGGGATAATTTAGATAGGGGAAATTTGATGGGGCAATAGGGTGAGGCAGTTTTGATGGGGCAATTTTGGTGGTAGCAGTATAATGGGGAAATTTTTTATGGGGGAAATTGGATGGGGCAGTTTTGAAGGTGAAAGTATAATGGGGCAATATTAAGGGGTAATTTTGATGGTGGCTGTATGATGGGAAAATTTTGATGTGCCAATTTTGATGGGGGCGGTATAATGGGGCAATTTTGATGGGGCAAATTTGATGGGGGCAGTATAATGGGGCAATTTATGGGGCAATAGGATAGTAGTTTTGAAGAGGCAATATGATGGGGCAGTTTTGATGGGGGCAAGTTGATTAGGCAATTTTGATGGGGGCAATAGGATGGGGCAATTGTGGTCGTGGCAGTATAATGCGACAAATATGGATGGGTAAATATAATGGGGCAATTTTGATGGGGGCAACATAATGGGGCAATTTTGATTGGGCAATATGATAGGGCAGTTTTGATTGGGGCAGTATAATGGGGCAATTTTGATGGGGCAATATTGATGGGGTCAATTTTGATTATGGCAGTATAATGGGGTAATTTTGATGGGGGCAATAGGATGGGGCAGTTTTGATGGGGCAATAGGATGGGAAGATTTTTATGGGGCAATTTGATGAGGCAGTTTTGATGGGGTAATTTTGGTGGTTGCAGTATAATGGGGGCAATATGATGGGACAGTTTTGATGGCGGCAATATAATGGGGGCAATTTGATGGGTAGTTTTGATGGGGCAATTTTGATGAGGGGCAATTTAAGGGGTAATTTTCATGAGGGGAATAGGATGGGGCAGTTTTGATGGTGGCAGTATAAAGGGGCAATTTTGATGGGGGCAATTTTGATGGGTTGTTAGTTTTCTGCATAAAGTGTATTAATTCCAATTCATTATTCTGCAGCACATTGTTCCAGCACTGAGGTTGTGGTAGTAGCAGACATATATTCTATGTAGTATTTGCTTTGTATTATCATTTTTGTTGTGTAATAATTATTTGGAAGTATCAGGATCAGGTGGTTTGTTACATAGTTACACAGCCGTATAGTAACACTGGGGTTGTGGTAACACTTACCTCTGCCTGCAGGTAGGTTGTCTGTCTGTGTAATATAGAGCAGAGCTACACTAGTTTGTTATTTAGTGTATAAAATATGTAGAAAGATAAAGAATGAGAGAAAATACAACAAAGACAAAAGGACAGACACAGTCTGGCTGTGAGAATAAAACAGAAATAAACTTTTTCTGAGGATTATCCTGTGACAGGAACATGTCAGGAACATCTACTATTTACCAGTTAGACCGGCACCATGGGAATCACCCCGTCCATATCTCATGATTCTCAATTTATGGATGTGGGTGGAGTTTAGTCATCAGCCAATCAACCCTGGGGGGTGTTCCCTGTCCAGCCCACAAGCCACTCCTGTGTTCTGAAGGAACCAGAGATAAATGGGCCATGAATGGTTCTGATGGATGAGGATTGGTAACATCAGCATGTCAGTCTGATCCCAACAAGGCCATCAGTGCTTGTCTGGTGTGATCAGACCCCATAGAACCATTCTGGGGGTTTCTCCTGGATTCTATCCTCACTACACATACAATGTTATATGTACATGTACCCCAACATGTCTACAATCAGGGGCAATTATTTCCATCTCTCTGCAACTCATATTTTATTTTGTATGAGAGATAAAATTGATTCCTCTGATCTCTGATATAAATCAATGTCTGGCAGACAGTTCGGGGTCTTCTCCCTGTATCGGCCTCGTCCCCTGCTGGGCTTGTAGATGAAATGACTAGGACTTCTCTTTGAGGCTCAGTGAGGTGACAATTTTATATCTACAAGGATGGGGGGATTTTATTAGCATCTAGGGGTCACTTCTGGTTTAGAGACTCGCTCTGTCCTTCCAGATTCCAATTGAGGACCATCTGTCTATGATTGGTCACTGAATGAAGAGAATACGGAGTCCTGTGCTTCTTCTGGTCTGTTTCAGGTCTGAATTCAGCCTAGAATTCTGGGAGAAATTGGACCTGAAATGGTGAATGGAGATGCACCGGACCCCCTGCTGTGACCCGCTGTGACCTCCAGTGTGACCCCAGCCAAAGTCTGATCTCTGATAGTCAGTGGAGGGGGAGGGGATGAAAGCCAATAACAGCGAGTGACCTGAAGGACTATGATGGGAACTCCCAGTGTAACCGGCCAATCAGAAGTCTGTCTTTATATAACTTTCATCTAGGTGACATGTCTGGATCCCTCACATAGAAGATTTATACCAGAATCCTGCAGAATATTATATCATTTATAGGATAATTCTCACCTCAGGCTCTGCAGAGTACAGCCAGGATCTCTGAGCCCCTCACATAGAAGTTTTATTCCAGAGTCTTCCAGATTATTCCATAATTCCAGAGTAGTGAGGGATCGATTATTGATAAGAATGGATCGGAGATCATCACAGCCGGAGGAAGTCACATCACATCCATTCAACCTGCAGAGACAAATCCAGACACATGATATTATATTATAAGATGAATATGAGGAATTATTCCCATTTATTGAAAAGTAACATAACATCACTAGAGCGGAATATCAGGATATACAGAATGTTATACAGAGGAAAGATCTTGTTATTAGGGAAGCTGATAAAAGTGAAGCTGTTGTAGTACTTATGTCTACAAAGTATAAAGAGGGGGCGCTGTGACAGCTCAGTCACCCCCTTATGTACTTGGTTATTAAGCAGGACCTCACACAGTGTCCCATACAGGGGCTTCTGAAATTGATAGATAAAGGAAAGGATCTGGGGGGTTTATGAAATAAAACTGCAGGATTTCTGATGGTGTATACCCCAGTGACCCCAATATTCCATCACCCTCCTAAAGTCCACCAATCAGGAGTTCCCATTGAAGATCACCGGATTGTGGCAGAAATAGGATCCCTTATAGAGAATGTAGGGGGGAGGGGTGGATATACATTTCCAGCCTTTAGTGCTGAGACTTCTGGGATATATTAGAGATACAAGTACTATATTGGTGGATATTCCACATTTACAATGGGATTCTACGTTCACATGGGGGACACTTCATATTAAAGCACTTTATTCTTCCATCCCCCATTCTTTAGTGTCTCCAGCAATCAGATATCATCTCCATAGATATAGATCATATACTAGGATGTTACAGGAATTATTACAGAGGATGGAAAGGATGAAGGTTTTTCACCTTAACCATTTCAGTCCCGGAAGGATTTACCCCCTTAATGACCAGCGCACTTTTTACAATTTGGCACTGCACTGCTTTATCTGGTAATTGCGCGGTCATGCAATGCTGTACACAAACTAAATTTGTATCCTTTTTTTCCCACAAAAGAGTTTCATTTTGGTGGTATTTTATCACCTCTGTGATTTTTATTTTTGCAATATAAATGAAAAAAAGACTGAAAATATTGAAAAATAATTATATTTCTATTTTTTGTTATAAAAAAATTAAATAAACTCAATTTTAGTCATACGTTTAGGCCTAAATGTATTCAGCTACATGTCTCGGGTAAAAAATAAATAATAATAAGTGTATATTTATTGATTTGCGTAAAAGTTATATTATCTACAAACTAGGGTACATTTACTGGAATTTACTTAGCTTTTAGTTTATGACTGCCTATGTCATTTCTTGAGGTGCTAAAATGGCTGGGCAGTACAAAACCCCAGTAATTACCCCATTTTGGAAACTAGACACCCCAATGAATTTGCAGAGAGTCATGTTGAGCCCATTTTATTTTTTGTCACATGCGATTGAAAAATTACAAAAGAAAAAAAAATACATAAAGTTGTCACTAAATGATATATTGCTCACACATGACATGGATATATGTGGAATTACACCCCAAAATACATTCTGCTTCTCCTGAGTACGGGGATACCACATGTGCGGGACTTTTTGGGAGCCTAGCCGTGTACAGGACCCCGAAAACCAATCACCTCCTTCAAGATTTCTAAGGGTGTAAAATGGTGATTTTACTCCTCACTACCTATCACAGTTTTGGAGGCCATGAAATGCCAAGATAGCACAGCCCTCCAATGACCCCATTTTATATCATTTAGTGACAACTTAGTGTAAAATATATATATATATTCCTGAAACTTGTGGCAACATATAAAATATTCCATGGACTCAACTTGGCTCTCAGCAAATAGCTTGTGGTGTCAACTTTCCAAAAAGGGGTCATTTGGGGGGATTGATCTGTCCTGGCATTTTATGCCCAACATTAGAAGTTTATGCCACACATCACCCACTCTTCTAACCACTTGAACCACCAAGTCCTTTCTGACACTTTTTGTTTACATGAAAAAAATATTTTTTTTGTTATAAAATTACTTTGAACCCCCAAACATCATATGATAAATGTTTTTGCCATATCAGAAAAAAACTAGTGAGTTTGCCACATCCCTATGTAGCACTAAACCCCGAAGGAGCTGCTGGTTCGATTTTGACTTATCGTTACCTTCTGTTTTCCTTGTTGCACGTCTAGGGGTGTGCCATGGTAAATGGCCCAGTAACTTGAGAGAACGACAACAGATCCACTTGAATGCATTTTATTTGCAAAACATAGACAATGAACAGTCTCTTAAATTGGGATCAAAGGGTTGAAAAGGAAATTCATGTACTCTTAACCACTTTCCGACCAGCACACGACGATGTACGTCGACAGAATGGCACGGGCAGGCATATTGGCGTACAGGTACGTCCAATATTCAATGCCGCCCTGCCATCGGGAGCGCGGCGCCGGCGGCACGCTCCCACGCTGGTCGGGACCCCCGTGAGTCCGGTCGCAGGACCCGCGGACTCGATCGCCGCGGGCATCCCCGCGATCGTCTCACGGAGCGGCCGAATGGAGGAAATGCTGTGTAAACACCATTTTTCCATTCTGCCTAGCAACTAGTGACGCTGATCTCTGCTCCATGTAATTGGAGCAGAGATCAGTGTTCACTAAATGAAAGCCCAGCCCCCCCACAGTTAGTAACACACTCCTAGGAACACTTAACCCCTACACTGCCACCCACTGGTTAACCCCTTCACTGCTAGCAGTGATTACTGTATAAATGACAATGGTCTCAAAAATGTGTCAAAAATGTCCGATGGGTCCCCCACAATGTCGCAGTCACAATAAAAATCGCTGATCGCCGCCATTACTGGTAAAAAAAAATAATAAAAAATTATTAATAAAAATGCTATAAAACTATCCCTATTTTGTAAACGCTATAACTTTTGCGCAAACCAATCAATAATCGCTTATTGCAATTTTTTTTACCAAAAATATGTAGAAGAATACGTATCGGCCTAAACTGAGGGAAAAACATGTTTTTTTTAAATATATTTTTGGGGGATATTTATTATAACAAAAAGTAAAACATAATGCGTTTTTTTTAAAAATTGTCGCTCTATTTTTATTTATAGCGCAAAAAATAAAAACCGCAGGGGTGATCAAATACCACCAAAAGAAAGCTCTATTTGTGGGAAAAAAAGGACGTCAATTTTGTTTGAGCCACGTCGCACGACCGCGCAATTGTCAGTTAAAGCGACGCAGTGCCGAATCGCAAAAAGTGGTCTGGTCTTTGACCAGCAAAATGGTCCGGTCTGCAAGTGGTTAATGTCAAAGTCAAAGTCAAAATGTTGAAGAACTTGCTTACTTTGACTGCATCCAGAGAATAGCCATTTGCAACTGGATGATCACTCAGGTTGGACAGTCCCTCTCTCACAAGGCCCAGCAGCCAAAAAGGTGCTTACTCAGAAACAAGTCTCTGCCACAGACGTTGTCGTAGAACATACAAGATAATGTCTCTGCCACAGACGTTGTAGAACACGTAGGGAAATTAAACTTGAAAACACTTGTAGGCTACCTGGATCTTTTAGCCAGCTTGGCAATATCCACAAGACTGGATTCTCTTGGGTACCTCAGCCCTTCCAGGCTCTTACTAAGAAACCAACCCATACGTGGTCTTCTGAAGAGTCCTCCCCTGGAATCCTTGAAGTCACTGGGTCTCTCCCAAACAGGAGACAGCACCCAACCACCTCAGAATCTTTCTTTAGTTTCCTTGCCTCGGGCTAGCCAGCTCCGAGACATCAAAATTGGGTGGATCCTTACCCCAGGCCATAGCCTTCCTGGGGGCTGGTCAGGAGGGCCAGGACCATGAAGTCAGTACATCATTCTGGACCAGAACCCCAAACCACGTGACTTCCGCATCTTAAATACCCTCTCCCAGAAAGCACAGTGAGAGTGCCAATCCCACTGGGCGGGCTCTGAGAGAGAGTAAGTTAAGCACCTAATCAGACTACAGTTCCATGCCTGCCACAAGAGACAGCGCCCCCTGTGGCCAGGCTGAACATATCAGAGTCCAGTCAGACTGATGCTGAAGTCTAAATTTAGACAATTGTACCCAAACCAAACTGCAGTTTAGGCATAACTTTAACTTTGAAAAAACGCATAGCGCATGATCTTCAGGAGCCACCGCTACACCTATATATAGAGAAAGTTAGAATACCCCCAATTGAGACTTTAAATAGGCAAAAACACTAATGAAATGAGTAACCAAAAACACTTTCTGGTAACCAAATCCAGGGAAAGCTATCCTGTACCCAACCTGTTTCAGGTTCAAAGTCCTTTCATCAGGGGTATTTGTACATGTAGCGCCCACCACATTTAGGTGGATGCTAATAGGTAGATGTTAGGAGAAAGTGCCAGTGCTTTACACTTTCTTTTGTTTAGGCATGGTTGTTGATTTGGTTTGGGGAGGAGAAGTAGAATAGAGGGGGGTGTGACCACCTGTACTTCACCCTGGAAGATCTCCCTTGCTTCTCCAGGGAAATTTTCTGGAAAGGAGGTAGGTCAGGGACTGAAGAGCAGACAGTGTATATGGCCCTGGCCCAATCAATTTGTATGGGCAGGGGTGGGACATACATATATACTGAGGTCACATGCTTCCTGGGGGGAGATGGAAAGAAACTAGGTCCAGAGTAACAGCCCAATGTAACCTCAAGGAGCAGGCTTGAAGGCTTGGGGGTTCAGAGACCCCAGCGCTGGAGAGCAGAAACCTAACTGGAAGGCCTGAGGGTTCAGAGACCTCAGAGCTGGATGGTTCAAGCACACAAACCAATCAAGAAGGAACCAGGCATCCTGGCTGGGATGGACCCTTGCACCAGAAACGGGAAGTAGCTGCAAAGCGGATAGAGATTAGAGCAGGGTGTATCCGGACTTTCCTGGACTGGTCTGGGGAGGATTGCAAGAGGCAAGAAAGGCAGGTGAGGCCTGGGACTCCCAGCATCCAATTTACCAAGATGCTTTTCAGAGGGGGATCGGCCAGTTCACTAAGGGAAAGGGACTTAGCTACTCAGGGCAACGAAGAAGAAGAGGCAGCTCATACTTTCCTGTACTACCACTAATACTATGGACCACAACAAGAGAATAAAAGTTTACTGTTCAACTGTTTGACTGTATCTGTTGTGAATCGAGTGGGGTGGAAGTACGGGGGCAAATCAGCAGGACTGTAGTGAACTACCCAGCAGCTCCCAAGGGAGTAGGCTCCGGAAAGCATAGCCACCTTCCCAACACCCGCAGTACCCCCTATTAGACAATCTACAGATACCCATTACAACAGGGCACCAACTTTTCAGCAGAGGGCTCTGGGAGCCTCTGATACATGCATTCTGCCTTGGCGGGGCAGGCCAAAGGAACTGCCACGGCTGTCGCAGTTTCAAAGAGACATGCAGAACTGCCTTGATCTACCTGATTAACTTATGCTGACCGGGCTTGTCTGACCCTGCTCCAGCCTGCTGCCTTGCTCTACCTGATTACCTGTGTTTGACCCATCTTGTCTCACCCTGCTCCATCCTGCATCACCCAGCTCAATGGATCGCTGACCTGCATCTGCTGCCAACCGCATTCTGGTCTTCCCCGGTGATCCATCATCCACCCTTCTGTGCCAGCTACAACAGATCTCACGGGGACGCCTACCTCGCTGTGCTCTTGAGGTCACTGTCCCAACTCCAGTGGCTCCTGAGCCACGGCTGAAGGAGAGCTCTCCTCCTACAAATCAGGCTCTACGATAAGGTACATAACAGTATCAAACAGTCATATCTGAGACTATATGAGGAACCTCACCGGCGGAGGAGATTTGTCAGCACCTCGCAGCTCTCACACAGGCCATGAAATCATTATAGGAGGATTACGTTAAGCTGGAAGAACAGGTACAGAGAATTTAACAGTTCCTACTAATGCAGCTTCTGCATCCACTGCTGCTCCTACACTGATTGTTTCCACTCCCTCAGTGATGATACTACCACCCAAATCCAGAGTCCCCACTCCAGAGAGATTCACAGGGGACCAAACTAAATTCCAGGCCTTCTGCAAAGCATGTCAGCTTTATTTTGCTCTGCAACCCCAGACTTTTTGACTAGAATCCATCAAGGTGGGATTTATAATCTCTGCTTCAAGAGGAACCCCAGACCTGGGCCCATCGGTTACTCAAAGGAAGTGAACAGATGCATGTTATGTCATCCTTCTTTGATGCCATGGCCCAGCTTTACTAAGATCCACAGCAGACTGCCACAGCAGAGACTGCCCTGTTTGCGCTCCAGCAAGGCCATGTAGCAGCCGAGAACTATGTAACGGACTTCAGATGCTGGAGCACAGACACCCAGTGGAATGACGCAGCTCTGCAACACCAAATTCTGCATTGGTCTTTCCGAAAACCTCAAAGATAAACTTGCCCGAGTGGGAATACCAAACACCCTTGAAGGATTGATCACCCTAGATATCCAGATCGATAGGCAGCACTGTGAATGGTGATCATAGTGTTCCGCCCAGCAGGGCCATCCTGTATGGATGACACCAAAAGCTCCAGTCCCTGTCGCACGCTACCGGGCACCAGCCAGTTCAGGCCCTACCAGTTCAGCATCTGATGTTCCTGAGCTATGTAATTAGGATTGATGCAACCAACCATGTCCCCTCAAGAGCAGCTGCCCTGCAAAGACTCATAAGTGCCCGTCTGTTCCTGCTAACCTGTCAACATTGTCTGCTAATGCAACTCACCTTGCTCTTCCACTCTCATTCCAGTTCCCATGAAGAACAATCTCAGTCAACGCTATCATTGACTCCGGAGCATGCAACTGCTTCATTGACCTAACTTCCGCCACTCAGCAACTTATCCCCCTCCAACAAAAGATGCATGGACTTTCTGTCTACTGGGGTGATGGCTCTTGTATTAAGTCAGGACAGGTAACCCAGGAGACACCTCCATTACCTGTTATCTCCACCCAACATAAGGAACTACTGAGCCTAGATGCCATCTCCGCCCCGTTGTTCCCTGTCATCTTGGGACTACCCTGGCTTCAGGCCCACAATCCCCAGATCAACTGGATATCTGGAGAAGTCAAATTTTTGTCAGCCTACTGCCAAAGACATTGTGTATCAAAGCCCCTTAATCCATCAGCCACATTGTTATGTATGGACTCTGATCAAAACATACTCCAGTCAGTGCCTGAACAGTATCACAAATTTATTGATGTCTTCCACAAATGAGGGACAGACACACTTCCCTCTCATCGTCCATATGACTTGCCGCTTGAGCTTCTCCCTAGGGCTAAGATCCCCTTTGGGCGCATTTTTCCACTGGCAGAACGGGAGCAGGAGGCATTGAAGGAATACATCAACAAAAACCTTGAACAGGGGTTTATTCTCCCTTTTACCTCTCCAGCAGGTGCAGGGATCTTCTTTATAATGAAGAAGGACAAGTCCCTTCATCCATGTGTGGATTATCAAGAATTAAACAAAATCACTGTCAAACACTGCTATCCCCTGCCTGTGATGCCCGAGCTAATTCAGCAATTAAGGTCTGCAACTATCTTAACCAAATTAGATCTAAGAGGAGCCTATAACCTGGCCCGCATTCGAGCTGGGGATGAGTGGAAGACAGCTTTTCATACCCAATTTGGTCGCTACGAATATCTGGTCATACCATTTGGACTTTGCAATGCCCCTGCCATCTTCCAACATTTTGCTTAATGGTGTGTTTATAGACTTTTTAGACATTTTTGTAACCATCTATGATATTCAGATTTTCTCTGGATCTCTTGACCAGCATCAAGAACATGTCTGCAGGGTGTTATGCTGGTTTCGCCAACACGGATTGCATGCAAAGGCAGACAAATGATAATTTGAGCAGCAAAGCATTCCATTTTTAGGGTTGGTGATTTCCCCAACAGGAATTAAAATGGACCCACAGAAGGTGTCCACCATACTGGATTGTCCTGTACCTGCGGAATAAAAAAGGAGTACAATGTGTTCGACCATTCGCCAAACAATATGGGGCGTTCACTGGAAATTTGAGTGCCGGGGAACACCCCATAATGCACTGCGAATTAGAAGTCCCAAGAATTATTCAACCACAGTATCAGTTACATGCTGCTGGAGGATGCGCAGGTTCCCAGGTGGAGGAAGGGAGTAACGTGACCTTAGAGAGAGTGGGTGCCACAAAAAGACAAGAAACTGGCAGTCATGTTCCCCAAGCTGCATTGTACTGCCAAGTTTGCTCCAGAGATGAGGTGGGAGGGGAATCATGAGGTCACTGACCGTACTTGGGTGCCTGATAGAAGAGAGGAGCAAAGTGAGGTGGAGGAGGCAGAACTCCAACAAGGATGGATGTCCTCTAGGGGCAGCTTAAGGGCAGCCACCCTATTCCATCATACCGCAGAGCTCCGCAGGTGCAGGGTGCTGCTGGCTCCCCGTTAACTTTTAAAAGTTCCTTGGTGTGGGCTTTTTTCAACGTGTGTGCAGCAGAGCGCACCATTGCTGTTTGCAACCTTTGTCTGAACCAGATCAAGAATGGCCAGAACAGCAGCCACTTGGGCACCACATTCTTGACCAGACATATGATGACCTGCCGTGCAGGCCATTGGCAGCAGCACCTGAAAGACCAACATCATAGAAAAGGGCAGACTTCTCCTTGCTCCTCATCTGGGATCTCAAACCCTACTATACCTCTCGTCCTCTCATAAACTTGCGTGGAGAGGAATGAAGGTATAGCAATAGGTGTCACAAGTACTTGCAGCCAATCTGCTAGCAGTACACCATAGTTGATTTCAGCAGGCAAATTACCTTACCCCAGATGCTGAACCATAAAAAGAAATTTGGTCTCAGCCATCCACATGCTCAGCGTCTAAATCCTAGCTTTGCCAAAATTGCTAGCACTGCAACTGCTGCCTTTTCAGCTGGTAGACTCAGCACCCTTTTGTGAATTTGTGGAATGTGCTGTATCACAGTGGCAGGTTCCAAAATGGGATTTATTTTCATGTAAGGCCATTCCGGCTCTCTACTGCCATGTGGAAGGCAAAGTTTTGGCCTTATTAGACATGTCAATCAGCAGAACGGTTCATATTACCGCTGACTCATGGTCCAGCAGGCATGGGCAGGGATGTTGTAGAAAAAAATATCTGCACTCTGGTTGTTGCTCTTAAAATGTCTTCATTTTATTGAATAGCCACAGTGAACAAACACAGATTAAGTCAGTTGACGCGTCTCAGCCTATAAGGCCTTAGTCATAACCACATTACAGACATAAAACTGAAATAAATAGTAGCTCTAAAGATTACAGGCTTCACCCATTGATTGTCTTAATTGACCGCAGCAATTATTCAAAAAAGAGAATCAGCTGCACTCTGAGTCACATATGGGCTCCTATGGAGTTTCATGTAGTACATCATAATATGGGGATACGTTTTTCTACCCTGTAAATGCAAGAAATTCCACTATAGATACTTTTCAGTCTGTAATAGAAGGGGAATTGATACAATTTACAATGTAGCTTAACATCCAGGAAAACAAACATCTCTAAGGAAGAGAGACAGGCTCTACAGCAGTTAAAAGACAATAAGGGGTTAGTGATAAAGGAAGCACATAAGGGAGGAGCAGTGGTGGTGATGACTAGAGAACAATATAGATCTGAAGCTATTTGACAGCTTAGTGACAGTGATACATATCGTCCCCTGTCCCACAATCCCACTATACCTTTTCAATCAACCCTTTTTTTACAGTTGGGCATTAGTATGAGAGTTTTGTCATCCAAAACTGCTGAGTATCTCTATGTGGATAAACCTGTGGTGCGGTCTTCCATCATCTCCCTTAAATTCACAAAATCGATTGTCCTTTACAGGGGTGATCAATCGTGGCTGGAATTGGTTCCTTATTGGAGCATTTGGGAGAATGGGTAGACTGGCACCTACAGCTGTTAGTACACAGATTGCCTGGCTATATTAGAGATACGAGCACAGTCCTATCCCATATTACATCTGTCAAATGGACATCCACCTATGTGTGGGCTACACTTTATGTGAGGGCTCTTTTTTTGTCGATCCCCCACAGCACAGGATTGCAGGCCATCCAATATCATCTTCAATGCTATAACTCCTATTCTCAGGAGCTACAGGAGTTTTTTTTGTTCAGCGTTGAGCTCTAATTAAAGCACAATTATTTTTTATTTGATGGCGTGTATTATGTCCAGCGCTGTGGGGCGTCAATGGGTGCTAGATTCTCACTTTCCATGGCGCATCTCTACATGGGTTGGTGGGAGCAGAACATTTTTTTCTCTCCCAGCAACCTTTTGCTAGACAGATTGTGTGGTATGATTGCTATATTGATGACCTTGTGATGGTGTGGGATGGTGACTGTAAAAAAGTAAGAGAATCTGTTCTCTTCTTTCCAGACACGTGTTATGTCAACAAATGTCTTAGTAGGTGTTTTGTTCAATAGTTCAATTAGCCAGGCTATCTTAAATCAAAGTGTGAATTTATTCAGACACACTTGGCATCAACTTGAAAATACATACAAAGTTATAAAACTTCATACAGCTTAGATATAATAAAACAAAAAGATGTAAAGCTTAAAAAGAAAGTATTAGAGAAGATTCAGTTCAGCTTTTCAGTTCAGTGTTTCTCTGTAGTCAGAGAGGTGTCTGCAATAGCAGCTGTTTGTGAAGTAGGCTGTATTTAGGCCTAAAGTAAACAAGATGTCTTCAGTAGTGTGCAGTGTAATGTCTCTTCCTTTGTGAGTGTAAAAGATGTGAAGTCCTCCTGTGTGTGGCTGGAGGACCAATGTAATGTGTCTTAGCCTTGTGTAACACTGTTCTTTATGCCATTTTCAGACTGCTAGTCAGCAAAATACAATGGGACCATATATAGCTTAGTCTAAAGATGAAATGGTCATATACAGGGTAATTCTAAATATTCCCTAATATAATAGCTGACACGCTCGCTTAAACTTCTTAGATTGACAGCAACACACAACAGTTTCCTATAAAAAACTCAAGGTGTATGACCTTTCTACATGGTCAAATTCTTGTAAAGGCTATATTCTTTAAGTTACAGATACTGTACTAAAACTTACAAATGTATAATACTATAATTGAATATATACATATTTCACACAAATGCAAACTAGCTAACTAATTAAATAACTATATCAAATAATTATATTATGGATAATCTATAATTCTACTTTTCAAGTATATTGTTCCATATATGACACATTCTCTAAGTGTATTCTTATCTGTGAAACCACTGACCTTCTGACCTTTAGTCATAAGCCTTGGACATAAAGAACAACTGGTAGCAAAATGACATTCACACAACCTAACTATTTCAAGATTTGTCTTATGCTGAGCTGAGCGAGCTTTTCAAAGTTAAAGCTAAAAGGGAACTCAAACTCTGCATAAATACAAACCTTGGTTAATACGCCAAATTAATATTATTTATTCTACAGTGACACTATAGGATTACATGAATTTTGGACATGCCTTACAGATAATCAGTTAAATTTTCATTTTTCAATTGAGCATGATGCTTTCAGTATCAACTTTTTAGACATCACTCTAATAGGCGATTCAACTACAGGTGATGTTTCAACATGCTCTTATAGGAAACCATGCTCTGGTAACACTACACTTTTTGCAGCCAGTTGTCCTCCATCCCACACCATCAATGCCATTCCTTATGGGAAGTTTATTCGAGCCAAACAAAATTGTTCAACAGACTCAACTTTTGAGCTGGAATGCAGGGACTAGGGATGAGCTTGGTGTTCAAGTGGAGCACATGTTTGACTCAAACACTGGCTGTTCGCATGTTCTGTGGCCGTTCTGTGGATGCCTGTGACCAATTATAGCTCAGGGGTTTAGTACACGCCCCACACTATATAAGGCTGCCAGAGCGGTGGCCTTGTGTAGTGTGTTCTGGCGTGCAGGGAAAGAGCTAGATAGGCAGGGACAGTGTGTTCTTTTCTCAGGCATCTGCAGGAGTTAAAGTGGGTGTTGCGTGCCTCCAGCACAGTATACATCTGTATCTACCCTTTTGTGCTGGTATTCTCTAATACAGGCATCTGCAGCCTTTACAGTGGGTGTTGTGTGCATCACAATATACACTACCCAATTGCTGTTCTTCCCCATCTCCCTGCAGGCCATTACTATGTCTGGAAGGACAACAAGAAGAGGCAGACAGTCACGAGCCAATAAAAGAGGGCAAGCAGGCTCTGTATCTAGAGACAACAGTGCTGGTCGTGGACGCGGTGCATCGTCATCAGCACGTGGCCATGGGACATGCTTGTCCTTATTTTCAGCAGCTGGACGTGTTGAGCCGCATCATGACGAAAACTTGGTAGAGTGGATGACAATGCACTCTTCATCCTCCTCATCCTCTCTCACCCAGGCTCAGGGTACTAGCAAAGCACCTGCCAACACATCCTCTTCCCTCATCTCAATGTCATCAGTGACTCCTTCCCTAGACCCAACGTGTCCTCCTGAGAAGTCCCCCGAACTGTTTGAGCACAGTGTTGGTACATGCTTCAGGAGGATGCCCAGCGTTTTGAAGGCTCTGATGATGATACCCAGCTAGAGGAAGGCAGTAGCGTGAGCACAGAGAGAGGGGATGCTCAAGAAGGAGAGCAATCTGGCAGTCATGTTCCACCAGCTGCAGCATACTGCCAGGTTTGCTCCAGTGATGAAGAGGGAGGGGATGATGAGGTTACTGACTCCACATGGGTGCCTGATAGCAGAGAGGAGAAGGAGGAGGAGGCACATCTCCAACGAGGCAGAATGTCCTCCGGGGGCCAGCTTAGGGGCAGCACACCGACTGAATTACACCGCAGAGTTCCGCCTGTGCAGGGAGCTGCCTCTGCGTGTTATTCCAAAGGTTCTTTGGTGTGGGCCCTTTTTGAGACCAGTGCATCAGATCACACTGCTGATATTTGCAACATATGTCTCAAGCATATCTCGCGTGGCCAAAACATCAGCCGCTTGGGCACCACATGCTTGACCAGACATATGTTGACCTGCCATGCAGCTTGTTGGCAAGTGTACCTTAAAGACCCACACCAAAGAACAAAGCAGACCTCTCCTTGCTCATGAGCTGGGATCTCAAACACCCCTAGACCTTTAGTCTTCTCTGAAACCTGCACTGAGAGGAATAAAAGTGTAGAATTAGGTGTGTCACAGTCAGCGGGCACTCTGCTAGCAGTACACCCACGTCTGATTGTAGCAGGCAGATTTCCCTGCCCCAGCTGCTGGACTGTCAAAAGAAGTTCGCTCCTAGCCATCCACATGCCCAGCGTTTGAATGCTAGCTTGGCTAAATTGCTAGCACTTCAACTGCTGCCTTCTCAGTTGGTAGACTCGGCCCACTTCCGTGAGTTTGTGCAATGTGCATTTCCTCAGTGGCAGGTCCCCAAACGCCACTTTTTCTCACGGAAGGCAATTACGGCTCTCTACTGGCATGTGGAAGGCAATGTCCATGCCTCGTTGGACAGGGCGGTCAGTGGTAAGGTGCATATTACCGCTGACTCATGGTCCAGCAGGCATGGACAGGGAAGTTACCCATCTTTCACGGCCCATTGGGTCACTCTTCTGGCAGCTGGGAAGGATGCAGGGCAAGGTGCAGTAGTGTTGGAGGTTGTTCGGCCACCATGCCCCCAAAATGCTACTACTGGTTGTGACACACCTCTCTCCTCCACCCCTCCTCTTCTTCCTCCATGGCCTCTTCCAGTGCTCTGTCCTCAGAACCAGCGGTGCTCCGTAGGCGTTCAAGGGGCTACGCAAGTACGCAGGCAAAAATATGCCATGCCGTGCTTGCGATAGTTTGTTTGGGAGACAGGAGCCACACTGGGGCAGATATTTTGTCAGATCTGCAAGGGCAGGCCGAGAGGTGGTTGATGCCACGCTAGCTTAAGCCAGGAATGGTGGTTTGCGACAATGGCACCAACTTCCTCTCTGCCCTCCGATAGGGACAACTGACCCATGTGTCCTGTGTGGCTCACATCCTTAACCTGGTGGTGCAGCGGTTCTTGGGCAGGTACCATGGCTTACAGGATGTCCTGAGGCAGGCCAGGAAAGTCTGTGTGCATTTCCGCCGATCATTTAATGCCAGTGCTCGGCTGGCTGAGCTCCAAAATGAGTTGAACCTGCCCAAGAACAGCCTTATATGCGACATGCCCACCAGGTGGAACTCATCGTTGGCCATGCTGCAGCAGCTGCACATGCAGCAGAGGGCCATCAATGAGTACCTGTGCAACTATGGCACCAGGACAGGGTCAGGGGAGCTCAGTTTTTTTCACCACGCCAGTGGGGCATGATCAGGGATGCATGCACTGTCCTGTCACCGTTTGAGGAGGCCACAAGGATGGTGAGCAGTGACAGTGCATGCATCAGTGACACTGTACCTCTTCTCCACCTGTTGGAGCATACGCTGCGTGGAATAATGGACAGGGCACTTGAGGCAAAACAGAGGCAGGAAGAGGAGGACTTCCTTGCCTCTCAAGGCCCCCTTTATCCAGACAGTGTTCCTGCTGTCCCACCCATCACACGGGAAGAGGACGAGGAGGAGGAAGAGGATTGTGTCACCATGGAGGTGGAGCCTGGCACTCAGCAGCAGCAGTCTTTTAGGGATGATTTACAGTCCCAAGAAACAGGTGGACTTGTACGTGGCTGGGAGGAGGTGGCTGCAGATCATGTTGTCCTTAGTCACCCAGAGGACTTCGGACTGAATGCCTTAGCTAACCTATGCTGCATGGCCTCCCTGATCCTGCAAAGCCTGCGGAAGGATCCTTGTATTCTTCGGATCAAGGAGAGGGACCATTACTAGCTGGCCACTCTCCTTGATCCCCGGTACAAGGGTAAGATTGCGGACCTTATCTTGCTGTCGCAGAGGGAGCAGAGGATGAGACATCTCCGGGAGGCCTTGCAGAAAGGTTTGTGCAACGCGTTCCCAGAGACTGGGAGGTTACAAACTCCTGGTCCTGGACAACGTGTTGCTGTGGCTTCGGTCAGTCACAGAAGGAGCGGTGGAGAAGGTGGCCATCTGACCAATGCCTTCAGACAATTTTTTAGTCCTCAGCCTCAAGGTATGATCGGTTCCAGAAACCATCACCAGCGTCTGATTTACATGGTGCAGGAATACCTAGGGGCATGGTCAGACTTGGACACCTTTCCCACTGAATATCCTCTGGCTTACTGGGTCTTGAGGATGGATCACTGGCCAAAGCTTGCACAGTATGCAATTGAGCTACTGGCCTGTCCTGCATCCAGCATTCTTTCGGAAAGCTCCTTCAGTGCTGCTGGTGGCTTTGTAACCGATCACAGGGTACGCCTGTCCACCGACTCAGTTGATCGACTGACCTTCAAAAAGATTTATCAGTCTTGGATCACCCCAAGCTACCAAGCACCTGAAGCTGTTGTAACCGAATATTTATTTTTTAAATGTCACATCACTTCAAGTCTGCCTATGCTGATGCTGAGTGACTGTCCTGTTATGTTGACTGACTACCCTCTTCCTCCTCAATGATCCTGCCTATATCTTGGAAGAACATTTTTGGTTCTGGGTGATGCCACCAGCCCAATTTTTCAACCCCTGTTTAACAGGGGCATGCAATTAAAATTCTTGATATAATATTTCACGGCAGGGCCCATTCCTGTGCCCCCTCGAGAGTAACTGTGAGGACTTATAGTGTTGTGGCATCAGCGCCACCACCACAACCACCAAAAGCCCAATTTTTCTACCACTGTTCAACAATGACATGTAACTACAATTCTTGATATAATAGTTCACAGCAGGGTGCTCCAGCGCCCACCAAGAGTCACTTTGAGGGCTTACAGTGTTGAGGCAACACCAACACCTTGTTCTGCCATTTCTGTAGAGCATATAGGGCAGGCCCCTACTTTCAAACATCCAACTTACAAACGGAAGGAGACAACAGGAAGTGAAATGAAAAAAGATGGACGGCCAAAAAAATTATACAGGGATGATAACCCTTCTCTATGTTTTCCAAAAAGCTTAAAAATAGATTTTTGGACTGGAGCTACACTTTAAAAATGTACCAGTTCAAAATTACAAACAGATTCTACTTAACACAACAAACCTACACAGTCCCCGTCTTGTTTACACCGCCTGTATACTGCTGTTCTGAGTATATAGGGATGGGGCCCCATGCCTTTCTTTTTTAATTTGGGTAGGGGTTCCCCTTAATATCCGTACAAGACCCAAAGTGGCTGGTAATGGGCAGGGGGGCTCCCCATGCCATTTATCTCAATGATTTTCATCCATATTACTGGAACCAGATATTACATTAAAACCGCAAGCAGTTTTAACCACTTAAGGACCGCCGCATAGCAATGTACGTCGGCACAATGGCACCGACAGGCACAAACACGTACATGTGCTTGCCTTCCAGCGGGTGGGGGGTCAGATCGGAACCCCTTCCACTGGCTGCAGCAGTCCGTTTCGCTTCAGGAGCGATCTGGGATGAGGTGATGGCCGTTGGTTTCTGGCCATCCCCTCTCGATCGCTCCTGGCGAATGAGAAGCTTCCCCTGCCTGTGTAGTGTAAACACAGGCAGGGAGGAAGTGATGTCATTCTCCTCGGGGCGGTCTTTTTGACCGGACTGCAAGGAGAACACAATAGTAAGTGCACCAAACACTACACTGACATGTTGGTACACATAGGCACACAAATTACCCCCCGATCGCCCCCCCCGCCCCCCCCCAGTCACAGTGTCACTGATTGCAGTGATCATTTATTTACTGATCACTGCATTTAGTGTCAATTGTGACAGTAAAAACTGTCAGGGCAGTTAGTGTTAGGTCCAGGGTAGCCTCCTACCCCCCATAAAGGTTTAACCCCCTGATTGCCCCTAGAGTTAACCCTTTCACCCCCTTTTGCCAGTGCCACTAAGCAATCGTTTTTCTGATCGCTGCATTAGTGTCACTGGTGCCGCTAGGTAGCTAGTTATTTTTTTAGGTTCACCGTCAGGTTTTTATAGCGCTAGGTACCCCGATATACTACCCAATAAAGGTTTTAACCCCCTGATTGCCCCTAGTGAACCCTTTCACCCCCTTTTGCCAGTGTCACTAAGCAATCGTTTTTCTGATTGCTGCATTAGTGTCACTGGTGCCACTAGGTAGCTAGTTATTTTTTATGTTCACCGCCAGGTTTTTATAGCGTTAGGTACCACCATATACTACCTAATAAAGATTTTAACCCCCTGATTGCCCCTAGAGTTAACCCTTTCACCAGTGATCACCGTATAAGTGCCACTGGTGACGCTGGTTAGCCAGTTAGTTATTTAGGTTCCCCGTCAGGTTTTTATATAGCGTCAGGGACTCCCATATACTACCTAATAAAGATTTTAACCCCCTGATTGCCCCTAGTTAACCCTTTCACCAGTGATCACCAGGTAAGTGTTACGGGTGACTCTGGTTAGTTAGCTTGCTTTTTATAGCATCATGGCACCCACCATTTATTACCCAATAAAGGTTTAACCCCCTGATCACCTGGTGGGTGATATCAATTAGGTTTTAGGGTCAGGGTCTGCGTCGCCCCAGGCAGTGCTAGGTTAGTGCCAGTACCGCTAACACCCACGCGCAAAGCATACACCTCCCGTAGTGGTTTAGAATCTGAACAGATCAATATCTGATCTGATCAGATCTATACTAGCGTCCCCAGCAGTGTAGGGTTACAAAAAAACACATTGTTAGCGGGATCAGCCCAGATACCTGCTAGCACCTGCGTTTTGCCCCTCCGCCCAGCCCACCCAAGTGCAGTATCGATCGATCACTGTCACTTACAAAACACTAAACACATAACTGCAGCGTTCGCAGTCAGGCCTGATCCCTGCTATCGCTAACAGGTTTTTTTGGTAGCGTTTTATATTTAAATCCTGAAGGCGGTGCTTGGTTTTCGGGGTCCCGTACGCGGCTAAGCTCCCAAAAAGTCCCCCACATGTGGTATCCCCGTACTCAGGAGAAGCAGCAGAATTTATTTTGGGGTGTAATTTCACTTATGCCCATAGCATGCGTGAGCAATATATCATTTAGTGACAACTTTGTGCAAAAAAAAAATAAAAAATTGTAATATTCTTGCAACTTGTGGCAAAATCTAAAATATTTCATGGACTCAACACGCCTCTCAGTAAATAGCTTGGGGTGTCTACTTTCCAAAATGGGGTAATTTTGGGGGGTTTTGTGCTATTTTGGCATTTTATGGCCTTCGAAACTGTGATAGGTAGTGAGGAGTGAAATCAAAAATTTGCACCCTTAGAAATCCTGAAGGCAGTGATTGGTTTTCGGGGTCCCGTACGCGACTAGACTCCCAAAAACTACTACATGTGGTATCCCCATACTCAGGAGAAGCAGCAGAATATATTTTGGGGTGCAATTCCATGTATAACTATGGCATGTGTGAGCAATATATCATTTAGTGACAACTTTTTTTAAACGTTGTTTTTGTTATTTTGTGTGATTATTCAATCACTTGGGACAAAAAAAAATATTCAATGGGCTCAACATGCCCCTTAGCAATTTCCTTGGGGTGTCTACTTTCCAAAATGGGGTCATTTGGGGGGGGGGGGTTTGTACTGCCCTGCCATTTTAGCACCTCAAGAAATGAGATAGGCAGTCATAAATGAAAAGCTGTGTAAATTCCAGAAAATGTACTCTAGACGCTATAACTTTTGCGCAAACCAATAAATATACGCTTATTGACATTTTTTTTTACTAAAGACATGTGGCTGAATACATTTTGCCCTAAATTTATGACTAAAATTGAGTTTATTTGATTTTTCTTATATCAAAAAGTAGAAAATATATTTTTTTCTCGAAATTTTCGGTCTTTTTCCATTTATATCGCAAAAAATAAATATCGCAGAGGCAATCAAATACCATCAAAAGAAAGCCGTATTTGTGGGAAGAAAAGGACGCAAATTTTGTTTGGGTACAACATTGCATGATCGCGCAATTACCAGTTAAAGCAGTGCAGTGCAAAATTGTAAAAAGACCTCTTAGGCTGACAATTGGTCCGGGGCTGAAGTGGTTAAATTACTTTTTTTTCTGTTAAATGTAATTTTGTGCAGGGACTGTTTTTAAACACGGGAAACACATGCTACTTCACAGGCATACTATAGACATCCCCCAGGCACGATATTTAAAGGAATATTTAACTTTTTTTCCACTTTAATCATCATTAATATCTGTGCTCCCAAAATAATGGCAGTTTAAAAAAATAAAATAGGCATTGACCCATGTCCCCTGGGGCAGGAGCCGGGTCCCCAAACCCTTTTTAAGACAATACCTTGCATATTAGCCATTAAAATTAGCACTTTTTATTTTGAACGTTCGAGTCCCATAGACTTCAATGGGGTTCGAAAGTTCTGTTATACACCAAGGACTGGAAAGGGTTTTGATAATGGACAGAGAGGAATTATTGTCAGATAAACCTAAAACCAAGAGAGGAGTATAAAAATAAGAATAAATCTTATAAACCTTACAACTCTAGAAATGGAAGAACGGGCAAACCTATCACATTTGTAACTACATTTTCCCAAGAATATCATCAGTCAGAATAATAAAAAATAATCTGCCAATACTGCATACAGATAAAGATTTAAATGGGATTTTGCAAGCAGGTTGCCATTTTTATAGCCGACGTCCACATTAGGGACTGGACTATCACCTAGTCTTTTCTCATCTAAACAATGTCAACCCACCTGACTCTCCTATCCTGGAAGTTATCCTTGTAATACAAAAACCCGTAGGTACTGTAATTTGTGTCTTTTGGGTAAAACGTTTGTTGCCACAGCCGCAGATGAAGAGTTCATTATACAGCAATACATCAACTGTGGCACAAATGTAATTTACCTGATCACCTGTATTTTATGCAGCCTTCAATATGTAGGTTGTACCACACATCCTCTGAGAGCCCGTATAGAGGAACATTACTGCAACACAAACAACCCAAATGCTATAAATATTTTGAATCACTTTAGAGAATGTCATCGGGGTGATCTTTCCTCATTTTGCTTCAGAGGGATAGAAAATTGTCTCACTTGCCCAAAGGAGGTGATAGGGAGAGAAGGCTACTGGGAGAGAAGCATGGTGGATTTTTAGATTAAAAACTAGATCACCCTGGGGTTAAACCTGAGGTGGGATCTGGACTTGCACATACATTAAGTATGCCTCTCCCCAGAGCCCCCTCTCTCTCTCTCCTCCTTTCTCTCTTCTGGGTTTTTTCACATACCTGGATTATTCATTTTTATTTAATTTTTTATTTAATGTTTTATTTTATTTTATGATGCGTTTCATTATGCATATGTCTATATGTGTATAAATGTATGCACATGTGTAACATGCGTGTGTGTACATACATCTGCACTACACTACAAGGTCACTACAAGGTGTGTGAAAATTAGTGGCATACACATGGATCACCCTATATGTATTGCAGCTGATTCCCTTTTTTGGATAATTGCCTGCGGTCAATTAAGACAATCAATGGGTGGAGCCTGCGATCTTTAGAGCTATTTATTTCAAAGTCTGTAATATGGTTATGACTAAGGCCTTATAGGCTGAAACCCATCAACTGACTTAATCTGCATTTGTTCACTGTGGCTATTCAATAAAATGAAGACATTTTAAGAACAACCAGAGTGCAGATCATTTTTTCTACATTACTCTACTCAGCCAACGACTGTGGATCGAGCACCTGGGAGCTCTGCTATCTATGTGGTGTATGGGTAGTAGCACTGACTTTTTTTTTTGTTTATACTATGGGCAGAAATGTTACCTATCCTTCACTACTCTTCTTAACTCTGCTGGCAACTGGGAAGGATGCAGGACAGGGTTCAGTGTTGGAGCTTGTTCTACCGCCGCCACGCCCCCAAAAAGCTAGTGGTGATTATAATACAACATCTGTATGCTCCCCTCCCTGCTCTTCTTCCTCTATGACCTCTTCTGCAGAATTGTCCTCTGAACCATTAGTGCTCTCTAAATGCTCAAGGGGCTACGCAAGCAGTCAGGCAAAAACATGTCATGCGGGGCCTCGGTTGGTCTGCGTAGGGGACAGGAGCCACACTGGGGCAGAGATTCTGTTAGCTCTATAGAGGCAGGCTCAGAGGTGGTTGACGCCATGCCAGCTTCAGCCAGGAATGGTTGTATGTGACAATGGCACCAACCTTCTCTCTTCTCCACCGACAGGGACACTTGACCATGTTGCATGTTTGCCACATGTCCTGGATTTGGTGGTGCAGCGTTTCTTGACCAGGTACCCAGGCTTACAAGATCTCCTGTGGCAGGCCAGAAAAGTCTATGGTCATTTCCACTGGTCATATAATGCCAGTGCTCAGCTGGTTGACATTCAAAAAGGAATGCAACCTGCCTATCATCCGCCTCATTTGTGACATGCCCACCAGGTGGAACTCAACATCGGCAATGCTGCAGCAGCTGCACACACAGCAGAGGGCCATCAATGAGTACCTGTGCAAGTGTGGCACCAAGACAGGGTCAGGGTAGCTTGGCTTCTTTTCACCACACTAGTGGCTACTGATCAGGGATGCATGCACTGTCCTGTCACCATTTGAGGAGGCCACAAGGATGGTGAGCAGCAACAATGCATTCTTCAGTGACACTGTCCCTCTAGTCTAGCACACGCTTCATGGAATCATGGACAGGGCACTTGAGGCAGAACAGCAGCAGGAAGAGGAGGACTTCCTTTCCTCTCAAGGCCCCCTTTATCCAGATACCATTTCTGCGAGTCCGTCAAACACAGAGGATGAAGAGGAGGAGGATTGTGTCAGCATGGATGTCAAGGATAACATGCAGCAGTCTTCAAGGGATGGTTTTCAGTCCCCAGAAACCCAAGAATTGGAACATGTCTGGGAGGAGGTAGTTACGGATAATGTGATCCTTAGTGACCCAGAGGACTCGAATGCCTCTGGAAACTTACATTGCATGGCCTCCCTGATTCTGCAAAGCCTGCAAAAGGACCCTACGATTTGTGGTATTAAGGAGATGGATCATTACTGGCTGGCAACCCTTCTTGATCCACATTACAAGGGTAAGGTTTCAGAACTCATCCTACCTTCGCAGAGGGAGCAGAGGATGAAACATCTACAGGATGCCTTAAAGAAAAGTTTGTGTAATGCATTTATAGGGCCTTCACAAATGTAATTAGGAAATTAGAGGTGTAATTTATGCTCCTAGAACGCCTGACTGTGCTCCCTGCATGTCGGGCCTTTGTATGTGGCCAGTCTGCGTAAAAGTCACACACATGCGGTATTGCCATACTCGGAAGGATTTGCAGAATGTATTTTGGGGTGTAATTGGAAGCATGCATATGCTGTATGTGAGAAATAACTAGTTTTTATGACAATTTAGTAAAAAAAAAAAAAAATGAATTCTTCTTTTTCCCAAGAATTATGGTAAAAAATTACAACTTCAAAAAAATCACCATGCCTCTTACTAAATACCTTGGACTGTCTACTTTTCAAAAAGGGGTAATTTGAGGGGTATTTCTAGAATACCCCAAAAGATAGGCCGTCAGTGCATCAGGTGTGATGATTTGAAAAGAGACTAAATAATATCCACTAATTGGGGTTATTTTTACCAAAGAGATTTAGCAGTATACATTTTGGCCCAAATTCATGAACAAAATTTACTTATTTGCAAAATTTTATCATAGAAACTAAAAAAAAAGTGGTGTTTTTTTCAAAATTTTCGCTCTTTTTTTCACTTATGTCGCAAAAAACAAAACAAAAAAAACAGTGCTGATTGATGAAGAAAACTCTATTTGTATGAAAAAAAAAATGATAAAAATTTTGTTTGGATACAGTGTTGCATGACTGAGTAATTGCCATTCAAATTGTGAGGGCACTGAAAGCTAAAAAAAATGGTCTGGGAAGGAAGGGTGTATTAATGCCCTGTATTAAAGTGGTTAAAAAAAAACATTGGTATGGAGTTCCCCTTACTATCCATACCAGACCCGGTGTTTTTCAATTTTTTTATTTATATTGCCGGGATCTGGTAATGCATTACAGCCGTGAGCAATTTTGAATGCAATTTTCTTCTTTGGAAATGTCATTTTGCTGTGGTACTGTTATAAATATGGGGAAAATGCGCTACTTTACAGGCAGACTAAGTGGACCCCTCAGGCATGATATCTAGAGGAGCATTTAATATTTTTTTTCACATTAAGCATTATTCAAATCACTGCTCCTGAAAAAATTGCCATTTTAAAACCTTTTTTGCATTTATACATGTCCCCTGGTGCAGGATCCGGGTCCGCAAACACTTTTTATGGCAATAAATGACATATAAGCCTTTAAAATTAGCAGTTTTATTTTTCACGTTCGTGTCCCATAGAGTTTAATGGTGTTTGTGTGTTCGATCAAATTTTTTTGTCTGTTCGCAAGTTCTGGTGCAAACTGAAGTGGGGGTGTTCGGCTCATCCCTAGTCAAGGGTACTAAAATCCACTGTTTCCACCTGAATTCCAGGTTGGCCAAAGAATGGGGGAGGTACAGACACTGCAGAAGTCGTGGGCTGCCAATCAGGATTAGCAAAGGCATCAGGAAGGGCACTATGGTCTCTAGGGGCCTTTCTTTGAATTCTTGGTGGCCGCGGGGGAAACTTCTTGTGTTAGCCACCGCACCAGCTTGAACTGCACTTATGGGACTCGCAACACCACGTCACCAAGTGTTACTGCAGTGCTGGTTTGTCTACGACCAGGATGCACTAGGCCGCTGGTGCTTGCCAGTTCACCAGAAGGATGAGCGACACTAGTAATGGCTCTCTGCTCCATACGAGAACCATGCGGTTTTGGCACCTCAGCAACAGAAGAACGGGGTCGGGTACGCCTGACCTTAGCAGGGACCACTACTCTGTCATCAGAGATATCTGTCAGGGTGCTCTCTACCGGCTTGTATACTGAGCCTGAATCTGACAGTGAGGTCTCTTCAATGCTTTACCTCTGTCTTGGACATTTTAGCAACTAAATTTATAGGTGCAGCTAGTGTGACTCACAGGTAAAAGAGCACCTGGTTGTCAGTAACTGCTTCAATCGCTACAAAAAAATGAACTGTTCGTGCTAGCAGGGATCAGACATGACTCTGCTAACGCCGCAGTGCAGATACTGCACTTGGGTGGGCTGGGCCGGACAAAGGGGCTAAACACAGGTGCTGGCAGGTGTCTGGGCTGATCCTGCTAACGCCGTGTTTTTGGGAACGCTATTCTATTGGAGACACTAATATAGTTCTGATCAGATCAAAGATATTAATCTGTTCAGATACTATACTAGTAATGGAGGTATATAGTGTGTGTGTGTGTGTGCGCATTAGTGTACCTGGCACAAATCTGATGCTGTCTGGGATTGACACTACCACTAACTCACACTAAACCTTAACTGATGTCACCCACTACACTAATACAGTGATCAGAAAAGAGATCTGTACACTATACTAGTGACACTGTGACAGGGACTGAAAGAGTTAACTTGGGGGTTATCAGAGGATTAAACCTCTATTAGGGGATTAATGGGGGGTACCCTAAACCTACCTGGACCTAGCACTAACTGCCCTAACACTGATTAGTGTCACAAGTGACACCAACACAGTGACCAGTGAAAAATCTGAAAACTGCACTTGGTGACACTGACAGGGAGTGAAAGGGTTAACTGGGGGGGTGAGGGGGGATCAAGGGGTTAAATGTGTGCCTACATTTCCTGGTGTCAGTGTAGTGTTGGTGTACTCATTGTAGATGTCTTCTCCTCGCTCACTGGAAACTAAAAGGGCTCCACGAGGCGAGATGGGCAGAGGACAGTCTGCCATTTGCCAGAACTGATCAGAAGGCCCAGGCCAGAAATCATTGACTGATCGGTTCTGAAATCTATCCAATCATTGTGGGTACAGCGCGGGGGGAGGTGACATGCCCCCCCATACCCATGTGGGTGACCGATGTACAATGATGGTGATTAGCGCAGGAGAGTCAAACCTGCTGCAGTACAACTGTGTCGGCTGGTCGGGAACCGGTTAATGTATTTTCTGTATTCTCTGTATTAAGGTAAAACAGCTTCTGCATGCAGCTCCCCATCCCTCAATACTTACCTGAGCCTGATTTCCATCCACCAATGTGCACAAGAGCAGAGGTTCTCTTGGCTCTCTCCCTCCTCATTGACTCAGGCACAGCAGGGGGAGCCATTGGCAGAGGAAGCCTTGGGCCTTTTTATGGCAGACAAGGACTCATAAAGGCGATGGGAATTAGGGATGTTCATCATTTCTTCTAGTGATGGGGGAGGGGTAACTTTCCAGGATTTATATGAATATAAAAGAGTTATTCCTGCGCCTAATCAGGAAGAAGTATGGTTTTAGTACCGCTGCACACACTGAAAAAGGGGTACCTGAACCCCAATTAAAAATCAAGAAAGGCAAAAAAGTAGTGGCACGCAGTACTAGCTTAGGAAATATTAGCCTAAAAGGTCTATAGATTCAAAAAGTAACAGGTGTTTAAATGCTAGGTGTGCTGCCACCCAGACTGAAAAGGTAATGTATAGGGAGCTTAATGTGTGTGTTCTATGAGGGAACGTGGGAAACCCTCACCACTATAACAGTGTTTGGGATGAGTATTAAATAGATGGAGCCATACACGAAAAGGAATATAGTGGTTAAAACCTAATGTTTTCCAATGCGATTTGTGAGATTGACATAGACCTATAAAGTGGTAATGCTGGACAATAAGTAGGTCCGTATTTGCGTGTCTTACAACATCCCGTGAACAAAATATATATAAAAAAACAACAAAATATGTGATAATAATTGATGCGATTTGTTACAACTAATAAAATCGCTTGAAAAGTGCTAGTGCTAAGTGATAAATAAATGTGTTACAATGTCTACTACACCATAAGCAGCAATATACCGTATATACTCGAGTATAAGCCGAGATTTTCAGCCTCTTTTTTGAGGCTGAAAGTGCCCCCCTCGGCTTATACTCGAGTCATCGCTGTCTGCCTGCTCGATCAGCGTATCGAGCAGACAGACAGCGGCCATTCTAACATTCAAACGCCGCGCCTCCGCCTCCACCTTCGCCTGTGATAGGCGGAACACTGAATTTCCCAGCAGCCTGTGTTCCGCCTATCACGGACATCGTCTCATCCTCGTACTACGGACGAGGATGAGACGATGTCCGTGATAGGCGGAACACAGGCTGCTGGGAAATTGAGTGTTCCGCCTATCACGGACATCCGATAGGCGGAACACTCAATTTCCCAGCAGTCAGTGGGAAATTGAGTGTTCCGCCTATCACCGACGGAGGCGCGGCTTTTGAATCCTAGAATGGCCGCCGACGAAGAGCTGAAGGACGGAGGCTCGGCTCGGGACGGGCCGGGCCGGGACGGGACGCAGGCTGGACGGGACGCAGGCTGGACGGACACAGGCTGGACGGACACAGGCAGGCTGGACACAGGTAGGCTGCACGGACACACACACACACACACACACACACACACACACACACACACACGGATGCATGGACACACACACACACACACACACACGGATGCATGGACACACACACACACACACACACACACACGGATGCATGGACACACACACACACACACACACACACACGGATGGATGGACACACACACAGGGATGGATGGACCCACAGGGATGGACGGACACACAGGGATGGACAGGCATGTCTCACCCTCGGCTTATACACGAGTCAATAATTTTTTCCAGTTTTTTGGGGGTAAATTGGGGGCCTCGGCTTATATTCGGGTCGGCCTATACTCGAGTATATACGGTACATAAAAAACAGTCGTTGGCTTAATGAAACAGTTTTGTGCAAAAAAGTGACTAATTGTGACTAGCAAAAATCGCAAAAAGTGCCAGTGCTGAATAAAGGTTATAAATTAGATACGTGTGGGTGTCTTTCTACCATATAATAAATAATAAATGCAGTGAAGCGAAATCTAATCATGCAAAATTAGCAGAGAAAATAAATGAAAAACACAACATTAAAAACGCATAAGCAATATTTGTGTTAAATAAAGGTGGAAAAGGTAATAGAATCTCTCTAGAAATGATTCGGGTAAATAGTGCTCAGTAGTTAAAAACGATATAACATATAAATTGCACAATAACATATGTTAAAATTGTGTCCATACAAAGCTTGTGCGACAACCAGTGGCGATTATATCCAAAATCGCATATGGCAAAAAAATCGCATACGGTGTTGGTGTTTAGTTCTATGTGAACTATAAAATAGCGATCTGATCGGTGGTGGTGGTAGTGAAAATATTCCACGTGGTCCTGTGTAAATCCCGGTTGGGACGCTACCGGAAGTGACGCAATCGAGCTCGCAGCTCGTTTATACCCTATGCTTGAAATCTGTATGTTTTGTGAGTATTTCAATTGCTTTTTGAATAAATCTCAATTTTGTTCATAAATTACTACGCTATGGGGCTCCCTTCCTCCTTATCTGCTTAAATCCCTTACATAAACTGCTGAGGTAACAACCCTCTCCCCCCATACTGGGCACCACTGAGCGACCATTTAAAGAGACTACACAGCGGAATAGGCAGGAGACGGGGACACAGTAACAAGACCTCGTGGGATAAAGATCACCAGGAATCCTGAGGATACATATGTTACATGCTGTTACCTTACAGCTGTAAGGTAAGGGGACACCCATATCTCGAGTACACAGGACCACGTGGGATATTTTCACTACCACCACCACCGATCAGATCGCTATTTTATAGTTCACATAGAACTAAACACCAACACCGTATGCGATTTTTTTGCCATATGCGATTTTGGATATAATCGCCACTGGTTGTCGCACAAGCTTTGTATGGACACAATTTTAACATATGTTATTGTGCAATTTATATGTTATATCGTTTTTAACTACTGAGCACTATTTACCCGAATCATTTCTAGAGAGATTCTATTACCTTTTCCACCTTTATTTAACACAAATATTGCTTATGCGTTTTTAATGTTGTGTTTTTCATTTATTTTCTCTGCTAATTTTGCATGATTAGATTTCGCTTCACTGCATTTATTATTTATTATATGGTAGAAAGACACCCACACGTATCTAATTTATAACCTTTATTCAGCACTGGCACTTTTTGCGATTTTTGCTAGTCACAATTAGTCACTTTTTTGCACAAAACTGTTTCATTAAGCCAACGACTGTTTTTTATGTATATTGCTGCTTATGGTGTAGTAGACATTGTAACACATTTATTTATCACTTAGCACTAGCACTTTTCATGCGATTTTATTAGTTGTAACAAATCGCATCAATTATTATCACATATTTTGTTGTTTTTTTTATATATTTTGTTCACGGGATGTTGTAAGACACGCAAATACAGACCTACTTATTGTCCAGCATTACCACTTTATAGGTCTATGTCAATCTCACAAATCACATTGGAAAACATTAGGTTTTAACCATTATATTCTTTTTCGCGTATGGCTCCATCTATTCAATACTCATCCCAAACACTATGTTATAGTGGTGAGGGTTTCCCACGTTCCCTCATAGAACACACACATTAAGCTCCCTATACATTACCTTTCCAGGATTTATAACTCCTATCCTGCAGAAGGGAGACAATGACAGATGATATTTCTGGAGTATGAGTTGTATTGGTTATGGGACGGCCTTTTGTACAGAAGTGAGAACTGTCTGAGGTCTTTGTCTTCAGAGGAATGGATCATGTTTTCTGTCTTTATTATGGTCAGGACAAAACATTCCATTCATAGATTTGTAAATATGAAATATTGTATATACATAATTAACATTTTCAAGTTCAGCCAACAGGTGGAGCTGAAATCTCTTTTCCAAATGTTTACCTGCCTGTCCTTCCCGGATCGCTGTACAATCCATGTTATTTACAGAGCTCAGTAGCTAAAGCTATAATTTCTCTTCATAACTGAATGACTCAGAGGAGGGAGGGGGGAGGAGATTGATGAAACCCACTGGAGAGGGACCTCACTGGATTTTGTGTGAAAATTGAGGATGAATTCATCGGTGGTGTCTGTAGCTACAGAGGTCAGTGAGGTCTCGGTCACATGTGTGTCAGTACCATGTGATTATGTGACATTTATTCAGCATTTCTAAAGCCTGGTAACCACCTTCCATGCCTGCCATGAATATTACAATGGCGGCACACAGTGCTGGTCACACAGAAGCTGTAGCGTTGTGTCGTGTTATAAATGAAGCCGCATGTCGCTGTCATGAGACATCCACGCTTGTCAGTCGCCTCCATTCATTTCATGGTGATGTCCAATAATCACTGGGCATTGGAGGACAGACAGCGGAGGCTCCGGTATCCCAGAATGCACTGGGAAATAATAGAGAAGTAAGACAGAGCAGCTCCAGTCACTTCTGGTTGTAAAGAACAGCCGTGTGGTAACTCCAATAGCTTCTGTGTGCCGGCAAAATCACCAACCAGCCGGCAATACTGACAGTGCCAGGCAGGAAATGCGTCACTGCACAGCCAAAAACCTCTTCCAATTATATATACTAATCAGCTGAACACAGAAGGATTCATCCACAAAATCCAACACCAAATACATAGAAAGACAACTGTGCAGCACTACAAGTGAGACTCCCTAAACCTAAAAATAGGATTTTTATTTCAAATGTTTAAACAATCCACATGTGTTTCAGCAGGAATATTGTACAGGAATATTACAATGTTATATTGTTTTTTTCTAAGTAAGATATTGTCAAAGTGCTCAATATTGCAGCATGATGAGTGAGACTACCCAAACCTTAGCATACTATGTACAGGCAAAAAACATTGTGGTCGGCCACTTATGATTAGCGATGTGCAGTGACACCTCCCTTACAGGATAGATATAAAGATAGCTGTGCAGCGCTAGAAGTGAGACTCCCTAAACCTGAAAGTGTTAATATTTCCACATCTTAAACAAACAACACAAATATACATGATGAAGAACCTCCTAGGGCGTAACGTGTAAGGTGGAGACGTCATCACGCCTGTCAAATAAACTAGGAGAGCCGGTGCTATACTGTTATGAAGGAGAGGGGGGTCGCCGGCCGCTCTGTGCATTCTTACATGGATATATTGTGAATGTATGTGCGGATATATTACATGTAGGGATGAGCCGAACACCCCCCGGTTCGGTTCGCATCAGAACTTTCGAACGGACCGCAAATTCGTACAAACTTTAGAACCCCATTGAAGTCTATGGGACTCGAATGTTCAAAATAAAAAGTGCTAATTTTAATGGCTAATATGCAAAATACTGTCCTAAAAAGGGTTTGGGGACCTGGCTCCTGCCCCAGGGGACATGGGTCAATGCCTAAAATGTTTTTAAAAATGGCCGTCTTGGCGGGAGCACTGATTTTAATGATGATTAAAGTGAAAAAAAGTGAAATATTCCTTTAAATATTGTGCCTGGGGGGTGTCTATAGTATGCCTGTGAAGTGCCACGTGTTTCCCGTGTTTAGAACAGTCCCTGCACAAAATGACATTTAATGGAAAAAAAGTCATTTAAAACTGCTTGCGTTTTTAATGTAATATCTTGTTCCGACAATAGGAATGAAAATCATTGAGAAAAATGGCATGGGTAGCCCCCCTGCCCATTACCAGCCCCTTTGGGTCTTGTACGGATATTAAGGGGAACCCCGTACCTATATTAAAAAAAGGAAAGACGTGGGGCCCCCAGGCCCTATATACTCAGAACAGCAGTATACAGGCGGTGCAAACAAGACAGGGACTGTGTAGGTTTGTTGTGTTAAGTAGAATCTGTTTGTAATTTTGAACTAGTACATTTTTAAAGTGTAGCTCCAGTCAAAAAATCTATTTTTAAGCTTTCTGGAAAACATAGGGAAGGATTATCACCCCTGTATAATTTGTTTGCCCTCCGTCTTTTTTCATCTCACTTCCTGTTGTCTCCTTCCATTTGCAAGTAGGAGACATTTGTAAGTTGAATGTTTGAAAGTAGGGGCCTGCCCTATATGCTCTGCAGAAATGGCGGAACAAGGTGTTGGTGTTGCCACAACATTGTAAGCCCTCAAAGTGACTCTTGGTGGGAGCTGGAGCGCCCTGCTGTGAAATATTATATCAAGAATTGTACTGCCCCTGTTAAACAGGGGCTGAAAAATTGGGCCCCAGGTACTGGTGCTGGTGCCACGACACTGCAACCTCTCCCATATACTCTAGTTGTAGTGCAGGAATGAGCCCTGCTGCAAAGCATCAAATATTGTAATTAAACGCCCCTGTTAAACAGGGGCTGAAAAATTGGGCCTTAGGTACTGGTGCCACGACACTGCAACCTTCATAGTTGTTTCATAGTTGCTAAGGTTGAATAAAGACACCAGTCCATCCAGTTCAACCTGAGTGAGCGTCTACAATTGTCCCTATCCCTGTACATTGCACACTCACATCGGTCCCTACCCTCAAGGAGCCCACAATCCAAGGTCCCCATTCATATACCAGGGCCAATTTTTGGACAGAAACCAATTCACCTACCTGCATGTCTTTGGATTGTAGGAGGAAACCGGAGTACCCGGAGGAAACCCACACAGGCACAGGGAGAACATGCAAACTCCAGGCAGGTAGTGTCGTGGTTGGGATTCAAACCAGCGACCCTTCTTTCTGCTAGGTGAGAGTGCTAACCACTACACCACTGAACCTCTCCCATATACTCCATATACTTCCTGTGGTGCAGGAATGAGCCCTGCTGCAAAGCATTGCATCAAAAATTGTAATTAAATGCCCCTGTTAAACAGGGGCTGAAAAATTGGGCCTTAGGCACTGGTGCTGGTGCCACGACACTGCAACCTCTCCCATATACTCTTATTTTATTGCAGGAATGAGCCCTGCTGCAAAGCATTGTATCAAAATTTTTAATTAAACGCCCCTGTTAAACAAAATTGGGCTGGTGGCATCACCCAGAACCAAAAATGTTCTTCCAACATATCAGCGGAGGAGGAAGAGGATAGACAATCAACATAACAGGACAGTCACTTAGAATCAGCATAGGCAGTCTTGAAGGGATGTGATATTTAAAAAAAAAAAAAAAAATTCAGTTACATCAGCTTCAGGTGCTTGGTAGCTGTGGGTGATCCAAGACTGATTAATCTTTATGAAGGTCAGTCGATCAACTGAGTCAGTGGACAGGCGCACACTGTGATCGGTAACAAAGCCACCAGCAGCACTGAAGGTGCGTTCCGAAAGAACGCTGGATGCAGGAAAGGCCAGTAGCTCAATTGCATACTGTGCAAGCTCTGGCCAGTGATCCATCCTCAAGACCCAGTAAGCCAGAGGATTTTCGGTGGGAAAGGTGTCCAAGTCTGACCTTGCCCCTAGGTATTCCTGCACCATGTAAATCAGACGCTGGTGATGGTTGCTGGAACCGATCATACCTTGGGGCTGCGGACTAAAAAATTGTCTGAACGCATCGGTTAGACGGCCACCTTCTCCACCGCTCCTTCTGACCGATGCCTTAGCAACACATTGTCCAGGACCAGGAGTTTTTAACCTCCCGGTCTCTGGGAACGCTTTGCACAGACCTTTCTGCAAGGCCTCCCGGAGATGTCTCATCCTCTGCTCCCTCTGCGATGGCAAGATATGGTCGGCAATCTAACCCTTGTACCGTGGATCAAGGAGAGTGGCTAGCCAGTAATGGTCCCTCTCCTTGATCCGAAGAATATGAGGATCCTTCCACAGACTTTGCAGGATCAGGGAGGCCATGCAGTGTAGGTTAGCTGAGGCATTCAGTCCAGAGTCCTCTGTGTCACTAAGGACAACATGATCCGCAGCTACCACCTCCCAGCCATGTACAAGTCCACGGGTTTCTTGGGACTGTAAATCATCCCTACAAGACTGCTGCTGATGCTGAGTGCCAGCCTCCACCTCCATGCTGACACAATCATCCTCCTCCTCCTCGTCCTCTTCCTGTGTGATGAGTGGGACAGCAGGAACACTGTCTGGATAAAGGGGGCCTTGAGAGGCAAGGAAGTCCTCCTCTTCCTGCCTCTGTTCTGCCTCAAGTGCCCTGTCCATTATTCCACACAGCATATGCCCCAACAAGTGGACAAGAGGTACAGTGTCACTGATGCATGCACTGTCACTGCTCACCATCCTTGTGGCCTCCTCAAACGGTGACAGGACAGTGCATGCATCCCTGATCATGCCCCACTGGCGTGGTGAGAAAAAACCGAGCTCCCCTGACCCTGTCCTGGTGCCGTAGTCGCACAGGTACTCATTGATGGCCCTCTGCTGCGTGTGCAGCCGCTGCAGCATGGCCAATGTTGAGTTCCACCTGGTGGGCATGTCACATATAAGGCGGATCTTGGGCAGGTTCAACTCCTTTTGGAGCTCAGCCAGCCGAGCACAGGCATTAAATGATCAGCGGAAATGCACACAGACTTTCCTGGCCTGCTTCAGGACATCCTGTAAGCCCAGGTACCTGCCCACTGATCGCCCTATCCAGCAAGGCAAGGACATTGCCTTCCACATGCCGGTAGAGAGCCGGAATCGCCTTCCGTGAGAAAAAGTGGCATTTGGGGACCTGCCACTGAGGAACCGCACATTGTACAAACTCACGGAAGGGGGCTGAGTCTACCAACTGAAAAGGCAGCAGTTGAAGTGCTAGCAATTTAGCCAAGCTAGCATTCAACCGCTGGGCATGTGGATGGCTGGGAGTGAACTTCTTTTGATGGTCCAGGAGCTGGGGCAGGGAAATTTGCCTGCTATAATCAGACACGGGTGTACTGCTAGCAGAGTGCCCGGAAGCACTTGGCTGTGACACACCTAATTCTACATCTTCATTCCTCTCAGAGCAGGTTTCAGAGAGGACTGAAGGTCTAGTGGAGTTGGAGATCCCAGCTGATGAGGAGCAAGGAGAGGTCCGCTTTGTTCTTTGGGGTGGGTCTTTGAGGTATGCTTGCCAACGAGCTGCATGGCAGGTCAAGATATGTCTGGTCAAGCATGTGGTGCCCAAGCGGCTGATGTTTTGGCCACGCAAGATACGCTTGAGACATATGTTGCAAAGAGCAGCGGTGCGATTTGATGCACTCATCTCAAAAAAGGCCCACACCAAAGAACTTTTAGAATAACGCGCAGAGGCAGCGCCCTGCACAGGCGGAGCTCTGCGGTGTGATTCAGTCGGTGTGCTGCCCCTAAGCTGGCCCCGGGAGGGCATCCTGCCTCGTTGGACATGTGCCTCCTCCTCTCTCCTACCAGGCACCCACGTGGAGTCAGTGCCCTCATCATCCCCTCCCTCTTCATCGCTGGAGCAAACCTAGCAGTATGCTGCAGCTTGTGGAACATGACTGCCAGATTGCTGTCCTTCTTGCGCATCTCCTCTCTCTGCGCTTATGCTACTGCCTTTCTCTAGCTGAGTATCATCATCAGAGCCTACAAAACACTGGGCATCCTCCTGGAGCATGTACCCAACACTGTGCTCAAAGAGTTCATGGGACACCTCAGGAGGACGTGGTGGGTCTAGGGAAGGAGTCACCGATGATGACATTGAGACGAGGGAAGACGATGCATTGGCAGCTGCTTTGCTAGTACCCTGAGCCTGGGTGAGAGAGGATGAGGAGGATGAAGAGGGCTTGGTCATCCACTCTACCAAATCTTCGGCATGATGCGGCTCAACACGTCCAGCTGCCGAAAAGAAGGACAAGCATGTCCCATGGCCACGTGCTGATGATGACGATGCACCGCGTCCACGACAAGCACTGTTGTCTCTAGACACAGAGCCTGCTTGCCCTCTTTTATCGGCTCACGCCTGTCTGCCTCTCCTTGTTGGCCTTCCAGACATGATAATGGCCTGAAGGGAGATGGGAAAACCAGCAATTGGGTAGTGTATATTGTGCTGGAGGCACACAACACCCACTAACTCCTGCAGATGCCTTTATTATAGAACAGGAATTAAAGGGTAGATACTGGTGTATACTGTGCTGTACTGGAGGCACACAACACCAACTAACTCTGGCAGATGGCTCAATTAGAGAAGAGCTATATAGGTGGATAATGGTGTATACTACGGTCAGGGAACGCAGACAACACACACAATCTCCTACAGCTGACTGAAAGCTCTATTACAAAAGAGCAATATAGCTAGCTATATCGGTGGATATAATGGTGTATAGTGCGGTCAGGGCGCGCAGACAACACGCACAATCTCCTACAACTGACTGCAAGCTCTATTACAGAAGAGCAATATAGCTAGCTATATAGGTGCATATAATGGTGTATAGTGCGGTCAGGGCACACAGACAACACGCACAATCTCCTACAACTGACTGCAAGCTCTATTACAGAAGAGCGATATAGCTAGCTATATAGGTGGATATAATGGTGTATACTGCGCTCAGGGAATGCAGACAACACCCACAAACTCCTGCAGATTGCTAAAAGCTCAATTACAGAAGAGCAAGAACGCTAAATCGGCGATAAGAAACAGTGTATACTGTGTTGAAGGTACACAGAGAACATCCACTAACTCCTACAGACGCCAACACACTACACAAGGTCGCCGCGCTGGTGGCCTTATAAAGTGTGGGGCATGTACTACACAGCCTGAGCTATGACTGGCCACAGGCATCCTGCCTGTGGCCAATCATGGCTCTCCTCGCTGCCGGCGCTGCGATTGGCCAAGCATGCGGGGTCACAGTGCATGCTTGGCCAATCATGAGCCAGCAATGCACTGCGACGACGCAGTGCATTGTGGGCAGTGAGCGCCACACGAATTTGGCACGAACGGCCCATAACTTTCGGTATTCGCCGAACGTGCGAACAGCCGATGTTTGAGTTGAACGTATGTTCGAGTCGAACATCAAGCTCATCCCTAATTACATGTTATTATTTTTTTGTATAATCAGTATTTATTGCAAAATAACAGAATCAGAAATAAAAACATTAAAACAGAGCGCATGCGCGGAGTCTCCCAAGATGGCCGCCGGCTTCTAGAGCTCCGCTCCACCACAGCCCTGTAAAGACCACCACGGAGCACAGAGCGCCCTAACGCACAGCAAACAGGCGGATCCGAACGGGGGAATACTCCGGGATCCCGCGGATGGCGACCCCGAACGCCAGGAAGGATCTATCCGGCCGCATGAAGGCTGAAAGCGGCCCTGTCAGCTATGCCAAGATGGCGGCGGCGTCACGAGGCCTCCCGGCCACAGCGCCACAGGACACCTCCATTGCGGATCAGGACCAAGAACATTTGCCTTTCCAAGGTACAGACTGTGCCCCCTTACAGATAGCTAACTCTCCCTCCTCCACTGAATCCCTGCTGGGTGGATTGAGCACAGGATATCCCTCCACCCCTATGAGGGATCCACATACAGGCCTGCTGTTTGCAGTCAGTGAGGCACAAGATGATCTCCCCCCCCCCACAGACTTTCCTTCCATGATGACTGCTTTCTCTCACATGTTGTCCAAAAGCCTTGCAGTGCAGGCAAACCAGATCACTACCTCTCTACAGGCAGATTTACAGCAGATAGGTCAGAGACTGGACACTGTGGAACGGAAAACTGACCAGGCAGTATCCCGGATCAACCAGAATTCGGCCAGATTAGAGGAGGTTCAGGACCAACTGGAAACAGCGTTTTCAAAAATCGATGACCTTGAAAACAGATCGAGAAGATACAATTTCAGGGTGAGGGGGATCCCCGAAACTGAAAAAGAGGTACATAAGGTGATGAGATCTCTCATTAAGAATTTGATCCCAGACATCCCAGAGCGCCATTTGGAATTGGATAGAGCTCACAGGGCTCTCCAGGCTCCCCGTACTGACGGCTTACCCAGAGACATTATAGTCAAACCCCATTATTACTCTGTGAAAGAAGAGGTCATGCGTAAATCCAGATATGCGGAGAACCTATCGTTTCAGGGTCACAAGATCCAGATATTCGCTGACCTCTCCCCATACACTATACAGAGGAGACGATCGCTCAAACCATTACTACAAGTGTTATTGGATAAAGAAATCGCATACAGATGGTCATTTCCTTTGCGGCTGAATTTTTCATATAAGAACAAAAGCTTTGGTTTCTCCTCGTTCCAGGAAGGCGAAAAACTTTTGACTCGAATTGGCCTGATACATTTGGAACCCACAACGGAACAATCCAACAGGGGGACCCCTGCATCAGTCAAGAGACCGTCCCCAGCGAGTCCGCTGCAACAGATCTGGCTGACACAAAGCTCCAAACGTTCAAAGGAAAATTTACCACCTTGAGACAGCTTTTGTTTCCCCTTCTGGGGATGCTCTTCTACCCCTTTTTTTTTGAATGGATCCCCTGATTGTACCACGTGCTCTGGGACACAGGGAAATTTGGGAGCCCCCCTCACTCCCTCTTTGATGTTCAGGGAAATATGAGGGAGGTCTTCTCACATCTGGAGAAATACATGTTGGGCCTTTATTGCTCCATTTTTTGGGTGTTTTTTTTTTTTTTTTTTTTCCTACAAAAAAGATCTGTTCTTTGCCATAGATCCAGGATGGCCTCTTTTACTTCCTGTCTGAAGTATCGGTAACTGACTCTCATAACTTTTGCAGTTGGTGAAACAGGCTATTTTCACAGCGGCAAGACCAGACATGTGACTATCCTGTTGGTGATAATATTGGGTCTGCTCTCAGCAGCTACAAGGGATGTCCCAGGGGGCCTGCTTTAGTTAATGTTTATGTTTATCTTGTTGTACAACTTAATACGGGTCCTAGGTAGAGATTCGATAGAGGTTGGGTCAGTGCATCACCATACCTATGTGCGGGAAAGGGGGAATGGGATGGTGGGACTGGATCGACTTACCGGGTGCATACCTTTTGATATGGGTCTAGAATTTCAGTTACCCTGTTTCAGCTCATTATGGGCGCTCTGTTAGCAGTTAAATATGGGCCCTTGCCGGCCCAATAGTTTATATAGTTAAAGGTGGCGGGGTGGTGGTGGTTTCAGTGCGCTCCTCCTGGTTCAGAGGCACTTTCGGCGCTTCTGAGCCGCATTCGGGATACCCTCATCTAGGGTTTCCCCGAATTTTTGCAATTAAGGGTTGGTTGGGGGGATTCTGACCTCTCAGGGGGTTTGATGGGGACTGGGGTCGCCTGTAGGAATTTATTTGATAGCATATTGTTCATGCGACATGGTTTTTCTCATGCTACTGTCCGTTCTCCTTTTGTTTTTCCTTTCTTCTTCATGTTCTTTTCTTCCCTTCTTCTCTCTCTCTATGTATTTTGCAGGTATCTCCAATTCAGCTTTGACATCCAGCCTGCACTCCGGGACTTTTGTGGTTATTACTGGTGGCTCATGAATTGCAGACAGTGTGGCCCTCTTCATGGGAGCGGTGAGTCTTTGATCTTTTGTGTAGTTTGCCCTCCTCTGGTCCATGACTGACACACCCATTAGGCCGCCCACCCTTAAAATTCTTTCACATAACACTCAAGGCCTTAACTCCCCACTCAAACGACGGAAGCTCTTCGAACATTACCGCTCCGTACACGCGGACATTATCTTACTTCAGGAAACACACTTCCCTTCTACTTTCAAACCCACATATCTACATCAACATTATCCTCAATTTTTTCTAGCCTCCGCAGAGAACAAAACTAGAGGGGTAGCAGTGTGTATCTCCAAACATATTAACCTATCTCAACCTGAGACTTTTATGGACCCTCAGGGTCGATATATACTGGTATCCGGACACATAGATGGGGAATGCTACACTTTTGTTTCCTATTACGCGCCCAACAAGGGCCAAAGCACCTTCTTTACATCCATGCTGGGGAAGCTGCGACACCGCCTTAAGGGCACGGTGTTTATTGGAGGAGACTCGAATGTAGCATTTGATTTTTCTCTTGACAAGTTAGCATCGGGTAGGTCCAAACCTAAACGTCCGTCGAAACAGAGCGTTAACATTGCCCACACAATCCACTCTGAGGGTCTGATTGATACTTGGAGAGAGATGAACCCACGGGCAAAGGACTATACACACTTTTCGGCCCCACACCACACTTATGCTAGAATAGATCACATTTTTACAAAACCCCAAACGATCCCCTTGCTAGAACATGCGAGAATTCTCGACTCGTCATTATCGGATCACTCCATGGTGGTTGTAGTGTCCAGGAGACCTATGGGTTCAGGGAGTCGCCCGTGCTGGCGTCTCCGGGAATCCATTCTGAGCGATCCTGCACATAGCGCAGATATAGCGGCTTCTATCAGAGAATACTTTGAGCTGAATGATACAGGGGAAATATCGCCGGTTACACTATGGGCTGCACATAAAACTGTAATAAGAGGCAAGTTGATACAGTTGTCCTCTAATCTCAAAGCACAACATCAGGCCGACACTCTCAAATTCACAAAAGAATTCCGTTCACTAGCTAAGGCACATAAACAACGACCCACGGCAGATTCCCTAGCCAAACTAGACGAGGCCAAGGCCCGACTAAACATGTCCTTGACTACAGCGGCTGCTCAACATCTTACCTGGACGGGGGCCAGATTTTATTCTCAGAAGGACAGGATTGGCTCAAAATTAGCGGTAAAACTGACCCCCAAGCCACGTTCACACTCTTTTCCTAAGATCAGGGTTCATTCAGGGGACCTGTCTCAGAATCCCTTTAAAGTAATGGAAACTTTTATGCGGTTCTTCTCGGAATTATATAAACAAGGCCCTGTCCCCCCTACAAATGTCTGCGAGACATTCCTGAATGCTCTCCCATTGCCCGAGATATCCAAGGCACATAAGGATCTGTTGGAGGATCCGTTCACTCTTGCAGAAGTCCTTGACACTATTAAATCTCTTACCGTGGGTTCTGCTCCGGGTCCGGACGGATTCTCCAATGGGTATTATAAGAAGTTTGGCCCTGGTCTGGCCCCTTATCTGGTGAAAATGTTCAATTCTCTCAGGGATGGAGCCTCCTTGCACCCGGATATGAACTCGGCATTTATTTCAGTGATTCCGAAACCCGGAAAGGATGCCAGCGAGGTGGGCAATTATCGGCCTATTTCGCTTATGAATAATGACATTAAAATAATGACAAAAATTCTGGCGAACAGACTTTCAAGCTTTATCCCTAGATACATACACAAAGATCAGGTGGGATTCATCCCTGGGAGACAGGGACCAGACCAGATTAGACGTGCAGTAGATATAATAACACTCCTTAAGGCACAGTGGGATGGGGGTACCCCGCAACAAGGATTTCTGTTATCCATCGACCTTCATAAGGCTTTTGATTCCATTGACTGGTCATACCTAACTGATATTCTGGGGAGATGGGGGTGCGGCCAGTACTTTCTTAATCTTATATCGGCACTATATTCGCATCCTACGGCTCAGGTACGTCTAATGGGTAGGTACTCTAACGCATTTAGCATCGGTAGGGGGACAAGACAGGGATGCCCACTATCACCGCTTCTCTTTGCCATAGCCATAGAAACTTTAGCCATTGCCTTACGCTCCAACCCCGACATTAGGGGAGTCATGTGCGGGTCTTGTGAACACAAATGTGCTCTTTATGCGGACGACCTCCTCCTTTTTGTTACCTCGCCCTTAACCTCTATGCCCATAATTAACCGGACTTTATTGGATTTTAGTAGGATCTCGGGCCTAAAGGTCAATATGGAAAAATCTTTAGCTCTGAACGTTACGATCTCCGCGGATATGCTCTCCCAACTGTCGAACAATTTTACCTTCTCCTGGGCTCACTCCCAGCTTCCTTATTTAGGGATCAATCTCACTTCGGACATACACACGCTATTTCAAGCTAACTATCCTAACATGGCGAAAAAATGTAGAACGGATTTGACTCGTTGGTCTGGATGTGGGATTTCCTGGCTGGGTAGGATTAATGCGGTGAAAATGACACTTTTACCGCGTCTTTTGTACTTGTTTCGTTCCCTCCCAATTCCGATCCCCAAAACATTTCTGAACAAATTACAAACGGACATTGTGAGGTTTGTTTGGGGAAAGAAAGGTTACAGATGCTCCTCAAACACGCTTTACCGGCTGAAATCTCAAGGGGGTCTGGGTCTTCCCAACTTGTGGGGTTATTATCAAGCAGCGCAATTGGCCCAGATATCTATGGCTTTTTCCGGTTCGGTAAAACCGGATTGGTTGTTGATGGAAAGACAGTCTACTCCTCACCACACGATAGATTTCCTGATGAGTTGCAACCCTAAACGCAAACCGGCGATTCTAGCTCCCACCCTTTCACACTCCATGGCGCTGAGCTCTAACCTTTTTAAACGGGAATCGCTGATCTCCCCACTTAAACCGCTAACACACATTTTCCACAATGGGGATTTCCCCCCGGGGGAAGATATAGAAGCTTTTAAATGGTGGACGGATAAGGGGTTATACAGAATTGGACACTTCTTTTCCCCCACAGGCCCTCTATCCTTAGCACACTGCAGAAAGAAACTAGATATGCCCGATTCGGAATTATACAGATTTACACAACTCTCACACTTTTTAAATTCCATTTGGACCTCTAAGCCACTTCCCCCTTTTATGACACAATATGAACAATGGTGTGCTCAGGCTACGGACCAGAGGGGGGGCATCTCACTGATCTACACGGCTCTTTTGAAGACGGACAATAAGCCCCCTTATGCTCGGGCTTGGGAAGCTGACTTGGGCCACACCTGGGAGTCGAAACAATGGTATGGGGCTGCTATGAGAGCTCACAAAGGTATCCTGAATATCTCGCTCGTAGAGGCGAGTGTCAAAGTTTTATTTAGATGGTACTATGTTCCTTCCAGGCTGGCCAAGATCTTTCAGGGCTCCTCGTCAGTGTGCTTCAGGGGCTATGGTCTGGAAGGTGACATGTCTCATGTCTGGTGGTCTTGCCCTCGCATCCGCACTTTTTGGCGGAAAGTGTTTTGCACAATTAGCTCCATTACAGGGACCACCATAGCCCCACATCCCAGTACAGCCCTGCTAAATCACATTATTCCGACTCTACCCAAACATTTGCAGCAACTGGCGTTTTTTATTTTTCTTGGAGCCAAAGTTACGATAGCTAAAGCCTGGAAGAAACACACGGTCTCCTTTAAGATGTTTAAAACCAAGGTAACTTGGATTATGGTACAAGAACAAATAGTGGCCAAATGGAAAGACAAAACAGAGAGATTCCGGTTGATTTGGGAACCTTGGGCAACAAAGTGTAATATTTCTCTCATTCCGGGGGTGCGGCCTGGAACCCTGGCATATGGAGTGAGTAATGCCTGAATAGCAATTTACATTCTTTATTCCTTTTTCTATCATTTCCAACGTTTTCTCTTTTCCCTCCTTTGCCACCTCTCTTGGTGTACTATGTGGCACCCCGAAAGGGGTTAGAAGACAGACAGTAGCTATCTTTTGGATTAGTTGATTACACAATTTTCTAGCGGTACCTCAAATTTTGGACCTCGGATGAGATGGATGGGGAGTGCCCTGGTCTTGGTGAGCGAGCCCGGCCCCTGGTCTGCAGCTTGATCCCGTTTGGGGCATCAGGGGCTACGGGCTTGTGAGCCTTGCCTGGACATTTTCCACGGTTGGGAATTAATTGTATGCTATGGGTCCTTGACACTGCAGTTGATATGGAAACACCATGTCTGGTTGTTATACAGATCTGTACTGTTAGGTTTTTGTCTAGATCTATGTTTTTCTAGATTACCCTTGTATATGCAAAAGTGGATTTTACTTGCTTATTATAAGGAATGTTCATCTATTTTGCTTTGTTATACTGAAAATCTTCAATAAAAATTATTGAAATAAAAAAAAAAAAAAAAAAAAAAAAAAACATTAAAACAAGGACAGGTCCAACATCTCGTATAAGTGCAAAACCCTTTGGCCTCGTAAAGCCACATAAGGGTCGTTTCAACAGTGTATAGGTTGAACAGACATACATACATAAGGAGGAAGATTTCTTAGATAAGAAGAGTGTCGTAGGTTCTTTTGTAATGGGTAGACAGGTAGCGACCAAATAGTTTCGGGGTGGCAAGAGTCTAGTAGGCGTTGGGACAGTTCTGGCGCGAAGAATATATCGGAAGCGTGGACCACGGGCCGCTGCTGGGGCAGAGGGGGGCCCAATGGCCTCCAGCTAGCCGCCCTCTACCCCCCACGCGCCCCGGGAGCCCCACCGCCACCACAGAGGTTAGGCCAGAACATCTCAACTCTCCAATAACAGTGGTTTCCACCCGAAGGTTCTGGGATTAAAAGGAGGATCAAATTTTGCCATCTATCCATCTCGGGTGTATCAAACTCCCACGAAATTCGAGCAGAGGAGAGGTCTAAGGTAGAAGGAGAAAGGAAGAAGGAGGGAGAAAGGAAAGATAACAAGGGGTATAAATAGAGAATGACTGCGTATGCAGTGGATTAAGGGGGGGTGTACTGGGGGTAGGAAGGGAGAAGGGAGGGAAGATGGGAAGGATAGGTAGAGTAGGTCAAATTACCTGGGCGTCAAATTTAAGTGTCTTCTTTGTCTGCACCGAGCACACCACTAGAGTTCCATAGAGTTCCGTAAGCAGTATTCCCTCGCTATGGTCCCCTAGGGGGTGACCCAGTCACCCCTCGAGCCTAGCCAGCCTGAGGGCTTTAAGGGTAGGGTCCGCCAATTCTAGCAGTGTTACGTCCAAGCTATAGGGAACCTGGTTAGGGTCTGAGGCGTATGCAGTCCAGGGCCTCCAGATGTTGTGAAATCGGTCCCCAAGGCCCTTACAAGTTGCAACCCAGTTCTCTGCCTCTCTCACCACATTCACCCCCCTGCACCACTCTTCCCGAGTGGGAATTCTAGGCCTTTTCCAGTAAATTGGAACCAGGCGCCTTGCTGCATTCAGCAAGTGAGCCAGCACAGTTTTTTTTATATATACACTGAGCGGGACCGGGGGAACCTGCAGAAGAAAGTGTATCGGTGAGAGGTGGACCTCTATCCCTGTCTCTATTTTTACTTGACCCTGTATGTCTTCCCAGAAGGGTTGGATTAAGGGGCATTCCCACCATATATGTATTAATGTCCCTCGGTGTCCACACCCCCTCCAGCATATCTCCGATGTGGAGGGGTAAATACGGGCCAGGTCTGCTGGCACCCGGTACCAACGTGATAGTAGTTTAAAGTTGGTCTCTTGGGTTTTGGAGCCTATGGAGGATGAATGGGTGAGAAAATAGAGGTGTGATAGCTGCGTCTCTGTAAACGTTATGCCTAAATCAGCCTTCCAACGCCTAATATAGGCAGGGGTAGTCTGGGGGCCAGACGAACCCAACAGTTGGTATAACTCAGAGACCAGGTGCGGTGTGGGCTCCTCCGCAATAAAAATACGCTCAAATGGGGTGAGGGACAGGGGGTCCCTAATAGTATGACCATGTACCTGGAAAAAGTGGTGTAGTTGTCTGTATCTCCAGAAGTTCATCCGTGAACCTCGGCTGCCTACGGGCAAGGCTTCATACTTCAAAAGTCTGCCGTCCCTCATGAGTTTTCCACAACTGGCGTTTCCATCATCTACCCAGGTCTCGAAGAAAGCCATCTGTTCACCCAGTGGGAACCACAGGAAACCTCCCAGTGGGGCCAAAGGGGACATAGGGGGAGCCAACTTTAGGAGCAGGTTTATCCTGTCCCAGACCTATAACACATGGGTTGTCAAGGGGGAAGTCGTCTCTGCAAATCCCCTATGCTCCCGAGGCAACCAGAGTGCGTAAGATAAGTTCCTACCCGCCAGACATTTCTCTAGAGGGACCCAGAGATTTGTTCAAGAGTGGAAATGCTAGTCAAAAATTTTCTGGAGTGCTATGGCTTGATAGTACTGCCTAATGTCTGGAACCCCTAGGCCACTCTTCCGCTTTAAACGACGTATTACCCGTAGAGCTATCCCAGGTTTGCGTGCGTTCCAGATAAAGTGAGATAGTAGACTGCGTAAGCGGTCGAAGAAGCACCCGGGTAAGGGGATCGGTAGCATCTGTAAATAGAAGAGTATACGGGGCAGAACGTTTATCTTTATAATGCTTACCCTACCTAGCCATGTAAACGCCATCCTCGTCCATTGCGAGAGGTCTCTCTTGATCGTGTTTAGCAGAGGTGGGTAATTAGCTGGATATAGTGTGTCAAAGCGGTTTGTTAAGTGCACTCCTAAGTATGGCAGGGACGACGTAGTCCAGAAAAAAAGGGAAGGCCACTTTAAGGGTCGCTGTCAGGTGAGGAGCTAAGTGAATGGGGAGTACTTCCGACTTTGAAAAGTTAATCTTAAAGTTGGATAATGACCCAAAAAGTTTCAGTTCCTTCATCAGATTTGGCAGAGAGAGCAGGGGGTCCGAAAGGTGAAACAGCCCATCCTCGGCATAGGCCGAGAGTTTGTGTTCCGTATTACCCACATGGAGGCCCTTATTATCAGGGCTAGCTTGCACCGTGCGGAGAAATGGCTCCAGCACTAGGGAAAACAAGAGGGGTGAAAGAGGGCACCCCTGCCTCGTGCCGTTTCTAATGGGGAACTGGGCCGACAGAATCCCGTTGAACTTGACCTGAGCACATGGTGTGGAATATAGAGCCGTGATCATAGTCAACATTTATGGGCCTAGTTGTATTGATCGAAGCACCTCCATCAGGTAGGACCAATGCGGTCAAAGGCCTTTTCTGCGCCTGTTGACAAAACAATATACGGTTGCGGGACCGGACGGGAGTGAGCCCAGTGGATAAGGTGGCCCGCCCTAAGGGAATTGTCCCTGGCCTCCCTACCAGCTATGAAACCCGTCTGGTCGGGGTGGACAATATCAGGGAAAAGTTGTTTCAGTCTGTTCGCCAAAATTTTTGCCAGGATCTTTATGTCCAAATTAAGGAGGGAAATAGGGCGGTAGCTCTGAGAGATGGTGGGGTCCTTGCCTTTCTTCGGTATCACCGTGATGTGGGCCAGAAGGGCCTCTGGAGGGATGGCACTACCTCCAGCTATTGCATTAAAATAAGTACACAAGAGAGTTATCAGCTGGGGCAAGAAGGCTTTATAGTAAGCCTTAGTAAACCCGTCAGGGCTGGGACTCTTCCCATTAGGCAAGGAGTCCACCGTGGCCTCGAGCTCCGCTGTGGTAATTGGGAACTCCAGGGCTGAGGATTGTTCGTCTGTAAGTGTCGGTAGGCCAGCTGCCGCTAAGTATTCTCAGGTCGCTTTGTGTCTATCTTCTCGGGCCGTGGGGTGGAGGGTAGAGTCTAAATTATATAGTGCTGTGTAGTACTCTCGGAACCCCGCCGCTATTTTAGAAGATTGTACGACCGGGACCCCCACGATGGTATGCAATTTGTGGATATAGGTCTGAGCGTGTCGTTTACGGAGGACACGGGCCAGCATCCGTCCGCATTTATTCCCATGCTCATAATATTTATGGGCCATAAAGCGAAATTGTTTGCGGGTTTGGCGGTCTAGTAGATGCAGAAATAGTTCTCGCAGCTCTGTCAGAGCTTTCAGTGCCTCTGGACTTCCACTAGATTTATGTTGGAGTTCAGCTTTCTGAAGGGCAGTATGTACTCGTGTGAAGTCAGCTTGGCATTCCCTTTTCAACCTGGATCCCTGAGAGTTCAAGGTCCCCCTGACTACAGCCTTATGGGCTTCCCAGATCACTGAATCGCTCAGCTCATCTGTTGGGTTTTCCCTGAAGTAATTAGTTAGAGTGTCTGCGACCTCCTTCACCGCGACCCCGTCATCTAGCAAATTATCGTTAAGCCTCCATGTCCAGGTCCTCTGCATGCCCAAGGGCAGGGCAAAGGCTACTGTCACCGGGGCATGGTCTGAAATCGATATGATGTCAATGGATGCAGACTGAAGTAGCTCCAGAATATTGCGGTCAACATAGATGTGGTCGATGCGTGTGTATACATTGTGTACCTTAGAATAATAACTGTAATCCCGATCTGAAGGGTGTAGCGTCCGCCAACTGACAGAAGATGGGATTGCATAGTCTTGCGGAAGTGTTTAAGGAACATGTAGGAATGTGAGGGTATCACATGGGATGTGTCCAGCTGAGGGTCAGGGCTTACGTTAAAGTCGCCTCATACAATCAGGAAGCCTTCTCTAAAATCTGCTAGAAAGTCCAAAGAACTATCGATAAAAGTGAGTTGGTTTGACGTTGGGGGCATACATTGTTGCAAATGTGTATATTTGTCCAGCTATACTACCCTTCAAAAAACAAATCTGCCCTGGGGGTCTACCCTGTGGTCAGAGGGTTGGAAGGGACACGACTTGTGTATGCCTATGGCTGTACCCCTTGACTTAGGTAATGGGGAGGTGCTCATGAACCACTGGTTAAAGAGATGGGTGGGTAGTCTAGGTGATGACTTTGATGTAAAGTGAGTCTCCTGGAGGAAGATCACCTGAGTCTTCAACCGCTTCAGTTCCCCCCAGAGCTTACTACGCTTATGAGGGAAGCAGAGACCCCTAACATTGTATGTGCTTACCTGCAGTGTAGCCATAGATAGAAATAAGGAAGGGTCACACTTGCAAGCTGGTGGTGCGCTCGGTGCAGACGACAAAATGTCAGAGTTGACCTAGAGAGGGAGGAGTCAGAAAAGAAAAAGCAGAGAAGGAAAAAGATAGACAGAAAAGGGGGGAGAAAAGACATACAGTGGTGTGAAAAAGTGTTTGCCCCCTTCCTCATTTCCTGTTCCTTTGCATGTTTGTCACACTTAAGTGTTTCGGAACATCAAACCAATTTAAACAATAGTCAAGGACAACACAAGTAAACACAAAATGCAATTTGTAAATGAAGGTGTTTATTATTAAAGGTGAAAAAAAATCCAAACCATCATGGCCCTGTGTGAAAAAGTGATTGCCCCCTAAACCTAATAACTGGTTGGGCCACCCTTAGCAGCAACAACTGCAACCAAGCATTTGCGATAACGTGCAATGAGGCTTTTACAGCGTCCTGGAGAAATTTTGGCTCACTCATCTTTGCAGAATTGTCCTAATTCAGTTACATTAGAGGGTTTTCGAGCATGAACGGCCTTTTTAAGGTCATACCACAACATCTCAATAGGATTCAGGTCAGGACTTTGGCTAGGCCACTCCAAAGTCTTCATTTTGTTTTTCTTCAGCCATTCGGTGGTGGACTTGCTGGTGTGTTTAGGATCATTGTCCTGCTGCAGAACCCAAGTTCGTTTCAGCTTGAGTACACGAACAGATGGTCGGACATTCTCCTTCAGGATCTCTTGGTAGACAGCAGAATTCATAGTTCCTTTTATCACGGCAAGTCTTCCAGGTCCTGAAGCAGCAAAACAGCCCCAGACCATCACACTACCACCACCATATTTTACTGTTGGTATAATGTTCTTTTTATGAAATGCAGTGTTCCTTCTACTCCAGATATACTTGGACACACACCTTCCAAAGAGTTCCACTTTTGTCTCATCGGTCCACAGAATGTTGTCCCAAAAGTCTTGGGGATCATCAAGATGTGTTGTGGAGAAATTGAGACGAGCTTTGATGTTCTTTTTGCTCAGCAGTGGTTTTCTCCTTGGAACTCTGCCATGCAGGCCATTTTTGCCCAGTCTTTTCCTGATGGTGGAGGCATGAACGCTGACCTTAACTGAGGCAAGTGAGGCCTGCAGTTCCTTGGACGTTGTTGTGGGGTCTTTTGTGACCTCTTGGATGAGTCGTCGCTGCGCTCTTGGGGTAATTTTGGGCAGCCGGCCACTCCTGGGAAGGTTCACCACTGTTCCATGTCTTCGCCATTTGTGGATAATGGCTCTCACTGTGGTTCGCTGGATTCCCAAAGCTTTGGAAATGGCTTTATAACCCTTTCCAGACTGATAGATCTCAATTACTTTCTTTCTCAATTGTTCCTGAATTTCTTTGGGTCTCGGCATGATGTGTAGCTTTTAAGGATCTTCTGGTGGACCTTACTGTGTCAAGCAGCTCCTATTTAAGTGATGCCTTGATTGTGAACAGGTGTGGCAATAATCAGGCCTGGGTGTGGCTAGAGAAATTGAACTCAGGTGTGGACAACCACAGTTATAGTATGTTTTAACAAGGGGGGCAATCACTTTTTCACACAGGGCCATGATGGTTTGGATTTTTTTTCACCTTTAATAATAAACACCTTCATTTACAAATTGCATTTTGTGTTTACTTGTGTTGTCCTTGACTATTGTTTAAATTGGTTTGATGTTCCGAAACACTTAAGTGTGACAAACATGCAAAGGAACAGGAAATGAGGAAGGGGGCAAACACTTTTTCACACCACTGTATGCGTGAGACACATATAAGGCACATCCGTTAGGACAAGGTGGCCGTGGCCACCCAGGGTTAGAAAACAACTAAGAGTTATGCCAAGGCTCCCCTGCCACAAAAAGGGGGGGGGGAGGCCACAACCCAAGATCCCAATAAGGATCTAAACCTGTAAAAAGAAAAAAATTAAAAACGGGCATCCTACGGGGGGTATGTGGGATCACATAGTGAAGAGGGAAGGGGGTCTCCGTCTCCATCCACCACATCTAACGTGGTGCGGTAGAGGAGGGGGAAAAATAAGAGGTGTAAATGGCCAAGGTGCACCTGGTTCCCCATGGTAAAAACAAAGGAGGAGGGGGGGAGAGAGAAGAAAAGCAAAAACATAAACCAAAAACGAGTGTCTGTTGGGAGCTCTAATTATGACAATCCATAAATCTGCAGATCACAAGAGTGTGTCATTGGCATGAAGGGGCATCTCCCTCAGGTTCCCAGGGTGACAGAGTCCATGGAGGGGTCCATGGATTGCCTCCTGCAATGCCTTCTGCGGTTTTGACTTCTGGCGGTTAGCCACGGTTGTGGTGCTGGCAATCTGGGGGCTGCAAAGTCCGAGGAGCTTCTCCAGTCTGGAAAGTCTACCTGTTCCAGTTCCAAGGAGGCTATGAAGTGCGGAAGGTCATCTTTAGTGCGGAGAGTCATGGTCTTGCCATCCCTGGTGACCAGGAGGGTGAAGGGAAACCCCCACCAGTATGATAAGCCTGCATCAGGGATAGAAGTCAGGAGGGGGCGCAATGCCCTACGTTGCATAAGAGTGCATCTAGAAATGTCCTGGTAGAAAGCCAGGTGTGCGCCATCAAAGTCAAAATAGGGTTTTCCTCTCATTTTCTGCATGATGCGATCCTTAAGTGTGTACTTATGTAGCTTGCAGATGATGTTTCTCGGGTTATTCACATCTTGAGAGGGGGGCTTCAGGGACCTATGTGCTTGATCAATTTCTACAGTAGCGGTGGCAGGCAGACCCAGTATTTCGTTAAAGACACCCTCCAGGGTGGGAATAATGTCCCTAGCTCCGGTGGCCTCGGGGAGGCCTCGGATCCTAATGTTGGCTCTGCGACTGCCGTTCTCTGTGTCATCCAACTGGCAAAGCAAAGCCTCAATCTGACGTCCTTGCGTGTCACATTTGTCCTGCAGCATGGACATAACAGGGAGGGTCTCCTCGAACCTCTGTTCCAGGGACTCCAACCTACCCCCTAGATGTGCTGTGTCTGTCTTAAGCTGAGCAATGTCCTCTTTAAACGCTTTTTCCACCCTGTCAGCAAAGGGCTCCAGGTCAGCCTTGGTGGGGAGGGACAGAATATGGTGCCTGATGTCAGTGTCAGCCAGGGGGTCCGGTTCATCTGGGGCCCCTTCCATCAATGCGGGGGGACCCTGGGGAGGTTGGGGGAGTTGAGTCACTTACCGACCGAGGGGAAGGTATAGGCGATGTGTCCCGCCGGTTCGACTTCGCGGTTGTGGACGGTGCGGCTTTGCATGTTTTCAGGGCCTTCGTGGCCTGCGCCATTTTGGAGGCCTCCTCCTGCCCCGGGAAGAAGTTATCCAGCTGGGCTTGCCTCGATCAGTCCATCCGCGGGTGCAGGGAGGATGTCCGGCTCCTGTGGGACATGTCTGCCCGAGAATGGGGAAGATATCACCCTCCTTTCACTGATAATGTGCGGCGGAGCTGAGGAGACACACGTCTTCACTCCTCCATGGTCAGGCCACGCCCCCCTACATGTTATTATTAATAAACTATCAATGACCCGAGTATCCCAGCTATTGTGACACATACAAATAAAACAGATGTGGTAACAAGTCACCAAGCGGGGATTATCCTCAGACCGGGAAATCTGTCCTCCAGGGGGCAGGAGAGCGATAGTGAGTATGATGACATGGCGGCTGATTTTCATTTCATAGAATTATTGTAATATATCCGAAATCCACATATCAGAGGACATCATTTCCTCTACATCACTTCCCCTTTAGGCTCCTCCCACTAGAAGAACAACCCCTCCCCCAGACATTTCTCCAGCATTCTTATAGTGTTTTCAGAGCTTCATAAACACAATGAAGACACATGATAAATGTCATAGAAGTGTTACTGAGCATTGCTTCCTTCTACATAATCATCAGACGTGTGAGCGAGTCCTAAGGGGGTCTATTCCATCCTATTTTCTGCTTGTTAGGAATATGGATGGTCATTCCATATGTACAGAGCCTGGTCACTGTTCTACTATAAGGGGAACCCCAAATCCCATGGATGAGATTACAAAGAGAGAGGAGAAGACATGAGAAGAGGACAGGTGATGGAAGATTCTACATGGGTGAGGTTGGAGGACACCCAGAGATAGAAGGAGACACTGAGAGACGGGAACAATCACAAGACATCACATTTCCCCATCACGGCACATCACACATTTATTTTACCGTAATTCCTGAATTTTACTCTCCGGGTTCATCAGAAAGGAAAGAGAATCAGACATCCATCCATATCCTGAAGAGGAGGAATCTTCTTCTTTGTCCTCTCCCGGACAATCTGTACTGGAAATAGTACAAAACTCAAATCTAAAAGCCAATAATGAGATAATAATTAGCACCAAGAATGTATGACCTCTGACACCAAGAATAACAATGTAACCCCCAACATTTCCCTTCCACATGGCTGCCGTCCCTCTGGCTCTACAGCCTCATACTGGACCTGATGAGGACTTCTCATTGGTGGCTATGAGTGGTCTTTGAAGTCACACTCCAGACAAAACTTAAAGGAGGCCCCTGATATGTATACGGGGTCTCTGGCCTTCCTACACAGGGGTCTCCATTCAGCTTCTGGAAAATCCTGGAACACCACTTTGGTTCCAGATATAAAATGCAGTCCAGACATTCCCATCTCCGCCCACTTCTGCAGACAATTGGCTCCTCCAATGTTGGGATGATGATGTCACACCCCTGGCATTATTTCCCTCCCCCACATCTCTGAACACGAAGCTTTCCCTCCAAATGTTCTGTGTGATAAATGGTATAATTGGGGGCAGGAAAAGGGTTAATACGATGTATATGATGTGATTATTACCAGAAGTTGTGTAGAAGGTGATATGTGGGAACCACCATTTAGCTCTGGTTCACACAGCTCAACATGAAAGTCGCAGCCACTTCCAGCTTGACTTTGCTCTACAACTTCCCGGCGACCAGGTGCGACTTCAAAGTGACTTTACTGAGAAGCATTCCTATGTGACTCTGATGGATCCGTTTTTATAGCGTGTTTTGTCACATGACAAAAAATGCGTCTGATAACCGTGATTGGGGCGTCATTAACAATCAGGGTGCATTTACATCTGCATGATTCTGAATGCACATCAACCGCACAGAAATTGTGTGCTTTGCCGCACGTTTCAGAAATGCGCTGCGACCGTGCGTCACGCTTGTACTACGAAAATGGCGAGCACCATGCATGTTTCCAAAACGTGTGGCAAAGCATCCATTTTCCTGCAGGCTGCCGGGCATTCAGAAACTTTCAGACCATAGGCATGCACACCGGTGCTGTAAGAGACTGTATAGGGCGCTACCTGTGAGACAGTTTCCCATTGAGCAGTCAGGGAGGCATGTAAGAGCCGCTTAGTGCTTTAAACTGTAATCTAATGTCACTGCTTGCAGATAGGAGCTGTCAAAACTCGGGGCTGAGGTCGGGGGTGGGTGGGACCAAACAGCTAGCCTATCAAACACACTGATGTCGAGGGCTGGGTGGGCCACTCCGTGTATGTGGCTCCACCCACTTTCTATCTCTTACCTGCCTAGCTGACTGCTCAATGGGAAACTTCCCCTCTCCTAGATCAGAGCCAATCTGTGCCGCCTATCAATTCCCATCATTGCCAACCAATGCCACCTATCAGTGCCCACCAGTGCCACATGTCAGTGCCAATCATTGCCCACCAGTGCCACATGTCAATGCCCACCAGTGCCACCTGTCAGTGCCCAGTGCCACCTGTCAGTGCCAATCCGTGCTGCCAGTCAGTGCCAGCCAATGCCACATATCAGTGCCAATCAATCCCCAACAGTGCTGCCCATCAGTACTCATCAGTTTTGCCTATTAGTTCCAATCAGTGCCGCCTATCAGTGTTGCCTATCAGTGCCATCTATCAGTGCCCATCAGTGCTGCCTATTAATGGCCATCAGTGCCACCTATCAGTGATGACTATCAGTGCCCATCAGTGCCGCCCATCAGTGCCAATCAGTCCTGTACCACCTATCAGTGCCCATGAGTGCTGCCAATCAGTGTCACCTATCAGTGCTCCCTCCACCAAACGATTTGGACCAGTGCACCAAGCAAGATCCATAAAGACATGGATGAGTGAGTTTGGGGTGGAGGAACTTGACTGACCAGCACATTAAAGTAGAGACTGTGAGCCAGGCCTTCTCATCCAACTTTAGTGCCTGACCTCACAAATGCTCTTCTGGAAGAATACTTCTGGTAATACAGTGTGTGTGTGTGTGTGTAATATAATATATATACACTCACACACATATACAGATGCATGCGTGTTTGAGCTTTGGGGTGCACACCCTAATGCAATAGGCTGAGCACGCCTATGGTGCAGACGCCAACGAATGGTATCGCAAGTGCAATGTGTGTTGTGGCACATTTTCAAAATACACAGCAAAGCATGCGTTTTCTTGCGGGTTGCTGTCAGTTGTAAATACGTTACCATTCATTCACATTTGTACATTTCCAACTGCACAGCAACCTGCAAGAAAATCTAGGTTGGGCAGAACATTCCAGTGAATGGGCTCCCTATACACAATGTGTGATTACACATGGAAAATACATAAATAATGGAAGTGGGAATGTGCGTTTCCGCTACACTCAGGAGTGACTGGGATATGTTAGGAGGAAGATTTTAGGCAGCAAGGATGACCAGGGAGGAGAGGTGGGGGGTAAAGAAGCCTCAGAAGTCGCAGCAAAGTCTTAAAGATTCAGACAAATGTGCGACTTTCATGTGATTTTACATTGAAGTCTATGGGAGTCGTGCAGCACAAGAATCACCCAAAAGTAGTGCAGGACGTACAATAAAATCTTTGTTTATTTACCTGACCTGCAACTTTACATGTCATCAGAATGTCACTGGAAAATTGCTGTAGTGTGAAGCAGGGCTTTGGGCTGAGGAAAGTGAGTTCCCAGGACTTCTAACAAGTGTGGTAGATGGAGAACATGTCTGATAATCACCGTTATACTGTATGCAGGTTCCTGCCCATTCTCTGAATTCAGTTAGGATATCCTCACACTCACTTACCCGACCTTCTGACTCCTGTGTAGGAATGGAGATAGAAGTTTCTGGCACTCTGGACCCACAGTGAGACCTAGAAAATCTAAAGACTGAAAACTTTCTCTCTTCAAAGTCTTCAAGCAATAGATCAGCTGCTTGGAAAAATTCCTGTTCATCCACAATTCATCAGTATATGAGCCCCGCAGCTTCAAATCTGTACAACCCGACATGACTCTCCTAATGAAGTCCTCATCCTGAGTCTCATACAGACAGAAGATGGTCTGAGTACAGAAAGTCTGACGATTGTCCTCCATGGCCCATTCTATGATTGCAGGTTTGGCTCGGAGTGAGATGGAGATTCCTGTGACCTCTGAGAATGTCTTCACCTGATTTTCATTTAAGAGACCAAACAGGAATTGTACAGATAATGATAAATGTGAGGAATATAAACTGAGGCCACGGGGTGATTCCTCTTTATAGATCTCCGGGAGGAAAGTACCTTCCATAGACCCAGACCCATCATCCATCCCATAATAGAGAGCAGCAAGGAACTCCTGTACACTTAGGTGGATGAAGCTGTAGCAGGTTTGGCTGCGGACGTCCCAACGAAAGATGTTCTCATTCAGAAATACAGACTCCACCTCATCCAGAGAAAGTCCATGTCTTTCTAGATCTTTCTTCTCAAATAAGATTTGTTGGTTCAGAACTCCCTGATTGGCCAGAGCACACAGCTTCTTCAGACAGGTTTGTTTCCGGTGTACAGACTGCTCCTTCTTGCTGTGATGGGTTAGTAAAACCTCCAGGAAGAGAAGATAAATTGAAGTCGTTGTACGACACTGAATTACATCCAAATCTTTTCTTATTTCTTGTTTCATTACAGTGCAGACAATCCAGCATGTGATGGGGATGGCACACATGGTGTACACAACGTCATTGTCTTTTATTATACTGAGAACCTTGTCTGCATCTTCTTTATTTCCATAGAATTTATGGACATATTCCTCTCGATCTTCCCTTGTAAATCCCTGGATTTCCACATTGCGATAATCATCAATGAATGTGTTAAGTTTCTTCATGGCCAGTGACCTTGTGGTGATGATCAGAAAAGATTCTGGGAGAACCTGTCCCCTGAGCAAGCTTTGGAGAATTATTTCTTTGTGGGTTTCCATAGAAATGTCAAGACAACCCTCAGATTTCTCCTTCAGAGTCCACCTCAGTTCATCAAACCCATCAACTATGGTGAGAAGTTTTCTCTGACTTCCAGGATCCTTCAGAACATACACCAGGTCATGTGAACTCAGTCTGCAGGTTCTGGATAAAAGTCCCACAAGACTTATGTTTTCAGGGATGGTGTTGATTTCTCTACAGCTCAGATAAAACACAAAATCAAACTTGTCTCGGTAGAGATCCCCAGAGGCCCAGTCCAGCATGATCTTCTTGGAGGTCATTGTTTTTCCAATCCCAGCAGGTCCTTGTAACACCACAATCTTAGGGATGAACCCATATTTATCAGGGTCAAAGAGGGCCTGGATTGTGGTTGGGGATCTTTTCTCCATGATCTGTAGATGTCTTCTGCCTGAACTCCTTATTTCTTCTTCTTTTCCTTCTTTATTCTGGGGTCCCTTTATCATCAATAAATTGGTGAATCTTTCCTGTAGATGAACAGCCTCCCCCATAGAGGAATTATATTCTTTAATCCTCTGAAATTTGTCTTTCTCTCTGTGTTCTTTACTGATGTCTTTATGAGAGAAAAGAGAATTTATTCCTCATACACACATGACATATTATTTATAACACAGAGTTGGGAATATTGTATTCTAACCATAAACCTGAAGAATGGAACCCTGAAAGAAGATATCCCATGAAATACAGGACTATGGAAGCATCCAAACTATGGACACACCATCCAGACCAGAGGCATAAATAGAACCTACAGGGCTCTGGTGCAAGAAACCATGAAGTGTACCCCCTGACTGCTGGGGCCCTTTCCATCAGTCTCGGGCCCTTTCCTCTGGTCCCAGGTCCCCTCCCTCTGAGGCAGGAAAGAGTTGCCACCTTATCCATTTAAACCCGAACACATAGTGATTACACAGGTTCTGTGGCTGATTAAGGTGGTAATTAAACTCACTTGGTGTCTTATCTGCACTAAATTAGTCTCAGAACCTGTGTAATTCATATATATTTGGGTTTAAAGGGATGAGGTGGCAACCCTAAGGCAGGGGCCCTTTCTGCTTGTTCCTGTCGTGGGGCCCTTTATAAGCCATGGTTCAAAATGCTGCAACTTATTATGTGACTTTCAATACAAAGTCGTATGACAAGCCAAAACACATTCATTTCAATGGGCGCTGTCCTAATAAATGTGACTAACTTCACAGCAACAAAGAAAAAGGCAATACTTTTCTATGGCGTTGGTGTGATTTGAGTGGCATAGACTGCAATGTCAAATCACAAAATTGCAAACAAGTCACAAGGAAATTGCAAGCAAGTCACACAACTTTGGGATCACAACAGTCTGAACTGAGCCCATGTTCTGAAGTGGGCCCCCTTCCTGCCATCTTGGACCCCCTACAGTGGCAGAACACCAGGGCCCGGTCTTAAGTGCAACCTTTGCGACCCTGGTAGTTCCACCACTGATCTGGACTACAATAAAAACAAAATGTTCATCCAGAAGAGATTTCATATGAAACGTGGAGTTCCTACTAACCTGATAATGTTTTGCCATGTGTCGTTTTCTTCAGTTTGGCTGGAAATAAGATTAGGGAAGCGATTAGTCCTGACAAACCTCTGAAATGTATAAAATAATAACTAAGAGAGTTTTTAGTGTAGCAGATCCCCCCAGACACCATCATCCCACCAACCCTCTGTAGATTGGAGTCTCTCCTCCTCCAGGTGATGGGGAGCGTCTTTGTCTGCCTGGTAACATCTCAGCACATTGCAGTGACATGTGACCATGGTGGAGGGACCAGAAAAGCCCCCAATTCTCTATGCAGGGATTACAGGCACACACCTAGAATCTGGAGCCTTGACTCCTCTTTCTGATGGAGGTTCAGGTGGATGCATGGGGCACAAGGCTCAGAACCCCGAGCAACAATCATGAGGGTATCCTAGGAATACAGCTATAAATATGGAGGTTCTGTATAATAGACAAGTGGCTGTGATTGTATTGCTCTGCTCGGCATGCTGAGTGATGTCATGTGTTATGGTGACTGACTGCCGGCATTCTGGAGAAGTGATAGCCCTTGTACACACGGTCGGAGAATCCATCGGAATGTGTCCTATCGGACCGTGTTGTTGGATAATCCGACTGTGTGTGGTATGCATCGGACTGATTCTGTCGGAATATCCGTCGGACCCAATTTTCCAACATGTTGGAAATATTTTCCAACCAACTGGTTCGATCGGACATACTTCGATCATGTGTAAAGAATTTTGATCGGACCAAGTGCCACGCATGCTCAGATCAAATTCCTACATCAAAGCTATTGGCTACTAGTCCCATCGTAACGAAATTACGTCATCACGTTTTGAATGATCAGATTTTTTGACAACTTATGCCGCGTACACACGATCAAACAATCCGGTGGAAAAGTCCGGCAAACTCAAGTCCGCCAAACAATCCCCCCGTGTGTAGCCTCCGGCATACTTTTTTGACACGAAAGTACGGCGGACTTAGAATGCCGTGTTGCACTCCAATCTTCCTGCCGGACTCGCATTTCGGCGGACAATCCGACCGTGTGTATGCCAGTCCGCCGTACTTCTGAAATGAGTGGACTTTTCCCGCCCGGAGAAAAGTCCGCTCATTTCGAGCGGGTCTCCAGGTAGGCGGGGCCCGCGAAGGAGACGTCGCTGGCCCCGCCGCCTGGTATGAACTTAAAGGGGAACCCCAACGCCGAAAAAAAATCGGCGTGGGGGTCCCCCCCAAGTCCGCAACAGACCCTTGTCCGAGCACTCTACCCGGCCGGCCACGAAAGAGGGGGCGAGCGAGCGCCCCCCCCCCGAGCCGTACCAGGCCGCGTGCCCTCAACATGGGGGGTGCCTTGGGGAAGGGGGGCCGCGCGGCCCCCCCACCCCAAAGCACCTTGTCCCCATGTTGATAAGGACAAGGACCTCTTCTCGACAACCCTGGCCATTGGTTGTTGGGGTCTGCGGGCGGGGGGCTTATCGCAATCCGGGAGCCCCCTTTAATAAGGGGGCCCCCCGGATACCGGCCCCCCACCCTATGTGAATGAGTATGGGGTACAATGTACCCCTACCCATTCACCTGTAAAATAAAAGTACAAAAAAAAACACAACACACGAGATAAAATACTTTATTGCACAGCTCCGGGGGTCTTCCGTCTTCGGGGGTCTTCTCGCCGGACTCCTCCGCTATCTTCTTGTAGCTCTTTTGCTAGCGGAGGAGTCCGGCTTTCTTCCTCGCCGCCGGCCTCTTCTTCCGACTTCGGAGGTCTTGTCCCCCTCTTCGGTTCTTCTGCCGGGCCACCGCGCCTTCTTATAGCTCTTTTACAGGAGGTGGCCCGGTCTTCTGTCGCCGCCGCCGCCGCCTTCCGTTCTTCTTCTTCTTCTTCTCCAGGAGATGTTGACTCAACGATCTCTCCGGCCACAATGCCAGGGACGCGCTGCGCGGCGACTTATATAGGGACAAGGGGCGGTGTCACATGGCTTTATGTCACATGGGTTGATGTCACATGGGGACTGTGACATCGTAAGGGGGCGGGGTCACCATGTGACACCAACCCATGTGACATAAAGCCATGTGACACCGCCCCTTGTCCCTATATAAGTGGCAGCGCAGCGCGTCCCTGGCATTGCGGCCGGAGAGATCGTCGAGTCAACATCTCCTGGAGAAGAAGAAGAAGAAGAACGGTAGGCGGCGGCGACAGAAGAACCGAAGAGGGGGACAAGACCCCCGAAGTCGGAAGAAGAGGCGGCGGCGAGGAAGAAAGCCGGACTCCTCCGCTAGTAAAAGAGCTACAAGAAGATAGCGGAGGAGTCTGGCGAGAAGACCCCCGAAGACGGAAGACCCCCGGAGCTGTGCAATAAAGTATTTTATCTCGTGTGTTGTGTTTTTTTTGTACTTTTATTTTACAGGTGAATGGGTAGGGGTACATTGTACCCCATACTCATTCACATAGGGTGGGGGGCCGGTATCCGGGGGCCCCCTTATTAAAGGGGGCTCCCGGATTCCGATAAGCCCCTCGCCGCAGACCCCGACAACCAACGGCCAGGGTTGTCGGGAAGAGGCCCTTGTCCTCATCAACATGGGGACAAGGTGCTTTGGGGTGTTGAGGGGCACGCGTCTGGTACGGCTCAGGAGGGGGGGGCGCTCGCTCGCCCCCCCTTTTTTTGGCTGGCTGGGTAGCGTGCTCGGACAAGGGTCTGTTGTGGACTTGGGGGGGACCCCCACGCCGATTTTTTTTCAGCGTTGGGGTTCCCCTTTAAGTCCATACCAGGGCCAGCAACGTCTCCTTCGCGGGCCCCGCCTACCTGGAGACGAGCTCGAAATGAGCGGACTTTCCTCTGCGTGTGTGGGCGAGTCCGTTCATTTCAAAAGTAGGGCTGATAGTACGGCGGACTTAGTACGCCATATTAGTCCGCTGAAAAACTGCCGTGTGTGGGCAAGTAGCCCGTTCGGAAAGTCCGACGGACAGTCTGGCGGGAAGTCCGCCAGACTAAGTACGTCGGACATACCGCTACGAGTGTACGCGGCTTTAGTCCGACCGTGTGTATGCAACAGTTTCGGACAAGATCCGACAGGCAAAATCCGACGGACAAAATCTGACGGATTTGGTTGGCAGAATGTCCGACCGTGTGTACAGGGGCTTACTCTGCTTCCCTCTTACATTTTATTTTATTCTGTAAACTCCCTCAGTAAAAAGATTGATTAATCCTTTAGGGACTGAGGGGAAATCAAATGTTAATGCCTGAACACAATTTTGCAACTGTGACCTCTGTTAGTAAATCTGTACATATCATCACAACTACATTGTGTATCCGGGTGGATTATACCGTATTAATTTCAGGAGTTGTGGTTTGTACCCGTAGTATGGCCTAAAAAACATTTCACATATTTTGCTTTTTTATCCTACCTAAAAAATCTGACACTGATACTAATTTAGAAAATGTTTAACCACTTCCTGACCGGCTCACACTGATATATGTCGGCACTTTGAAGAGGAATATCGCCTTTTATGACGGCAGCTGCCATAACCCCGGTATCCTCTTCTTCAGTGAGCGGTCCAGTTTCTGATAAAAGTGGTCTCTGTGGCGGATTCACTGCACAATCACTTTTATCGGTAGCGGGAGAGGGGGCCCCCCCTCACACCACTCTCCGATGCCCTCCGCCGCTCACCGGAGCCGTTGTAGCGGCGGAGGTGATCACGTCCTCTCCCGTGTGTGGCATGAAGCTGAGGGAGGGGAAGATGGCCCCCACTTGTCTCCATACTATCGCAGGGCGGAAGCAATGTCAGAACATCATTTTTGTGTAAATATGAGATCTGAGGTCTTTTTGATTCCAGATCTCATATTTAAGAGGTCCTGTCATGCTTTATTCTATTACAAGGGATGTTTATATTCCTTGTAATAGGAATAAAAGTGACACCTTTTTTTGTAAAAGAACAGTGTAAAAATAAAAAAAATAAAAGGTAAAATAAATAAGAAAAAATGTAAACGTGCCCCGTCCTGCCAAGCTCACGTGCAGAAGCAAATACATACGTGAGCAGCGCCCGCATATGAAAACGGTGTTCAAACTACACATGTGAGGTATCGCTGAGATCGATAGAGCGAGAGCAATAATTCTAGCCCTAGACCTCCTCTGTAACTCAAAATATGCAACCTATAGAACTTTTTATACGTCACCTATGGAGATTTTTAAGGGTAAAAGCTTGTCATCATTCCACGAGTGGGCACATCTTTGAAACGTGACATAGTGGGTATCAATTTACTCTTCGTAACATTATCTTTAACAATATAAAAAAAAACGGTCTAACTTTACTGTTGTCTTTTTTTTATATAAAAAAAAATTATTTTTTTACAAAAAAAAAAGTGTACTTGTAAGAAAATACGGTGTGACAGAAAGTATTGCACGACTGCCATTTTATTCTCTAGGGTGTTAGAAAAAAATATATAATGTCTAAGTATTTTTCTAGCAAAAAAAACTGTTTTTAACTTGTAAACACCAAATCTCAGAGAGAGGCTCGGCCCTTAAGTTGTTAAAAATAAAAATACCCAAAATACACCAACCCTGGCCATAAAACTAAATCTAGCACTGACCCGGATCAAACCTTGATCTAGCTATTTTTTTCTTTATTAGAAAGAACACAATGTATAATATAATATATCCTGTAAGTATACAATGTATTCTATAATGGATCATGTATGTATACAATGTATTATATAATGGATTCTGTATGTATACAATGTATCTTTCTCTCCATTTGGAAAAGAAAAAAAACACAGGGGTGAGCTTCCCAGACACACATGATTGCCAGAGGTTATCACAGTGATCATGTGACAGGGAACCGGGAGTCCCGGATTCTGATCATTAGTACAATCCCCGGGATCTTGGTGGGATCCTAGTTTCTGTGTAGCGCTCTCTCAGCACAAAGGGAGGTACCCAGATATGTGGCCCCCCAGAATAAAGACCCTTTTTGTGAGGCCCCATAAGTGCGTACTGTCAGTGAGAAGGGGATCATCCAGTTGAAATCTCCTGATTGGTTAATGGCTTTCCCTGGATGACATTCCTTGTTCTTCCTCTCACAGATATTGATCAGGAATTGGTAGGAAATTGTCATTATAGATGGGAACTCACCATGTTGTGCTCTCCTCTCCTGGAGGTCATTTGCGGGTCCCTTCAGACCGATCAGTGTAAAGACATCAACGGTGACATCCAGAGCCCCTTCTTCTCCATATGTGTCTATCAGTATGTCCTTGGTGGTGATCCAGTCTGCATTTTCTAGTTTTCCTCGGGGGATGGGACGTTCATCTTTATAGGAGAAATCAGACAATTTGTTCCTAAATCTCTTGAAGTCACTTCCTTTCAGATCCTCCAGAGAATATATGAGAAGATCCCCGGGGGTTTGTGGGACCTTTCCCAGGACACCAGGAGCCGACCCTGCAGAGAGGACAATCAGCAACCATAAACATTCATCCTGATTGGAGGATTTCTGACATATGACAGCAGACAAGTCTGTACTGGCAGCCAACGATGCTATAAAGAGCATATAGAAGGCAAAGGAAATGATCCCCAATATGTCTATATGTACATTATCTTATGGAGGGATTGGATTCCCTGTGGTAATCTCATATGATTGCCTCCATAGTGGTAAATTACCTCTCAGATGGATTAACCCCCCTGACGGTATTCCCGAGGCTGGCTCGGGGTGGAATTTTCATACCAAAAGCGGTATTCCCGAGCCAGCCTCGGGACAGCATCGCTGGATCCAGGAGGAGGATTACTTACCTTCTCCCTCGGATCCAGCGTTGTCTCCCCGCTGTACGAGCGAGCCGTGTCTCGCTCGATGCATTACATCGCCGATCTCCGTGCCCTGCGAGCGTTGCGACGCACGGGCACGAAGATCGGCGCCAAATTCAAAAAGTGAAACAAACAGTATACATACAGCATAATGTAATCTTACAGATTACATTGCTGTATGTAAATATTTCACATCCCCAGTGTCCCTAGTGGTCTGCCCAGTGTCCTGCATGTAGTTTTATATAATAAAAACTGTTCTTTATGCCTGGAAACTGGAGATTGTCCATAGCAACCAAAACTGTCACTGTACATCAAAAATGATTTTAGACCAGCTAGAAAACAGCGATAATAAATTAGAATCACTCGCAGAATTGAGCGATAGCGATTTGTGGGGAGATCCGTCATCAAATACTGAAATGTAATGACAGTGACAATTCTGCAACTGAGCAAATTTCTGTGTTTTTGATTTGATTACATTATTGAATAATTTTTATTATTGTTATATTATTATTTGGTACAATTATTTATAATTATTTCTTATATTATAATTTATGATTTAATTTTTCAAACTTTATTATACCCGGGATGTCTGCTACACTCTGGTTTGGACAGATTTAAGTGAGTTATTCCTAAGAATTACAGGACTACAATATAAAACGCCAAATTTTCATGCAAAATAATGGTACCGCTTTTAGCACCTAAAATCCGAAATAATCGTACCGCCAGGGAGGTTAATATTGGATTCAAACAACTAGGGGGCTATTTTTTTTATCACCTTTGTGAAGTCCCTATAATGTGTCTAATATGTTTATTTCCTATGATCATCAGCTCCATCTAGTGGTCAAATGCCATATCTTACTGGTTGAGGTATTTCAAGAAAATAATAATGTATTATGAGCTGATGATCATAGGAAGTAAACCTATTAGACAAATTACGGGGATTATTAGTGATGACTGTACAAATGACACAAACTCATAGTAATTATTTTATATGCAGACCTCCTAATGTATGGATGATCATTTTAAACATCATGTTTATTGACTGTTTCATAGTAAACTAAAAGAAAAATATAAAACTTTTAAAAAACCTTCCCCCCTGAATAATGAGGAGTCTCATCAGTGTGAACTAAGAACTCTGATTACCCCAAAATCTCCCAGCAATATGTGTCATGTGACACGGGGCTGTTTTATTCTTAGGATTATAGATAAAGTATTCCCCCGACCACTACACAAAAATAGCCAAACAATTTAGGGTCCTCCAGTCATTATGGATCACTGGACCATCTCAATAATTTCCATCAATGATAAATAAAATCTGAAGACACAGGAATGCGATGGTGGAATTGATGAAGACTCCTGAACTCTTCTAATGGGTGGACTGACCAGATGTCTACAGGAAATGCCCAGACTATGGAGACATAAGATTTCTATCATCTAATTCCAATCTCTGGAGATGTGAGGTGGAGGAAAACATTGGAAAGGATTGTCAGGATCAGCAGTCATACCTTGTGAGGAGGAGGATGAGGAGGAAGAGGTCGCCATGGCATCAGGAGATGATCCGAGATGACATCACCTGGAAGGACCACAAAAGAATAATAACTTCATTTGTAGTTCGATGAACGGAACCAATAAGGAGCATGTGTTCCCTTCTGTGGAAAACAATTGGCTGACTGGTTGTCCAATTAGAAAGTATTAGGCCGCGTACACACGCGCGGACTGTTCGCCCAACCTTGTTCGGCAAACAGTTTCATCAAACAGTCCGCTCAAAATTTGCATGAGCGGACTTGCCCACACACGAGCGGACTGTTTGACGAACAAGGTTGGGCAAACAGTTCGCTCAACTTTTGAAATGAACGGACTCGCCCACGTAAGGAGGAGGCAAATCCGCCCATTTCAAGCGCGTGTACAGGTAGGCGGGGCCCGCGAAGGAGACGTCGCGGGCTCCGCCGCCTGGAATGGGCTTAAAGGGGAACCCCAACGCCGAAAAAAATCGGCGTGGGGTTCCCCCCCAAGTCCACACCAGACCCTTGTCCGAGCACGCTACCCGGCCGGCCAGGAAAGGGGGGCGAGCGAGCGCGCCCCCCCTCCTGAGCCGTACCAGGCCGCGTGCCCTCAACATGGGGGGGTGCCTTGGGGAAGGGGGGGCCGCGCGGCCCCCCCACCCCAAAGCACCTTGTCCCCATGTTGATGAGGACAAGGGCCTCTTCCCGACAACCCTGGCCGTTGGTTGTCGGGGTCTGCGGGCGGGGGGCTTATCGGAATCCGGGAGCCCCCTTTAAGAAGGGGGCCCCCAGATACCGGCCCCCCACCCTATGTGAATGAGTATGGGGTACAATGTACCCCTACCCATTCACCTGTGAAATAAAGTACAAAAAAAAACACAACACAGGGGAAAAAATATTTTATTGCACAGCTCCGGGGGTCTTCCGTCTTCGGGGGTCTTCTCGCCGGACTCCTCCGCTATGTGTGTGTAGCTCTTTTGCTAGCGGAGGAGTCCGGCTTTCTTCCTCCCCGCCGCCATCCTCTTCTCCCGACTTCGGGGGTCTTGTCCCCCTCTTCGGTTCTTCTGCCGGGCCACCGCGCCTGGTCCGGTGGCCCGGTCTTCTGTCGCCGTCTTCCGTTCTTCTGTCGCCGCCTTCGGTTCTTCTGCCGGGCCACCGCGCCTTCTTGTAGCTCTTTTACAGGCGGTGGCCCGGTCTTCTGTCGCCGATGTCGCCGCCGACTTCCGTTCGTGTTCTTCTTCTTGTTCTTCTCCAGGAGATGTTGACACGTCGCTCCCTCCGGCCGGAATGCCAGAGCCGCCCTGCGCTGTCACTTATATAGTGACAATGGGGCAGGGTCACATGGTACATGTCACATGGGTTGGTCACATGGTGACCCCGCCCCCTTACGATGTCATAGTCCCCATGTGACATCAACCCATGTGACCAACCCATGTGACATATACCATGTGACACCGCCCCATTGTCACTATATAAGTGACCGCAGAGCGCGTCCCTGGCATTCCGGCCGGAGAGCTCGTCGAGTCAACATCTCCAGGAGAAGAAGAAGAAGAAGAACAAGAAGAAGAACGGAAGGCGACAGCGGCGACAGAAGACCGGGCCACCGCCTGTAAAAGAGCTACAAGAAGGCGCGGTGGCCCGGCAGAAGAACCGAAGGCGGCGACAGAAGAACGGAAGACGGCGACAGAAGACCGGGCCACCGGACCAGGCGCGGTGGCCCGGCAGAAGAACCGAAGAGGGGGACAAGACCCCCGAAGTCGGGAGAAGAGGCCGGCGGCGGGGAGGAAGAAAGCCGGACTCCTCCGCTAGCAAAAGAGCTACACACACATAGCGGAGGAGTCCGGCGAGAAGACCCCCGAAGACGGAAGACCCCCGGAGCTGTGCAATAAAATATTTTTTCCCCTGTGTTGTGTTTTTTTTTGTACTTTATTTCACAGGTGAATGGGTAGGGGTACATTGTACCCCATACTCATTCACATAGGGTGGGGGGCCGGTATCCGGGGGCCCCCTTCTTAAAGGGGGCTCCCGGATTCCGATAAGCCCCCCGCCCGCAGACCCCGACAACCAACGGCCAGGGTTGTCGGGAAGAGGCCCTTGTCCTCATCAACATGGGGACAAGGTGCTTTGGGGTGGGGGGGCCGCGCGGCCCCCCCTTCCCCAAGGCACCCCCCCATGTTGAGGGCACGCGGCCTGGTACGGCTCAGGAGGGGGGGCGCGCTCGCTCGCCCCCCTTTCCTGGCCGGCCGGGTAGCGTGCTCGGACAAGGGTCTGGTGTGGACTTGGGGGGGGAACCCCACGCCGATTTTTTTCGGCGTTGGGGTTCCCCTTTAAGCCCATTCCAGGCGGCGGAGCCCGCGACGTCTCCTTCGCGGGCCCCGCCTACCTGTACACGCGCTCGAAATGGGCGGACTTTCCGAGCGGGAACAGTCCGCTCATTTCGAAAGTACAGCGGACAGGCCCACACACGGGCGGACTGTTCGCTCAAACACAGTTTCAGCGGACAGTTTTTCGGAATTTCCGAAAGACTTTGTCCGTCCAACTGTCCGCTGAAACTGTCCGCTGAAAGCCCACACACGAGCGGACTGTCCGCCCAAACACTGTTCAGCGGACAAGGTTGGGCGAACAGTCCGCCCGTGTGTACGCGGCCTTAGACTTGGATGGATTATTGTCATTTACAACCCATAAATATGAGGGTCAATCAGAACCTTCTACTCAACATTCATCTAGTTGGTATATTGGGGTCACAAAAGAATTCTATCCTGTTGAGGGCCACAATTTATACAGACTTGTATTTTTAGGTGTCACCTCTACAAATTAGTGATGCACCGAAATTTTGGCCGCCTGAAACATATCGGCCGAAAATGCCCTTTTCGGCAATTTGCCGAAAGAGAAAAACGGCCGATAATGGAGCCGAAAATGGGGCGTGGCCTGGGTGGGGGCGGGGCTCCGCCCCCCACCCCTGGTGACGCCCATCATGGGGGGTGTATAGCGCAGGAGAGCCGCCTCTGCCGCTTGTTTGATCACAGCGCCGGGAACATCACAGCTTTCATTTCAATAGCTGTGTGTTCCCGGCCACGCGCTGTCACACGCAGCCCCTCCCCCTTGTCCAGGCACTTAGATAGACAGATCATCCGCAGGATTGGACGGATGATCTGTCTATCAAAGTGCCCGGACAAGGGGGAGGGGCTGCGTGTGACGGCGCGCAGTCGGGAACACACAGCTATTGAAATGAAAGCTGTGATGTTCCCGGCGCTGTGATCAAACAGGCAGCGGAGGCGGCTCTCTTCCCTGCACAGGCAGGCTGCAAAATGGCACACAGGCTGCAACAAAAGGGGACACACTGGCTGCAATAAAAGGGGACACACTGGCTGCAAAAGGGGACACACTGGATGCAAAAGGGGACACAGGCACACTGGGGGATGCCTCCTGTACCACGTCCTCTGTCTCTGACCATCTCCTGTACCATGTCCCCAGTCTGACCATCTTCTGTACCATGTCCCCAGTCTCTGACCATCTCCTGTACCACGTCCTCTGTCTCTGACCATCTCCTGTACCGTGTCCCCAGTCTCTGACCATCTCATGTACCACGTCATCTGTCTCTGACCATCTCCTGTACCGTGTCCCCAGTCTGACCATCTCCTGTACCGTGTCCCCAGTCTCTGACCACCTCCTGTACCATGTCCCCAGTCTCTGACCACCTCCTGTACCATGTCCCCAGTCTCTGACCACCTCCTGTACCATGCATGCAGTCTCTGACCACCTCCTGTACCATGTCGCCAGTCTCTGACCATCTCCTGTACCATGTCCCCAGTCTCTGACCACCTCCTGTACCATGTCCCCAGTCTCTGACCACCTCCTGTACCATGTCCCCAGTCTCTGACCACCTCCTGTACCATGTCCCCAGTCTCTGACCACCTCCTGTACCATTATGCAGTCTCTGACCACCTCCTGTACCATGCATGCAGTCTCTGACCACCTCCTGTACCATGTCCCCAGTCTCTGACCACCTCATGTACCATGTCCCCAGTCTCTGACCACCTCCTGTACCATGTCTCCAGTCTCTGACCACCTCCTGTACCATTATGCAGTCTCTGACCACCTCCTGTACTATGCATGCAGTCTCTGACCACCTCCTGTACCATGTCCCCAGTCTCTGACCACCTCCTGTACCATGTCCCCAGTCTCTGACCACCTCCTGTACCATGTCCCCAGTCTCTGACCACCTCCTGTACCATGTCTCCAGTCCCTCCTGTACCATGTCCCCAGTCTCTGACCACCTCCTGTATAAAAATATTTTTTTAAAACAGTCATTTTCGGTATCGGTGCTGTTTCGGTATCGGTTTCGGTTTTCGGCCTAGTGTATTTTTCATTTTCGGTATCGGTTTCGGCACCAAAAAACCCATTCCGTGCATCCCTACTACAAATCTGTTCCATTCTTAGCCAAGACTGGTACTAATCAGCACCAAAGTATCAGCCAGTAAGATGTCTACAGAGAGGTCAGGTAATAAAAAGGAGAAGGCCCCAAAATGGAAATTCACTAATAAGATGCTTCCAAGAGGATTCTTCAGGAAGGTTGGTATTTACTCATCATAAAAACAGGTTAAAAAACATAAACAACACATTGTGTGGCTCTTTAGTGGCCACTATGTCAGGGAAAGGTGTACAGTACACTTTAACTACTTCCGGACCGCCCACCATTGTTATACATTGGCTGTTTGAAGAGGAATATCATTGTTATGGCAGCAGCAAGCTAGCTACCATAACCCTGGTATCCTCTTCTTCAGTGAGTGGTCCAGTTTAAGATAAAAGTGCGTTGTGAATTTATGAAGAAATAATACATTTTGCTCCCAAAAGAACACTTCCCCTCCAATCAGAATTAGGTGACTTATTTATATGACCCATTGAAAAGCTGGGCTGCGACAAACAAAATCTCACGTTGACTCAGATTGAAGCCACAAAAACTTTTAATTCAAGGAAGGCTTGGGTAAATAAACCTATTTATCAGAGAATGAATAGATATCCTGAAGTCAACCTCAGTATGGGCTCAGATGGTCTCAAAGACAATGACTAAGATACGAAGTGAAGGTTTACCCCAACAGGACAAATAACACCTCTATTAGAAAAGTAAATAATGGAATTGTGTCCAAAATGTTCAAATTTTTCCCTTCTATTTCAGGTCAACTATCTACCGATGCTGAGCCACCTCACTTCCTTACTCAATACTTGGCAGCCCCTATGTGTATCATGGCTTGGACACATCGCAGCTGTAAAGGTCATTACTCAAGCTCCTACACCTTTATAGACTGCTCCCGATCGCAATCCCAACATACTTCCACTGAGTGATACAGCACCGGGTATATAAATATATCTGGGGATCCACGAAACCTAGAGTGCCTCAATCTGTTCTAACCCGCAGCATACTTAACGGAGGTCTGGGAGTGCCGAACTTTATGCGATACTACCATGCAGCCCAGTTAGCACAAATTACACTCTAATTACACTCTATCATGCAAAAGCTGAAATGCCTTTGTGGGTGGCTCTGGAAGAAATTGATATTCACCCCCTCACAATCTCTAATCTGCTCTGGCTGCCCAAATCTGTTTATAGATCTGCTACGAACCCAATAACGTAGCACTCTCTAAACCTATGGGGTAAGCTTAGTAAACCATTTAACCTAACCGCTCCACTAATGTCTTTCCTTAATAACCCACTTTTACCTGGCCTCGGCCAAACCCTCCTCCTTTCAAGCTTGGGAGCATGCGGGTCTGACCCGCATTTATGATCTGGTTACAGGTGACACCATGAAAACATTCCCAGCATTGCAGATGCAGGCACAACTCCTGCCGCGGGAGTGTTTTGTTATCTCCAGATCAAACACTTTGTCCAAACAATCACTGGAGCCGGTACAGAGCTGGACAGCTTAACTATATTCGAGAGTACATGCAATTCCTACCTGCATGCCCCGGGCATCATTTCCCGACCTTTACGCTCACCTAACGTCCACCCCAGCTGCACCCCCATCTTATGCTCTTTGCTGGTCTAACGACCTAGCTATAGATTTAGATGCTGAAGATTGGTTAAACATATGGTCTAACACCAAAGCCTCAACTCAAAATATTGTCGCCTCAGAGGCCAATTATAAAGTTCTCATGAGGTGGTACTTAGTGCCAGCAAGAATAGCCAAGCTTCTACCATCTCACCACCCAGTGTATTTCAGGGGCTGAGGAGTACCCATGTGCACATTTGGTGGACGTGCCCAGTCGTACAGCGTTTCTGGGCGACAATATTTTTAATGGCTTCTACACTATTGCAACAACCCCTAGCATCTGACCCGTCTCTCGTCCTACTGAATCATTCCTCACAGGACTACACCAAAGCTCAACTAAGCCTACTTCTACAACTTCTGATGGCAGCTAAGCAAACAATAGCGAGAGCCTGGAAGACCCGACTCTAAATATCGTTGAAGTGAAAAACAGGGTTACCCGGGCCATGATACATAGCAAAATAGAAGCCACTCTCCTAGACAAAATCCCCCGACATCTCAAAACCTGGGGGCCATGGGCCACTCACTTCATGCCACATGAATTTGACGAACGCCTTCTCAAACCCTGACCCCCTATGGGCCCGTTACTGAATACAAATAGGCAAAGAGTTCTCGCTACCCCGTATGAGCCGTCCAGCCAGGAACACACCCCCCTTATCTCTATTCTCTCTGTTCTCATACCAAGAACAGCCTTTCCTCCCCTACAATCCTATCTGCTCCGCAGATGACGATGCTTGATGCCCCCATGGCATATCCACCGTTATGCATCTTTATCCACAGAGTACCGCTATGAAAGAACCTGTGTGAAGTATTGGGCTTTGGCCCCTGCTGATAATAAAGTTTGGGCTCACACTTTTGGTTATAATTAAGGCTTCTGTTAGTATTCCCTGAGAGTTATGTAGCATTTTAATCTGTAATCATCTTCCTTTGAACTGAATGTACTCTGTTCAATGTAACAATCACAAGCTGAATTGTATGCATCAGTACATGTTATTTGCTTGATACCAATAAAATCTTTGAAAATAAAAAACAAATACACATTATAAAAATAGAATATATTAACTTAAAGAGATAAACTCCAGACACATGTGAGACCCCTGGTGGTTGAAGGTGCTATTACCTTAAAATCATTCCCAGAAAAGGTTAATTATTAAGTCTTGCCTACCAATGAAAAGGAACACATACCTTTTGGGCAGAACTTATTATAATTTTATGATCTCATTGTCTGAGATGGTATTTAGAAGCAAGTAAGATGCCATGAGGGAGGAAGGCTCAAGGACCTACCCTGAGGGGGACACTGGGAGATACACACACTCCCAGACAGACTGACACCCATGCACCATGCATGAATACATATTTTCACATTCATGAAGATTCCTGAACCTGATCATTGGAACTCGGAGGTCACAAGAAGTAAATCCTCTTTAAGAGTATCCATTTTTAAAGCCACAGCAGCCATCTTAACTCTGGTAACCAGCCATTAGGAGCAGTAGCCATCTTGGAATGGGTAATTATGTCATGTTGATTTTATCATGTATGGTCTCTCAAATATTGATGTATTGAATGTAATACTATTAATGATCGTTCTCCCGAATCAATAACCACCTTTTAGATTTTTCTCTAAAGACTCAAGTTTTTGGCAAAACAAACGTCTAATTTATTTCACATTATTAACCACTTACTTACCTGCAGTATAGTAATGGTTGGGCGTGTGAAATACAGACGTTCTGTTTAATTGTCATTCTCACCAGGTTACTGATTCTACTGAGAAGTTATCATGGTGATATTATGTCCAAGGTACTACGCTCATTTTACGGGCGTTTCCAATAACTGTCAAGATGTTCATGTGACATAATCGATATTTTAATTCCATGTAAATATTTGTTTTTTGTCAACCAATAAATGTAACTATTTTGTATGATCAGTTGTCTCCATAAATAAGTTTCACATGTATAGACTGTGTCATATAGATTGATTTTGTATCTTAAAAATATCCCCGTTAAAAATTACTTAATTATAAAAACTGTGCAGGAAACTGTCCTTAAAAACCACAAGTGGTCTCTGCAACAGATTCGCCGCAAGATCCCTTTTATCGGAGGCGGGAGAAGTCCCCACTCCTGCCGGTGCTCTGGTGCCCTCCACCACTTACCGGAGCCATGGCAGCGGCGGAGGTGATCGGGTCCTTCTTGTGACCTGACAAGGAGACTAGTGAGGGGAACATCTGTCTACATATCATTGCTGGGCGGAAGCAACGTCAAAACGTCACTTCTGCCCATAGCTCTTAAAGGGCCATTTTTTTCATTTTTTAAATGACAAAATTATTCTTTTATTGCATTTTACTGTAAATATGAGATCTCAGGTCTTTTTGACCCCCAGATCTCATATTTAAGGGGTCCTGTCATTTTTTCTATCACATTCCTTGTAATAGGAATAAAAGTGACACAATTTTTTTTTTTTGAAAAAACAGTACAAAAATAAAAAAGGTAAAATAAATAAGGAAAAAAATAAATAAACGTGCCCCATCCCAACGAGCGCGCCTGCAGAAGCAAACGCATACGTGAGTAGCGTCCGCATATGAAAATGTTGTTCAAACCACACATGTGAGGTATCGCCACGATCGGTAGAGCGAGATCAATAATTCTAGCTCTAGACCTCCTCTGTCACTTAAAACATGCAACCTGTAGAATTAAATGTCGCCTATGGAGATTTTTAAGGGTAAAAGTTTGTCGCCATTCCACAAGCGGGCGCAATTTTGAAGCGTGACATGTTGGGTATCAATTTACTTGCGTAACATTATCTTTCACAACATAAAAAATAGACTAACTTTACTGTTGTCTTGTAAGACCGGTGCTCAGATACGGTGTGACAGAAAGTATTGCAACGACCACCATTTTATTCTCTAGGGTGTTCGAAAAAATATATATAATGTTTAAGGGTTCTATGTAATTTTCTAGCAAAAAAAAAAAACAGTTTTTAACTGGTAAACAACAAATCTCAGAAAGAAGCTCAGTCCTTAAGTCAGGGCTCCACAAAACCCGGGTGCCAGGTCGCATTTGCGACTAGATTTAACGACCTGGCGTCTGGGGCAGCACAGCTGGGGGTATCCTGTCTCCGTGGACCCCCCCGGCGTGATCGCGTCGGGCCGCGCTGCCGGCGGGCGGTAATTGAGCCCCCGGCTTTGAGGCCTTCTGCGATCCTATGGTTCCTTCTGGAATCTGGCGCCCTCTTGTGGTGGCCGTTGGAATGACAACCAGCAATGCTAATGGAGCTTCCCCTGCCTGCCAGCCTATCTCCTTCCCTTTACTTAGAACTCCTAAACATGATATATATTTTTAATTCTAACACCCTAGAGAATAAAATGGTGGTCGTTGCAATACTGTCTGTCACACCGTATTTGCACAGCGGACTTACAAGCGCACTTTTTTGGGGAAAAATTTATTTAATAAACAAAAATAAGACAACAGTAAACTTAGCCCAATTTTTTTTTTATATTGTGAAAGATAATGTTACGCCGAGTAAATTGATACCCAACATGTCACACTTCAAAATTACGCCCCGCTCATAAAATGGCGACAAACTTTTACCCTTTAAAATCTCCATAGGTGACGTTTAAAATTTTTTACAGGTTGAATGTTTTAAGTTACAGAGGAGGTCTGGGGCTAGACTTATTGCTCTCACTCTACCAATCCACCGATGTGGTTTGAAAACTGCTTTCATATGCGTTCGCTTCTGCACGCAAGCTTGGCGGGACAGGGTGCGCTAAAAAAAATGTTTTCTCTTTCTTATTTTAACTTTTATTTTTATTTTTTTCACTGTTGTTTTTTTTAAAAAAAATGTGTGTCACTTTTATTCCTATTACAAGGAATGTAAAAATCCCTTGTAATAGAAATAAGCATGACAGGTCCTCTTATATATGAGATCCGGGGGGTCAGAGAGACCTCACATCTCATATTTACACTAAAATGCAATTTAAAAAAAAATTGTCATTTGAAAAAAATAAAATAAATAAAATGTCCCTCTAAGAGCTATGGGCAATGACTTGGAGACAGGTGGGGGGGGGGGGGGGGGGCATCTTCCCCTCACTCGTCTCCATGTCAGGCCAGGGACAGGTCCAGATCACCGTCACGGACCTGGCTCCTAACTTTTTTTAGCTGGCTCCTAGATTCCAAGCAAATTTGTCAACCCCTGCCTTAAGTGGTTAATGGGTGGGGTCTGTGTGTGTCCTTCAGACCAGACTATTCTGTGTACAGTATACTGATATGTCAGGTTTTTATGATATTAAATTATATTAATTCCTATGAATTCTGAAGGAGATATGAGGAATAACCTTCTGATGAACCGCAGGTTACAAATGTTAGAAAACTAAAGACTCTGAGAGTCGGCTGTGAAAGGAAAGTTTGCAGACAGAGCAATTAGTTACTTAACCACCTCGCTCCCGCCCTATAGCCGAATGACGGCTGTAGAGCAGGCGCGTTCGTCCGGGTGGCCGTCCCTGGACGTCCTGATGTTTACTTCCGCAATCGCGGAAGATCTGTGTTCGCCGTGTCCCCCGGGGACAAGCAAACACAGATCGCTGTAAACGGCCAATCACAGCGGCCGTTTACAGCGTGATCGGCGTGTCCAATGGGAGATGATCTCATATGTAAACATATGAGATCATCTCTCAGCGCCAATCTCCCTCCTCACACAGACAGTGTGAGAGGGGAGAGATGAACGGCTGCAGCGGCAGCCGTTCTGCTTTGAGTAAAAGAAAAAAAAAAAAGCGCCATCCTCCCCCAGCAGTGCCATCCTCCCCCAGCAGTGCCATCCGCCCCAGTGCCATCCACCCCAGTGCTACCTGCCCCCAGTGCCATCCACCCCAGTGCTACCTGCCCCCAGTGCCACCTGCCCCCAGTGCCACCTGTTGTCAGTGCCATTTGTCCCCAGTGCCATCTGTCATCAGTGCCACGTATTAGTGCCATCTGTCATCAGTGCCACTTGTCATCAGTGCCACCTGTCAGTGTCACGTGCCATCTGTTGTCAGTGTCACGTGTCATCAATGCCACTTATCAGTGCCATCTGTCATCAGTGTCACGCGTCATCGGTGCCATGTATTAGTGCCATCTGTCATCGGTGCCACGTATTAGTGCCACGTGTCTTCAGTGCCACGTATTAGTGCCACGTGTCATCAGTGCCACGTATAAGTGCCACGTGTCATCAGTGCCACGTGTCATCAGTGCCACGTATAAGTGTCATCATTGCCACGTATCAGTGCCATCTGTCATCAGTGTCACGTGTCATTGTCCTGGTGCTTCAAAAGTGTAATAAATAGTCAACAAGTTAGATGTGTAATTTATGTTCCTAGAACACGTGATGGCGCTACCTGCATGTTGGGCCTCTCTATGTGGCCAGGCTGTGAAAAAGTCCCACACATGTGGTATTGTAATACTCGGGAGTAGCAGAATTTTTGGGGGGGTGTCATTTGTGGTATACACATGCCACGTCAGAGAAATAACCTATTACAATGACAATTTTGTGGAGAAAAAAATGAAAAATCTTAATTTTGTAAAGAATTGTGGGAAAAAAATGACAACATCAAAAACCTCACTATGCCTCTTACTAAATACCTTGGAATGTCTACTTTCCAAAAAGGGGTCATATGGGGGGTATTTGTACTTTCCTGACTTGTTCGGGTCACAAGAAGCGAGATAGGCCACCAGTACATCAGATGTGATCAATTTTGTGCGATTCGCACCACACCTTGTAGACTCTCTAACTTTCACAAAGACCAAATAATATCCACTAATTTGGGTTATTTTTACCAAAGATATGTAGCAGTTTAAATTGTGGCCAAAATTTATGAAGAAAAATTAATAATCTGCATAATTCTATCACAGAAACAAAGAAATATGCGTTTTTTTTTCAAAATTTTCGGTCTTTTTTCATTTATAGCGCAAAAAATAAAAACCCCAGAGGTGATCAAATACCACCAAAAGAAAGCTCTATTTGTGGGAAAAAAGGACAAAAAATTAATTTGAGTACAGTGTTGCATGACTGAGTACCGTATATACTCGAGTATAAGCCGAGATTTTCAGCCTCTTTTTTGAGGCTGAAAGTGCCCCCCTCGGCTTATACTCGAGTCATCGCCGTCTGACTGCTCGATCAGCGTATCGAGCAGACAGACGGCGGACATACTACAATTCGAAAGCCGCGCCTCCGCCTCCGCCTGTGATAGGCGGAACACTGAATTTCCCAGCAGTCAGTGTTCCGCCTATCACGGACATCCGCTCATCCTCGTACTACGGACGAGGATGAGACGATGTCCGTGATAGGCGGAACACAGGCTGCTGGGAAATTCAGTGTTCCGCCTATCACAGGCGAAGGCGGAGGCGCGGCTTTTGAATTTTAGAATGGCCGCCGAGGCGCCGACGAAGAGCGGCGATCCTGGCAAGGCACGGGACGGAGGCAAGGCAAGGCACGGCACGGGACGGGACGGAGGCAAGGCACGACACGGGACGGAGGCAAGGAGGCAAGGCACGGCACGGGACGGAGGCAAGGAGGCAAGGCACGGCACGGGACGGAGGCAAGGAGGCAAGGCACGGGACGGAGGCTCGGGACACAGGTAGGCTGGACACACACACACACACACACACACACACACACACACACACACAGGGATGGATGGATGGAGACACACACACACAGGGATGGATGGATACACACACACACAGGGATGGATGGATGGAGACACACACACACAGGGATGGATGGATGGAGACACACACACACAGGGATGGATGGATGGATGGAGACACACACACACAGGGATGGATGGATGGATGGACACACACACACACAGGGATGGATGGATGGATGGACACACACACACACACAGGGATGGATGGATGGATGAACACACACACACACAGGGATGGATGGACGGACACACAGGGATGGACGGACACACAGGGATGGACGGACACACAGGGATGGACGGACACACAGGGATGGACGGACACACACACAGGGATGGACAGGCATGTCTCACCCTCGGCTTATACACGAGTCAATAAGTTTGCCAGTTTTTTGGGGGTAAATTGGGGGCCTCGGCTTATATTCGGGTCGGCCTATACTCGAGTATATACGGTAATTGTCATTCAAATTGTGAGAGCACCGAAAGCTGAAAATTGGTCTGGGCAGGAAGGGTGTTTAAGTGCCCAGCAAGCAAGTGGTTAATCCAACAGACAATGTGTTATAATGGTGCTCAACACAACACCGGTAGACATGTTCATTCGTGTTCGTCCGAATGCATTTTCATCCGAATTTCAGCTATTTTTGTTTTCGTTTTGACAAACGATAACGAAAGCACAGAATCCGAAAAACGAAAGATCCGACATAAATAAATGCTTTATTTTCGTTTTCATTGTTACAACAGTTCGATATAGAATAGGAGATTCGACGTGACTCTGACAATAATCTGTGTCTATAGAACCTGTGGTCGAATGTGCCTAACCTTACCTCTAAGGCCGCGTACACACGCGGGGACTGTTCGCCCAACTTTGTCCGCTGAACAGTGTTTCGGCGGACAGTCCGCTCGTGTGTGGGCTTTCAGCGGACAGTTTCAGCGGACAGTCTGCTGAACAAAGTTTTTCGGAAATTCCGAAAAACTGTCCGCTGAAACTTTGTTTCAGCGAACAGTCCCCTCGTGTGTAGGCTTGTTCGTCAAACTAAGTTCCGCGCATGCTCAGAAAGGATTTACACGCCGAAGTTTGCATTGCAGTGTATAGGACGTCGTTTTCTAGTCCCGTCATACGTGCCGTTCACGTCATCGCGCACGGTTTCAGCGGACTGTTCGTTCGTCGTGTTTGGGCAAGTCCGTCCATGCTAATTTTGAGCGGACTGTCCGCTGAAACTGTTTGACGGACAAAGTTGGGCGAACAGTCCCCGCGTGTGTACGCGGCCTAATAGTCCAAGATTATATAGAGAAAATATCCGACAGAAAAAAGATTTGACAGAGAGAAAAGATTCTGCAAGTTACTGTCCTAAAAAGTGTTTGGGGACCCGGGTCCTGCCCCAGGGGACATGTATCAATGCAAAAAAAAGTTTTAAAAAAACTGCCGTTTTTTCAGGAGCAGTGATTTTAATAATGATTAAAGTGAAACAATAAAAGTGTAATATTCCTTTAAATTTCGTAGGGGGGGTGACTATAGTATGCCTGTGAAGGGGCTCATGTTTCCCGTGCTTAGAACTGTCCCTGCACAAAGTGTCATTTATGCAGGAAAAAAAGTCCTTTAAAATCACTCGCAGCTATTATGAATTGTCGGCTCCGTAATACAGAGAACACTCATTGAAAGTCATTGATAAAAAAATAAATAAATAAATAAAAAAGCGTGGGAGTCCCCTAAATTCAATTACCAGGCCCTTCAGGTCTGGTATGGATATTAAGGGGAACCCTGCCTCAAATTTAAGAAAAAAATTGACGTGGGGGTCCCCCTAAAAATCCATACCAGACCCTTTATCCGAGCATGCAACCTGGCAGGCTGCAGGAAAAGAGGGGGGACGAGAGAGCGGCCCCCCCTCCCTCCTGAACCGTACCAGGCCACATGCCCTCAACATTGGGAGGATGCTTTAGGGGGTCTGTGACCCCTCAAAGCACCTTGTCTCCATGTTGATGAGGACAAGGGCCTCATCCCCACAACCCTGGCTGGTGGTTGTGGGGGTCTGTGGGCGGGGGGCTTATCAGAATCTGGAAGCCCCCTTTAACAAGGGGACCCCCAGATCCCGCCCCCCCTGTTTGAAATGGTAAGGGGGTACAAAAGTACCCCTACCATTTCACAAAGAAAGTGTAAAAAATAGTTAAATAAGACAAACACACTTTTGAAAAATTCCTTTATTAAAAATAAAATAAAAAAAAGATTCCAGCGGTGGTAATCCACTCTTGCTATCCAGCGACGGACGATCATCTCTCCAGCGATGGCTGATCTGAATCAGCGCAGCGAACCCATCATTCTTCTGTCTCCACGGAGGAGACACTGCAAGGATTCCGGCGGCCTGACGTTTCTTATATACGGAGGGCGGGGCCACCCGTCACCTGACCCCGCCCCCTCTGACGCAAGGGGAAACCCGGGGTTCCCTGTGACGTATGGGTGACCCCGCACCCCTCTGATGTAACACAGGCAGGTTTCCGTTACATCAGAGGGGGTCGGGGTCACCCATACGTCACGGGGGAACCCCGGGTTTCCCCTTGCATCAGAGGGGGGCGGGGTCAGGTGACGGGTGGCCCCGCCCTCCATATATAACAAACGTCAGGCCGCCGGAATCCCTGCAGTGTCTCCTCCATGGAGACAGAAGGATGGGTTCGCTGCGCTGATTCAGATCAGCCATCGCTGGAGAGATGATCGTCCGTCGCTGGATAGCAAGAGTGGATTAGCACCGCTGGAATCTTTTTTTTATTTATTTTTTATTTTTAATAAAGGAATTTTTCAAAAGTGTGTTTGTCTTATTTAACTATTTTTTACACTTTCTTTGTGAAATGGTAGGGGTACTTTTGTACCCCCTTACCATTTCAAACAGGGGGGGCCGGGATCTGGGGGTCCCCTTGTTAAAGGGGGCTTGCAGATTCTGATAAGCCCCCCGCTCGCAGACCCCCACAACCACCGGCCAGGGTTGTGGGGATGAGGCCCTTGTCCTCATCAACATGGGGACAAGGTGCTTTGAGGGGTCGCAGACCCCCAAAGCATCCTCCCAATGTTGAGGGCATGTGGCCTGGTACGGTTCAGGAGGGAGGGGGGCCACTCTCTCATCCCCCCCTCTTTTCCTGCGGCCTGCCAGGTTGCGTGCTCGGATAAAGGGTCTGGTATGGATTTTTAGGGGAACCCTGCGTCAATTTTTTTTTTATTTGACGCGGGGTTCCCCTTAATATCCATACCAGACCTGAAGGGTCTGGTAATTGAATTTGGGGGACCCCCACGCTTTTTTAAAAATTTTTTTTTTTTTTTTTTTTTATCAATGACTTTCAATGAGTGTTCTCTGTATTACGGAGCCGACAATTCATAATAGCTGCGAGTGATTTTAAAGGACTTTTTTTTCTGCATAAATGACACTTTGTGCAGGGACAGTTCTAAGCACCAGACACATGCGCCCCTTCACAGGCATACTATAGACACACCCCCCCTATGAAATTTGAAGGAATATTACACTTTTATTGTTTCACTTTAATCATTATTAAAATCACTGCTCCCGAAAAAACAGCCGTTTTTAAAACTTTTTTTTGCATTGATACATGTCCCCTGGGGCAGGACCCGGGTCCCCAAACACTTTTTAGGACAGTAACTTGCAAATTAGTCTTTAAAATTAGCACTTTAGATTTTGAACGTTGGAGTCCCATAGACTCTAATAGGGTTCTAAAGTATGCTATATACTAGCTCCGTCGAATCTTCTTTATACATTCGACAGACACCATAAACCTTCAAAGACAGATTCGACCGTAATTCATGTGGATTTTCGGACGAATGCAATTTTTGAACGAAAAACGAAATAAATAAAAACGAATTTCGGGAGTAACTAAATTAATTAATTTTTCGGACGAAAACGAAATTCCGAAACAAAATTTTTTACTCTGCACATGTCTAAACACCGGTATAAAGAGGATTTATTTTTATATTAGATATTTATTAAAACCTTTTACAAATTCGGCAAACAAAATACAAGAGTCCGGTAACAAAGTGTGACATAAGAAGAAAGTCATGTAGAAGAAGGAAGAAGGAAAGCGTTCAGAACACAGTCTCTTGTGTATCACTTCCATATTCACAAACCTCAATGAGAAGATTATAGATGAAGGAATTACAGACAAACATGTTGTGATGTATACTTAGATTATCAGTAAAGGAAGTAATCAGGGTAATAAAGGAAATAGCATATCAAAGATTAACAGAGTAAGTAGTGAAATAAAAGAAAGTAGAGAACAATAGAAGATTACACGGTCAGCCGGTCTAAACACTTACCCCCGGATACCAGATCTTATTCCCCATATCTTACTCCCCAAACCCACCCTCACACCCCACTTGATCCTCTGACCCCCCCGCCCCATATCTCCTACTCCAACCCCCTCTAGATCGCCGCTCACACTTCCACTCCGCTACTACCTATCATCACCCCACAACCAGACCACTCATCTCTCTCTCCCTCCTAATTGAGCTCCCCCCAGTTCGGGGAAGCCCAATTTCCCTCCATACACCACATGGCTCCCACCATGTCCTTCCCACATCTCTCACCTTCACCCCGATCGCTCAAACTCGTCTCTCTAAACATAAAGGGACTCAACAAACCAGAAAAAAGGTCGCAAGTCCTCACCGTGATGCATAACATGAAGGCAGACATCGTTTTCCTACAGGAAACCCACTTCAAGACAGGGTCCATCCCCAAACTCGAAAACTATCGCTACCTGCTAGCCTTCCACATGACAGACCCAAATTTAAAAATAAAAGGGACTTCTATCCTATTAGCCAAAGACCTCCCCTTTCAAATAACAGACACCCTTAAAGATGAACAAGAGCGATACATTTTCCTAAAAGACACGATATGGAATACACCCATTACATTAGCCAATATTTACAGCCCGAACACTTCACAGGTCCCCTTCTTTAGAATGGTCACCCGACTACTGACTACATTTTAGACGGGACTCTTAATCCTAGGGGGGGAGTTCAACATTCCATTAAACCCCCTCCTCGACTCCTCCACAGGTACATCCCAGCTCCCATTTCGAGCACTAAGACAAATCAGGCTATCTTTACAAGAACTCACTCTCCATGACACATGGAGAACAATGCACCCTAACACCAAAGACTACACTTTCTTCTCTGCCCCTCACAACAAATACTCTCGCCTAGATTACCTCTTCATTAGTCAGAAAGATATACCTCTCCTTTCCGCTTCTTCGATTGAATCTATGACCATCACGGATCACAATCCAATCACTCTACGAATAACATTTCCCCTCACCACCCACAGCACTAAAATATGGAGACTCGACCCCAACTTACTCACAGATAAGGACAGGGTAAATAAGGTGGCAGCAACTATCTCCAACTATTTTGTAGACAATGACACCCCTGAAACTACACCGTTAACCCAATGGGAAGCACACAAGTACGTGATACGGGGACATCTCATCTCCAAGCATGACCGACAGAAACAAATGAACGAGCTACTCACGAAAATACAAACACTGGAAAGAAAACACAAACGAGACTTAGCCCAACGCACCCTAGAGGAACTCTCTGAAACTCGGAGAAACCTCCTAGAGCTGTTAGATCAAAAAATCAAAAGGAAACAAACACTATCTCAGAAGCTCTTCTACGAGCATAGCAACAAAAGCGGACACCTACTGGCACAGGCACTACGCACTAAAAGAGCTAAAACAATTGTTCACCAGCTTAAAACATCAAACGGAAACACAGTACAGAGCAGCCCAGATATTGCACATGCCTTCGAGCAATTTTACACACGTTTATATGATCTAAAAGCCTCAGAACCCACTCAGATACTAGGAAAGATCTCATTGACAGTTTCTTACAAGCTCACTGCCCCAAAGCACTGTTACCAGAAACCTCCACCCAACTAGACCTTCCCATTTCCAAACTTGAATGGGACACAGCCCTGAAAAACCTAAAACCCGGGAAAAGTCCAGGTCCAGACGGCCTCTCGGCAGTTTATTATAAAACATTTGCAGAAGTCCTACACACTCCATACCTTAAGGCATTTAACTCGCTTTCCTCAGAACTCCCGCTCCCACCCTCTATGCTGGAAGCCCACATCACTGTAATACCAAAGGAAGGAAAATACCCCACACAAACTGCAAATTATAGACCGATCTCCCTTTTAAATTTGGATATAAAAATTTTCGCCAAAATCATAGCAAATCGCCTGCTCCCACTCCTTCCAAGTGTTATTGATCAGGACCAGGTAGGCTTTATCCCTGGCAGAGAAGCCAGGGACAACACTTTAAAAGCTATTAATCTCCACCACTTCCTCACCTCTACCAGTACAGTGGGTTTCTTTCTATCATTGGACGTGGAGAAGGCATTTGACAGGGTTGCCTGGGACTATATGGAAGCAGTCCTCCAAACTATGGGCACAAGACACCGCTTATTGAGCTACATAATGGCATTGTACTCCAACCCAATAGCACGAGTCCGAGTCAATGGCACCCTGTCAGACGCCTTCTCCATCTGTAATGGTACGAGGCAGGGCTGCCCCCTTTCCCCAGTCCTCTTCGTCCTCACCCTTGAACACTTTCTAACAAGCCTAAGATCTAATCCAGACATTAGAGGTGTACAAACCACCACCAAAGAATACAAACTGGCGGCCTATGCCGATGATATTCTCCTTTTCCTCACTGACCCGCATATCTCTCTACCCAACCTTCTAAAAGAATTCCATCAATTTCAACTAATTTCAAATCTCAAGATCAACTTCTCCAAATCCCATGCCCTAAATGTATCGCTCCCCAGTAGTGTAGTAGCCCAATGCAAAAGCAACTTCCCCTTCCAGTGGAAGGAGGACCATATAACATACCTAGGAATCCAGCTCACACAATGTCTAAAGGACCTATACAGTAAAAACCATCTCTATATACTACAAAACCTCACTAACGACTTTAAACGGTGGAACAAACCCATCTTTTCCTGGTTTGGTAGAGCAGCCATATTAAAAATGAACGCCTTACCCTGCCTATTATACATCTTACAAGCGGCACCTATCCACATACCCACCACCTTCTTCAAGTGTTACAAGAGTCTCTGTACGCGCTTCCTCTGGGGAGACCGAAAACCCAGACTCAGCTATCAACACCTATCATTACCCAAGCTTAAAGGGGGGATAGGTCTCCCCGACAAAAGAAACTACTATAGGACTGGATCCACCTGGAAGCCTCCTTTACCCCACTACCACTACATACCTTACCATGGATTCCTCATAAACACATCGCAAGTGATACCCTCTCACACCCCCTGATTGGTCCAACATTGAGAAGCTTCCGAGAGTCCTGCAAAGTGACTTCCCTCTCATCGACACCTGGTCCTCTTACTCCAGTTCACCTAAACCCAGACTTCCCACCTGGACTACACAGGAACTTCCTGAATGAGTCCTGGCCACACAAAAATGCCTTAATATGCTCAAGGCAAAATTATACCCTACGATAAACTACATTCCGACAGCAAAAACCCCCCCATATCCCCCTGGAACTACTTACTACTGACCCACTACCTCAATGAGATGGGCAGGAAATTCAAGGTCTCTAGACCCACATCTCCATTTGAATCCCTATGCCAAGCCGATACCCCGCAACGTCACCTTCGATCGGTAACGCACTCCCTGCTATTCTCAAGTGTCATGTCAAATACTGGCAAGGCATGTTCTACTTGGGAGAGAGACCTTGACTTGTCACTCGCCCCAGAAGACTGGGAACAAATATACCAGACCATAAACAAAGGTTCTGTTAACATCACAACACAAGAAAACGGATAAAAAATCCTGACGCGTTGGTACCGTACCCCTATACTGGTTCACAAATATAACCTAGACCACCCAGATACATGCTGGAGGTGTCAGACGGAGAAAGGAACCATGCGACACATCTTCTGGGGCTGCCCCATAATACAACCGTTCTGGACCAAAGTCCACCGTATCACTACCAAGGTCACCACACTCACCCTGGAATTTTCACCGGCCCAGTTCCTCCTGCACTACCCAATTTGCGCTCGTACAACATACTACCTAAAGTCACTTGCCATGCACATGGTGAATGCCGCCAAACAATGCATCCCTACTCATTGGGGATCGCCACACCCGCCGACTATCAAAGAATGGCTCACTAGGATTGCCAGAATAGCAGAAATGGAGCGACTTATCTCCATAGCGAATGACACTCCCACAAAATTCTCTGCAAAATGGGCCTGCTGGACCCACTTCCTAACAACAGAATATCACGACTTGACCACCCCTAGTACAAAGCAAGTAAGCCCCCCGGAAGACACCGAACCCTAAATTGGAGGACCCATTTCTACTCCGAACAACCCCTTTAACACATGTCCAAAGTGTAGAATCTTCAAACCAAGAGTCGCAGAACTGATTCCCCCTCCCTCACACCTACCCCTACGGAGGGAGAGAGAGATGAGATGAGACCCTTTCCACACCCCCCGTTCCACTTCCCTTACCCCTCTTTGCCTCTCTATCCCTTCCCACACCCACTTAACCCCCCTTTATTAACCCCCCCCCTGTGATCTTCCTGAAGACTACTAAGCCCAATTAGAAGCTGAACACCTTATCTAGACTCATATAGGCTAGGTGAAGGTTTTACTCCTTAAGACGATTGAGGCAAGAATGACAATTAATCTTTCGCCACGGGAACACCCCCACATTCAAAAGGCTTACAAGTGAATGAGTCGAGGAACCTACTCCAAACGAGGTGTAGCTTGTGTAGTACTGACACGTCCCCAAAGGCTTTATACTGCTAGCTAATCATCTTGAAATATATCCCTACGGACCTCTTGCCTCAAACCACAGAGTGATCAAATGGATGACTTGATGTTTTGTTCTGGATAAATGTTATGCTCACCTTCTTTTCTTTTTGTGCAATAACAACCGCTTCTATATCACTGTCAAGTAAGCTGTATTCTCGTTACTTTCAATAAAAATGTTCATGAAAAAAAAAAAAAAAAAAAAGATTACACTGTGTCCAATATGGACATGTAAAAGGTGTAGCATGTCATAACAAATACATTATATTATTACAATTTGTTATTTCACTGATTTCTCCGGTTTTACATTGTTTGTCAAACCAGATATTTTTCTAATTGTAATAGGCTGGCGCTTTTACAAGACTAATGGCGCGTACACGCAATCGGCCTTTCCGGCAAACTACTACTTCCTGGACATTTAGCGGAGTTCCGATGGACTTTCAGAACGAACACACACAAACATACTAAGTTCGGTCGAAAGTCCATTTGTTTTGAATGTGATGATGTAAACAGAACAAATAGCCAATAGCTTCCCTTGCGTCGTATTTAGTCCATCGGACCAGCACAGACTAACCGTTTTCCTTATTTTTAGTCCGTTGGACTTGATAGATTTGAAACATGGTCTATTTCTAGGTTCGCCGGATTTTCCCCCCAAAACGATTGGACTAGCCCACACACGATCGGATTGTCTGACGGACGAATCCAGTCAGACCTAGTTTACTGGAAAATCTGAACATGTGTACGCGGCATAAGGCTCAGGTCACATCTATGTGGTTGAGTTTGATGCAGTTTTCCGTTGCATTTTGCATTTCTGAACATGTGTTTTTGATGCATTTTTTGATGTGTTTTTTTGTTTGCATTTTGGTTGTTAACCACTTCAATACAGGGCACTTTCACCCCCTTCCTTCCCAGCCCAATTTTCAGCTTTCAGCGCTCTAGCGCTTTCAGTGACAATTGCGCGGTCATGCTACACTGTACCCAAATGAAATTGTTATCATTTTGTTCGCACAAATAGAGCTTTATTTTGGTGTTATTTATTCACGACTCCGTTTTTTTTTTTTTGCGATATAAGCGCAAAAAAAGCGGAAATTTGGGAAAAAAACAATATTTTCTTTTTTCTATTTGAAAAGAAATCCAATAAAATCAAATTTTGTCATAAATTTAAGCCAAAATGTATTCTGCTACATGTTTTTGGTAAAAAAAATTCCGTTAAGTGTATAATAATTGGTTTGTGTGATCACGGACATATGTACGCAAATGATCATGTACATATGTGTGCAGGTGATCACGTACATATGTGTGCAGATAATCATTGGGACATGTGATTTTAGTGGGACATATGTGGGGGACATGTTTTTATTATTAGGGACATGTGTTTTTATTATTTGGGGACATGTATGTTTTGGGGACATGTGTGTTTTGGGGACATATGTGGGGACTGTGTTTTCACTGTGTGGTGTGTTGTGTGTTTACACTACACTGATGATCAGTGAGTAAAAAGCTGTGAAAAGCAGCCCATACTCACTGATCATCAGCCGGCTGCAGCGTTCTGCTCTCCTCTTCTCAGCGGTGACTTCCGTGTGAGGAGAGGAGAGCCGATTGCCTAGCAACCGGCTGTTTGTTTACATCACATGACGGCCGTGATTGGACACGGCCGTCATGTGATCAGGAGGGCCAATCACAGAGCCCTCCTGCCGATCTGAGATGTGCCGTGTCCGGGTGACACGAGCACATCGGGATCGCGCCGCTGCGCGGGCGCACGCGCGCGCGATCCCGCTGCTCCTGAATGACGTTCCTGAACGTCCTATCAGGAGCAGGCGGCTCCCACCCGCCGTATATATACATTGGCCGGGTGGGAAGTGGTTAAGGAGCAGGTGGCTGCCATGTCCTTAAAGTGAGGAACCCCCTAAAAAAAAAATAAAAAAAATAAATAAAAAAAAGTCAGCAGCTACAAATACTGCAGCTGTTGGCTTTTAATAATTGGACACTTACCTGTCCCAGGGTCCAGCGATGCGGGGGAACGAAGCCCCCCCTCGTTCCCCGCTCCACTCGCGGCGCCGTCATGCATACTGTGGGCCCCCGGCTGTGGCTTCACAGCCGGGAACCCACTGCACATGTGCGAGCAGCGCAGGGTGCCGTGATACGCCGTACAGTCACCTGGGACACGTGACAGGTCCCAGGTGAATGTACGGCGTGATGGGAAGTGATGTCATCAGCCCGGGCAAGAAAGAAGGCAGACTACGAGGGACCGCCTAGCAACAGGTATTTAGAGGTGAGTAAATAATATTTTTTTTTGCCAATTATTTTTTATTTATTTTTTACGAATTTTAAGCAGCTTTTTATTTTTTGATGGCAACACCACTTTAACAACCGATGACTCATCAGCTGTCAGCAGAATTACCTGCTGACAGCTTAATGTAAACAAGACAATGACAGCATTAAAAAAAATAAAAATAAAATAAAAATAAAAAAACACACACACAACAGCGTGCCCCCCAATCCATACCAGACCCTTATCCAAGCATGCAGCCCAGAAGGTCAGGAAAGGGGAGGGACAAAGCGAGCAGGACCAGAAGATTTGCCCCCTTAATGACTAGGCCATTCTTTGCGATACAGCACTGTGTTACTTTAACTGACAATTGCGCGAGCATATTCACACATACTGACGTTGGTGGAAGACCATTGACTGCGGAAACCTTCCTGTGGACACAGCAGATCTGTTTGCTCTTTTAAGGATGTTCTTTCATGCCTCCCCAAGAGACTGGCCACTTCATGTCGACTGCATTAACATTCCTAGTAAGCAGATCTGCGTACATGGGAACCATAGCATAACCCTACAAAAATTATGGCCCACTGAGCCATGATAAGTATGACTCATGTCATTGGTAGCGGTGGGAATGTGCACACGATCGTATTCAGAGCCATGTAGTTAGTGTTCAAATAGGGGGCTGGCCATATGGCTCTGAACACGACCATCTGCACACGTCACTACTGGAATTTTATTTGAATATATACATGTGTGTGATTGGTTCTTTGAAAGAATACAAATGTCTGATTGGCTGATTCTGAAGCCACCATCTTCCTTTGTTATTCATGTTTACAGTATAAATAAAGCAGTAGATCATTTTATTGCAGGATTCTGCTAAGCTCAATGTGATACCAGTGTCTGTCTGTGTTACTTGGAGATATACAAGCGCACTTTTCCTGGCATTATATAAGGGAGCTGTATTTGTGCTTTTAAGTGCAAATAAATGATTTGCTTATAGAAAAAGCTTAAAATTTCAAGGACAAGATCCCCATTCTGCCTTTCCTCAATGCGACCGCGGGTTGCCGTCGAACATCAAGTCCACCCAACCCACAGGCACGTCCGCAACAGTGCCTGCACGAGCCGATGAACGATGATGGTGGTTCACACAGGAGAGCAGACCTGCCACAATGCAGCTGCAGCAGGTGGTCATTAAGTAGTTAAAACTAAACAAAAAGAAAGTCCCCCAGTGTAGATCCAGCATCAATCACACCATACGCTGCCACCACCATCCAATTCCTAAATACTTATTCAATTTGTGACATCATCAACCCAGCATGACCCATTCGATGGGGCCCCAAACTTGACTAATATCCAAAATCTGGACATTAAAAACAAAACCTCCCCAGATGTTACTGTGGTCACTTCCCTAACTAAACTCCGTACTGAACTCAAAGCCCTTGTACACAGGGTCGGACATTCCGACAAACAAATCTGTCGGATTTTGTCCAACTGATTTTGTCCGAAACTGTTGCATACATACAGTCGGACAAATTTGTCAGAAAAATCCGATCGTACTTAACGTGATGACGTTATTTCGTTAGGGGGGGGCTACGTTCAGGCTAGTAGCCAATAGCTTTGGTCTAGGAATTTGATCTGAGCATGCGTGTCACTTTGTCGGATCGGAATTCTCCACACATGATCAGACAAAGTCCAATCAGATCATGTTGTCAGAAAATTTTATAGCCCAGCTGGAAAACGTGGTCCTTCGGAGCCCACACACTGTCGGATTATCCGACAACACAGTCCGATCGGACATTGTCCATCAGAATGTCCAACTGTGTGTACAAGGGCAAAGAGTTGATGGTCCAGCAGCATGGTAAATACCTTCCATTCCTAAAGAACCGATATCTTGCCCAAAACAACAAATCAGGGAAACTCCTGGCTACTAGGTACAAAACGTTAAAAATTCACAAAGAAACTCATTATAAACTTGCATGCATTATATATTTTAAAATAATGCATGTTGGGGCGAACGGTTCCCCTTTTCCTGAACACCTGAATTTTCAACGAGTATTATCCCAGCCAAACACCCTTCAATGCACTGAGCGCTGTACAATGCATTCTGTGGGCAAAGCTTTGCTCAATCTGGGCGCAATGTAAGCTAGTTGTTAAGGAGAGGGGCCAGAAAGCTGGCCACGGCGTCCTTAACAACCAATGAGTCAGCTATCTATGGGTTTCCCCGCTGACAGCTAAAAAAAATAAAAATAAAAATAAAAGCCATCAATAGAAAAAATAAAAATGGTATACCAGGCCCTTATTTAGGCATGCAGCCTGGCAGGTCAGGAGGGGGGGGGGGAAGAGCAAGCAGCCCCCCTTCTGAACCATACCAGGCCTCAACATGGGGGGTGGTGGATTTGGGGCAGAGGGGGTTCTGCCCACCCACCCCAAAGCTCCTTGTCCCCATGTTGATAGGGACAAGGGTCTCTTCCCCACAACCGTGGGCTGTGGCGGTGGGGGACTGCAGGTTGTGTGGGTCCCATATATAGGTAAGGGCGGGGCCACCTGGCAACATTACCTGGTGGCCCCACCCTTGTGATGTAACTTGCCCAGCATGCACCAGTCCATGACATCAGAAGGGGCGTGTCAGGGCTGGGCTCAGCCCTTACTTCTCTGAGCTGGCTGCTCAGCTGTCGGCTAATTGCCAGCTCCTTTTTCTCCATAGTGACTCAGCTATTGATGATCTGCTCGTCAGTCCTGGCTACTTAAAGCCATCCAGCTCACTTCATCTCTGCCTTCACCTTTAGTCACATCTTATTGACTTTCTCCTATGTTCCTGAAGACTTGCTCGGCTGTTGTCCCTTCTGGCTCCTGATCCTGCTTATTGTATTACTACGTTGATCTCTGGCTCTCTGACATTGGCATTGGCTGACTACCCAATCTGGTTAATGAACTCTGGCTATGTGTTGACTACGCTTACTCTGTTTGCCTTTTTATTAGTATTAAACAAGTGTGATTAACTGTACTTCTGCCTCAGTCTGATTCATGGTTTCTGACAGTAGATGAAGGCCATGAATTCAGAAGATGCAGTCAGTCCACTTGTTGGTAATATTTTTTCCAGATTGGATGACCAGGATCACTGCATGGATCAGTTTGCCATGACGTTACAAACGCTCCTGAATCGCACAATGATTTACCGGCGACCCAGTTCAATGCAGAGGGTTTCTCAACCAGGTTGAGATATACTTTGAGATGCTGCCCCAGGCATTTCCCACGGACAGAAGCAAAGTAGGTTTCGTGATATCTTTGCTTTCTTAAAGAGCCTTGGCAAACCCTCTATGGAAGATGCAAAAACCTGTGGTCCTGTGTTATCCAGAATTTGTGGCTTGCTTCAAAAGGGTATTTGACGTTCCCGCATGCTCCGCTGCCAGGAGCCTCATATCCATCAGAGTACGAGAACTGTTGTGGATTACGCCATTGAAATCTGTACTCTGGCAGCAGAGGTTGCTTGGAACAGTGAGGCCCTTATGGCTGCTTTCTCTCATGGTCTCTCGGATAACATCAAGGATGAGATAGCAGCCTGAGATATACCCACTGAGCTGGAGAGGTTGATCACATTTGCCATCCTCATTGACTCCAGACTCAGAGAAAGACTCATTTAAGGAACGCTGGCGCAAGCCTCCTGTACATTTGTCTCCGAACTTTGCAGTCCCACTTTTGCCTCCCTCACCTCCCATGCCTCCTGGTACCGAGTCAGTCTGTGAAGATGAACCCATGCACTTGGGCTTCAAGCATCTCTCTGCGGATGAGAGAGCCCCTAGGAGGAGGGAGAGATTGTGCCTTTATTGGGGCCAGGCTGGTCACTATTTGAAATCTTGTCCTACCCATCTAGGGAATGCCCAAACCTTGAGGTCCTGTCACGGACAGAACATAGGTGGCATTTTGTCTCCAGTTTAGTAGAAAGATACGTCCCTGGTTTAGGATACAGGCTCTAATAGACTCTGTGCCTGCAGGCCTGTTCATTGATGCTGCCTTCGTATTGAAGCACACGATTCCACTGCAGCTGCATGACATTCCACTTGCCATTGAGGCTCTTGACGGGAGACCTATACAGCCTGACCGTGTGAATCATGAGACTGTTCCATTGTCCATGGCTGTAGGGGTTCCTAACCATGAGATAATCAAATTCCAAGTTATTTCCCCAGCTAAGTTTCCACTGGTTATTGGTTATCCTTGGTTACAGAGGCACAACCCTACTTTTGATTGGCTCCGTGCTGAGGTTCTCTCTTGGTCACCACAATGCAGTAAGTCATGCTTCCAGAAGGTAGCCAAGGTCCTGTGTACCTCTTCACTCTCCTCCCTGCTGCAAGAGTAATGCAATTTTAGCAATGTCTTTGACAAAGGTCAAGCCAGTACTTTGCCTCCATAAATTACAATGGTAAAGTGGCAATACAGTACAAAAAATCATGACAAAAATATCACAATATATAGCAAGCAATAACTTTCCAAAGTTCACTGTACACAAATTTTGAGTGGAAAGTTATTGCTTGCTATATATTGTGATATTTTTGTCATGATTTTTTGTACTGTATTGCCACTTTACCATTGTAATGTATTTTAATTGACATGTGTGTCTGTACTTTATGGCAATCAATAAAATCCTAAACTGTTCACTAACTTGTGCTGTTGCAACCACGTGCCTCACTTAAAGTCCCACTTTTCCCCTTGTTCTTCCCCTTTCCCCTTTCTTGTACAAGTTGAAAACTGTGTTTAATACCAGATCAGTTCATTATGAGTATCGTGTAATGCATTTTGGCCTTTGTAATGCTCTGGCAGTTTTCCAGGAGTTCATTAACGATGTCCTTTCAAAGTTCCTGGAGAGCCACTACACAGATGTTTGTCGTGTGCTTCAGAGACTAAGAGAGAACAATCTCTACTGTAAATTGAAAAAGTGCGAATTTCATTGTGAACAGATTAAATTCCTGGGCTATTAAGGTGCATGCACGGAAGCTCCTAAGATGGCCGTGATCCCTATAGAGCTCCATGCCACCATGGCCCTGCTAATGCCCGCTACAGCCTCCAGAACACCGGCAAGCCACACCTGGATGCCTAAGCAGGGGAACACCCCGGGAACCCACGGATGTCAGCGGCCAGTTAAAACAGGCCCGCTCAGCTATGCTAAAATGAAGGGAGAAACTCGGCAAAGGCAGCTGATGAGTGCATAGCGGACCAGGACGTGGCTCCCCTGTCCTCTCCAGATACAGCAAGATCCCCACTGACCATGGTGCCCTCTCCCACATCCACTGAATCCCTGCTGGGGAGATCGTTACCAGGGATCCCCACAACCCCTATGCATGATCCTTTTTCAGGCCGGGAAGCCTGTGTCAACGCTCCAGCCCCCACTGACTTCCCATCTACGATAGCTGCCTTCTCACAGTTGCTGTCCAGGGTTCTAGCACAGAATGCAGCCCATATCACCTCATCCATTCATGTGGATTTGCAGCAGCTGGGGCTGAGGATAAATGTCATAGAAAAAGAGGCTAATCAGTCTGTTGCTAGAATAAATCAAAATTCAGCCAGCATCCAAGACATGCAGGAGCAACTGGAAACTACCTTTTCAAAGATTGATGACCTGGAGAACAGGTTCAGACGGTACAATTTCAGGATACGTGAACTCCCTGAATCTGTGAAAGACATCCAGTAAGCAGTCAAGGCCCTTGTCACGGTCCTCATCCCAGACATTGCTGATCACCACCTGGATATAGACAGAGCTCATAGGGCATTACAGCCCCCCCGCTCCAACGGACTTCCCAGGGACATTATAGTCAAACCTCATTTTTATTCTTGAAGGAGGAGGTGATGAGGAAATCAAGAGATTCTTCGGCTCTCACTTTACTGGGTCATGCAGTCCAGATGTTTGCTGACCTCTCACCCTACACCATGCAAAAAAGAAGAAGATCGCTTAAACCACTACTCCAAGTCCTACAACAGAAGGAGATAGCGTACAGATGGTTGTTCCCTCTCCCCTTGAATTTTTGTTATCACAATAAAGGATATGGCTTCTCATCCTTTGTGAAGGGCAAATGCCTACTTGTTCACCTTGGCCTACTCTCCCAGGAACATCTTCCCTTTCCACCCAACAAAGGACCCTCCTCATCATCAAAACGACCACCTCCTGTTAGCCCCCTGCAGCCCAACTGGCTGTTGCAACACTCCAAGAGTTCTAACAATGCATTGCCGACATGACTGACTGGTCTGCCCACTTCCCTAACCCAGGGCCCTGGCTTAGGATTCCCCTTCTCACTCGATCCAGGCTATACCCCATACCCCTTGGAGATCCGCTCTTCCCTGGTGCACACCTCCCTAGAGTCTTAGTGGTCTCTCCTCCCTTATTTTGGGCGGCAGAACGACAAGATAGATGCCTCTTCTGGGAGTAGGTTGGGGCAGCGGGGCCAAGTCAAGTAGCCCAGGAGTGAGACTTTAATTGTTCCTAGTTTCAGAGTTGCTTCTTTAATTATATCTGTTTCTCCCATATTATATGTGATGCTCTCCAAAAACTTATGCAGAGTCTTGTAGTGTTCCCTTCAAGATGTCACTTGCCTCTGGGCCCACATATTCTATTCAGCTTCTTCTGAATATCGGGTATTCTCAAGCTGGACCATAAGGTCAGGAGGGGGGATCCCAAGGTGGGCTTTGAGGCAATTTATTTTCCCCACTCGGGACCGATCTCTCCCGGGGTCTCCCGTTGACTATGGGGGATGCTCGGGGGAGCGACCTGGGGTGGAGAGTCACGGTGTGGGATTTTGATTTACATATTACTCATTTAAAGGGTGTTCTGTTTATTTTGTAATGTCACTGTTTATTACTAGCGGAAGGACCGTGGTGGGTCAAGTTCTCTCTGGGAGGAATAGGAGACTGACTCGGAGCACTCCTGATCTTTCAGGTTATGAGGAGGGTCCTGGCAGGTCCGCACCCACCCTGAGGGGGGGGAAGGAGGGCCTGGGGGCCCCATATTACCATGCTTTTTCAGCCAATACCAATTGCTGCAATCCTTACGCTTAATCATTTTTCTTTTTCTTCTCTTTCTTTCCTTCGTTCTCCCTTTTCTACTTCCTTTCAGGTGCACCCGGAATTTCCAAACTATCCGATCCAGGGCCAGGGTGTTGGTTCATCCTCTGGAATGGTCACGCCTTTCGAGATCAGCGATGAGAGAAGGTAAGATCTATACCGGGCTTGAGATACTCTCCCCCTTGATCTATGGCTGACATACAACCCCCATCCACCATTTTCAAAATTATCACTCACAACATGCAGGGTCTCAATTCCCTGATCAAACCGCAGGAAAATATTCCAAATGTATCAAGACATGAAGGCTGACATTCTCTTCTTACAAGAGACACACTTCCCTGCCACCTATAGACCCTCCTTTTTACACCAGCACTACCCACAATTCTTTTTGGCCTCTGCAGATAACAAGACTAAGGGCGTAGCCATTTGCTTCTCCAAACACATCAAATTATGCCACACAGAGGTAGTCACAGATCCCCTAGGTCGATCCATCCTAGTTTTGGGTGCCATAGATGGGGAAACCTATACCTTCATATCGTACTACGCCCCCAAAAAGGGCCAACAACAATTTTTTGACTCACTGCTACACACTCTTCAAGGACATTTCAAGGGCATGGTCTTCACGGGAGGGGACTCCAATGTGGCATTTGATTTCTCCATAGACAAAACGGTGTAAGGGAAATCCAGATCCAAACGCCCCTTGAAACAGAGCGCAACAATAGGCCACCTACTGCATGAGGCAGGTTTGGTGGACCTATGGAGAGAGCTCAATCCATGCGCAAAAGATTATACACACTTTTCAGCTCCCCACAACTCCTATGCCAGGATAGACCACATTGTCACACAATCCAAAATTGGTCCTATTGACCCTTTCATCCAAAATTAAGGATAGCCCCCTCTCAGACCACTCTATCGTAACTCTAGTCATGAATCGGTCCATGTGGCGCCTCAACGAGGCCCTTCTGAGGGACCTGTTTCAGTGTACACTGATAGAACAGTACATACAAGAGTACTTTAATGAAAAAAACAACAATGAAGTGTCCCCTGCCACTCTGTGGGCCTCCCACAAACGGTCCTCAGAGGGAAGCTCATTCAGCTTTCCTCTAAAATCAAGAAGGAACATCAGGCAGACCTATAGAAGCGGACCAAGGAATACCAATCTCTAGCTAAGGCCCACAAGCGCAACCCCACGCCAGCGACTTTAGCACAGATGGATACGGCTTGAGCTCAACTCAACCCATCACTCAGATGGTCTGGGGCAAAATTTTACTCCCAACAGGACAAAATTGGATCCAGACTTGCTACTAAACTGACTCCCAAAAAAACAAAACAAAAAAAAATTGCACGCTAGCCTTTCCAAAGATTAGATCCCCAACCGGAGACCTGACCCAACACCCTACCAAAATTATGGACTTTCTTGAAGTTCTACTCTAAATAATATAAACCTGACCCTCTGCCCTCTCCTGCACACAAGAGTAACTTCCTCCATTCACTCCCTGTCCCATCAATAGCCCAAGGCCACAGGGAACTCCTAGAGGACCCCTTTACCTGGGCTCCTCTCCTGGGCCAGACGGTTTCTACACAAGATATTACAAAAAATGTGGCCAATGTCTAGCACCTTATCTGACGCGGTTCTTCAACGCTCTCAGGGATGGAGCCCCCTTAGAGAGAGGCCTTAACTCTGCTTATATCACTGTCATCCCCAAGCCAGGGAAAGATGCAAGCGAGGTCGGCAACTATCGCCCAGTCTCGCTCATCAATAATGATCTGAGTATAATGACTAAGATATTGGCAAGTTTTATTGCAACATACATACACAGATCAGGTGGGTTTCATCCCTGGGAGACAGGTCCCGGACCAAATCAGGAGAGCTGTTGAGGTTATATCTTTGCTTAACTCCCACTAGGATGGTGGTCCACCTCAGAAGGGGCACGTCCTTTCACTAGACCTCCATAAGGCATTCTACTCAGTAGCCTGGACATACATTTATGAGTTGCTGGAGAAATGGGGTTTTGGACCAAACTTCCTAGGTATAATTCACTCGCTATACTTGACACCTAATGCACAAGTGTGCTTACTAGGCAGATACTTGGACACCTTTGACGTTGGCAGGGGGGATCAGACAGGGATTGTCCCCCCTCATCTTTGCGATGGCCATGGAAATGCTGGCTATCAAGATTCGGATCAATGCAGACATCAAGGGGGTAACATGCTGTGATCAGTAACATAAGGGCGCATTATTTGCAGATGACCTCCTCCTTTTCATCCCCTCCCCCGCACATCCACTCCAACTGTGTATAAAGTCCTCAGGGACTTTGGATGGATTTCAGGCCTGAGGCCGCGTACACACGCGGGGACTGTTCGCTCAACTTTGTCCGCTGAACCGTGTTTCAGCGGACAGTCCGCTCGTGTGTGGGCTTTCAGCGGACAGTTTCAGCGAACAGTCTGCTGAACAAGGTTTTTCGGAATTTCCGAAAAACTGTCCGCTGAAACCTTGTTTCAGCGAACAGTCCCCTCGTGTGTAGGCTTGTTCGTCAAACAAAGTTCCGCGCATGCTCAGAAAGAATTTATACGCCGAAGGTTGCATTGCAGTGTATAGGACGTCGTTTTCTAGTCCCGTCGTACGTGCCGTTCACGTCATCGCGCACGGTTTCAGCAAACTGTTTGTTCGTCGTGTGTGGCCATGTCCGTCCATGCTAATTTTGAGCGGACTGTCCGCTGAAACTGTTTGACGAACAAAGTTGAGCGAACAGTCCCCGCGTGTGTACGCGGCCTGACGGTTAAGATAAGTCCATAGCCCTGAATGTCTCTGTCCCCCCTGGACATCATCACCCAGCTACAAAACAGCTTTACCCTTACTTGGGCAACAGACGCTATTCCATATTTGGGGGATCAGGCTCACTAACAAGATTAACAATCTTTTTCCAGCGAACTACTCCCCCATGGTGCGTAGGTGTAGTGAGGACCTGGAGAGGTGGTCGAAATGCGGTCTATCCTGGCTGTGCAGAGTCAACACAGTTAAAATTACCCTTCTCCTACTTATGCTATATCTGTTTAATCTCTCCCGATCCCTATAAAGAAACAATTCCTTCTAAAACTACAGTCACAAATAGTATGATTCGTCTGGGGGAATAAAGGCCATACGTGTACCAAGGAGGTTCTATACAGGCTTAAAACACAGGGAGGGGTAGGTCTTCCAAAGCCGCGCTTGTACTACCAAGCCGCCCAGCTCACCCAAATTTCAATAGTGTACCTTAGGGGTCCTAAACCAGACTGTCTCTCAAAGGAAAGAACAGCAGTCCCTTTAAATATGATAGACTACCTCCTGTGGAGCGACACAAAAACAAGACCGCCTATTATGTCTCCTACCCTCTCCCACTCGGTGGCACTGTGCACTACGCTTCACAAACAACATTCATTGGCATCTACATTGCGCCCCCTGTCCCATATCTTCCACAATCCGATGTTTCCTCCAGGCCTGAACATTCAAGCGTTCCTCTGGTGGACTAACAAAGGCTTGTTTCGCATTGGTCACTTCCTGTCCCCGTCGGGCCCTTTAGGGCTGCGTCACTGTAGATCGAACCTAGAAATGCCTGACTCAGAAGTGTTCAGATTTTCCCCAACTTGATCACTTCCTCAATTCTATTTTGATGGTTAAGAGTGACCCACCCAAAATGACCCCTTATGAACGATGGTGCTCTAACATTAGGGATCAGAGGTATCAACTTAATCTACTCCTCCCTGGCAGATAAGGACAGCATTCCACCATACTCCTGGGCCTGGGAAATAGATACGGACACTCATGGGAACCCGCTGTCTGGTACCAAGCATTCCAATGCTCCCATAAATTCTTAATGTCTCCCTGATTGAAGCCAACATCAAACTTATAACCAGGTGGTATTATGTCCCCTCAAAGCTGGCAAGGATCTGCAAGGGGGTGCGATGAAGGGCACAATGTTCCACATCTGGTGGTCTTGTCCCTAAATTAGGTCCTACTGGAAAAAGGTGTTCCACACCCTGAGGAAGATAACGGGCTCCACGTTTTCCCCAGATCCCACCATATAGCCCTCTTAAACCACAAAATCCCTTCGATCCCAAGTACCCTTCAAACTCCAACGTTCTATATTCTCTTGGGAGCAAAATAAAACCTGCAAGGTCGTGTAAAACACCCTCAGTACCCTTCAGTGGGGCTGTGAGAAAAATTTCCTGGGTGATGGAGTAAGAACAACTAGTAGATAAACTGCAGGACAAAAGGGTAAAATGGAAAGCTATTTTGGGAACCCTGGGCCTCTTATTGAACAGATAACTAGTTGCACCTGGAACTCCACCCCTCCTCTTCTCCCTCCCTCCTCTTTCTCTCTTGGGGACACTCTGCTCCCACTTTCCTCTATGTATGAGTAGGGGAAGTCACGCCCCGAACTGGTGCAGCACATAGGACTCTAAACAGACTAGATACCCAAGCAATTTCCTGTGACTGCATTCCAAAACTACCTTATTGGATCGCCCCTCTGTGGAGCTTGATGAAGAGACTGACCAGGCTAGCTAGGAGGCCAGACAGTTGCAGTTCTGGGGACGGGGGGGGGGGGCACAGGGCCTGGGGGAGGTTAGCACCACCACAGTGTGATCCCAAGGGGGTGGTGAGCTTGACAAATCCCGGCACGGGGGGCCAACCTCCGCTAGTGTTCCCTACAGAACTACTCAGAAAGGGTTGTAGGTAACACATGGTGAGACCCCATGGAATGGTCCCTTGAAAGTGGGGATCCCATCCCATTAAAGGAACTGACCCCACTGTAATATGGGGACCACTAGCTTACAAATAGATGGTTTGTGTTAAGAACTTCTCAATCACTGCAAGCGACAGTTCCTATCTTGCTCATAATTTCTTATGTTGTTCTATAACTTTAAATGCAAGCTGTGCTGGCCGATGATAAGTTTGTTATTGAATGTTATACTTTTCATTAAAAAAATCTCAATAAAAATATTGAAAGCAAATTCCTGGGCTATGCCATTTACTCTGCTGGTTTTTCGATTGACCCAGAGAAATTTTCAGTGGTCCTACAGTGGCCTCGACCCGTGGGTTTATATCCACTGCAGTGCTTTTTTGGCTTTGCCAACTATTATCGGAAGTTTATTCGTAACTTCTCGTCTCTGGTCAAGCCCCTGACTGATATGACTAGGAAAGACGGCAACCCACAGAGTTGGTCTCCTTTACATTAAGGCCTTTGAGAGTCTCAAGGCTGCCTTTGTTTCTGCGCCGGTGTTGACACACCCTGATCCTATGTTGCCTTTTATCCTAGAAGTTGATGCTTCTGAGACTGGAGTTGGCACCCTTCTGTCTCAATGTCATGACTCTGAGTGCGCTATGCATCCGTGTGGCTACTTTTCCAATAAATTGTTACCAGCAGAGTGCAATTACGAGATTGGTGACAGAGAGCTGTTGCCGATCATTTTAGCCCTGAAAGAATGGAGACATCTCCTTGAAGGTACCACTGTGCCGGTTCTCATTCTTACTGACCATAAGAATCTCACATTCTTGTCTGAGGCTAAACACCTCTCTCCCAGAAGGGTGCGATGGGCTCTTTTCTTCTCGAGTTTTAACTACATTGTCTCATTCTTACCCGGTACTAAGGGCTGACGCCTTGTCACGACAATTTTCCTCCACTTCCAAGATGGAGTCGGTTCTGGTTCCTGTGATTCCTCCTGATCGTATTCTGGCTACGGTTCGCACTACTTCTCCTTAGGGTGACAAAATTCTTGCTACTTAGGTCCGTGCTCCTCCTGAGAAACCTTGTGATCGCTGCTCTGTTCCGAGAGTCTCCATACTGCTGTGCTCCAGACTTACCATTCTTCCAAGGCTGCTGGCCACCCTGGGAAGAATCAACTCTTTTGGGCTATTTCCCAACAATTCTGGTGGCCTATTTTATGTGCTGATGTAACCGCCTTTGTAGCTGACTGTTCCGTGTGTGCTCAGAGTAAGACTCCACGACACCTTCCAGTGGGCCTCCTACAACCCATACCCAATGGAGAGAGGCCCTGGACCCACCTGTCTATGGATTTCATTGTGGAGTTACCTGACTCCCAGGGCAACACAGTTATCCTTATGGTGGTTGACCAATTCTTGAAAATTTTGCACTGTATTTCACTCAAGAAGCTGCCCACTTCTAAGGAACTGGCTTCTATTTTTGCTTGGGAGATCTTCTGCTTACATGGGCTACCGAAGGTGATGGTCTCAGACATGGGTAGTCAGTTTGTCTCCCGGTGAGCCTTTTATGCACAGTTGGGTATTCAGCTTGCTTTCTCCTCTGCATATTGCCTGCAGTCTAATGGAGCCACAGAACGAGCCAATCAGTCCTTGGAGCAATTCCTACGTTGCTATATTTCTGACCATCAACTGGTCAGACTTATTACCATGGACAGAGTTTGCTCACAATAGTGTCTTGAATTCAGCTTCCCGTTTGTCCCTGTTTATGGCGAACTATGGTTTTCGTGTTGCCTGCCTTGTTTGTTCCGCAGAGTATTCCTGCATTAGAGGAGCATGTCCGTGGCCTTTGTTCCACTTGGGCACAAGTCCAGGAGGCTTTGCAATATGCTAATGATAGGTACAAATTCCATGCTGACCGCAGACGCCTGCCTGCGCCTTCCTACCAGGTTGGGGACAGAGTCTGGCTGTCGTCTCACAACCTCTGACTTTGTGTTCCTTCTTTGAAGTTTGCACCTTGGTTTATTGGGCCTTAGTGTATCCTTCGCAGGATTAACCCAGTGGCTTACGTGTTGGACCTTCCTCCTAGTTTGCGCATCCCTAATGTGTTTCATGTCTCCTTATTGAAACCTTTGGTCTGCAACCGCTTTACCACCTCGGTGCCAGTTCCTCACCCTATACAGAACCATGAGGATTATGAAGTACAATGCATTGTTGACTCCCATAGGTTCTGTGGGCGCATACAGTACCTGGTGCATTGAAAGGGGTACGGTCCGGGGGAATGCTCTTGGGTCTCATCTGCGGAGGTACATGCCCCTGTCCTCCTCCGTGATTTCCAAAGACATTTTCCTCTCAAGCCTGGTGGTCCTCGGGGGTTGGGGTCATTGAAGAGGGGTACTGTCAGGCCTGGGCTCAGCTCTTCCTTCTCAGAGCTGGCTGCTCAGCTGTCGGCTAATTGCCAGCTCCTTTCTCTACACAGTGACTCAGCTGTTGATCATCTGCTCATCAGTTCTGGCTACTTAAAGCCGTCCAGCTCACTTCATGTCTGCCTTCGCCTTTGGTCACATCTCAGAGACTTTCTCCTGCATTCCTGTTGAAGACTTGCTCGGCTGACGTCCCTTCTGGCTCCTGATCCTGCTTGCTGTACTACTATGTTGATCTATGGCTCTCTGATATTGGCATTGGCTGACTACCCGATCTGGCTACTTAACTCTCGCTATGTATTGACTACGCTTACTCTGTTTACCTTTTTATTATTATTAAACAAGAGTGATTAAGTGTACTTCTGTCTCAGTCTGATTCATGGTTTCTGACAGGGCGGTGCCACTGTGTGATGTAGCCAGGTGACCCCACCCCTTCCTATATAAGAAATGTCAAAGTGTAGAGCATGCATTTGGAGGGAGGCCATCCTAGGAGGTGGAACCTTTTAGTTTTTTTGGATTTTATTGATTTTTCGGGTCGACAGGCGGCGTGATTGACAAGGGATTTACATTGAGGGACACTTTTATATATTTTATTTTTTAATAAATGAATTGTCGAAAACTTGTCTCTTGTGTTTATTACTTTGTGACACTTTTTTGGTGAATGGGTAGGGGTACGATATGGGGGGCCCTTGTTGAAGGGGGCTTCCAGATTCCATTAAGCCCCCATCCACAGACCTCTACAGTTGTGGGGAAGAGACCCTTGTCCCCATTGGGGAAGCTGGTGTGGGGTGTCTAAGTAAACCACGTGGGTTTTGGGGCTATCTAGGGAACCCACGTGGGTTGTGGGCTATCTAGGGAAGCCACATGGGTTGTGGAGCTATCTAGGGAAGCCACGTGGCTTGTGGGGTATCTAGGGAAGTAGGGTAAGGGGGTGATGCTCAGCTACTACACTTTCTCAGCAAGTTAAAGGTGGAGTTCTCCTTTACATAATAAATAGACATCTCTTCTGATGTAGTTTATGCCCCGCCCATCCCAATGTTCCCGTCTCTCTTACCTTCTCTATGGAAAAGTTGGAGTCTGTAGATCTCTTCTTCACACCTCAGGAAATTTTTCTAGACCCGACTTCCTGGAACATCGTATTTCATCTTCCACCATCGCAGAACTTCTCATTTCTATGTCACTTCTCTATTTAAACACACTTTCCTACTTCCTCATTTATGAGAGGGGTGTGGCTGCAGAGTGGAGCTCCACCGATGACAGGAAGCATGTGGCCTCCACTCCACTTCTTTTTTTTTACAACTTTATTGTGAATCTCTGCAGAAGGAGCTCCACTGTAGACAGGAAACATGTGGCCTCCACATCCTGTGGAGCTCCAGTGACTGCAGTCTGCAGCACATACTTTCCATTTTGTTGGGATTTGCAGAAATAAAAGATTTTTGGGAGGTTTTCTACTCTCTGTCCTTAAATTAACTTTATAAACTGGATTTGTAAAAGTGATTGTCTAACATTTACCAATTTCTATTTTTGGTGATGATGGAATTTCATGTTTATGTTGGAAGAAGAATACAATCCATGTCTCTAATCACAATCTCATTGTCCTTGTTTGCTCCACCTTCATCCCAACTAGGGATGAGCTTCCAATTCGAGTCGAACTCATGTTCGACTCGAACATTGCCTGTTCGCCTGTTCGGTGAACAGTGAACAATTTGAGGTGTTTGCGGCAAATTCAAAAAGCCGGGAACACCCAGTACAAGTCTATGGGAGAAATCTAAAGTGCTAATTTTAAAGGCTAATATGCAAGTTATTGTCCTAAAAGGTGTTTGGGAACCTGGGTCCTGCCCCAGGGGACATGGATCAATGCAAAAAAAGTTTCAAAAACTGCAGTTTTTTCGGGAGCAGTGATTTTTATAATGTTTAAAGTGAAACAATAAAAGTGTAATATTCCTTTAAATTTTGTACCTGGGGGGTGTCTATAGTATGCCTGTGAATGGGCGCATGTTTCCCGTGCTTAGAACTGTCCCTGCACAAAGTGTAATTTCTGCAGGAAAAAAAGTCTTTTAAAATCACTTGCGGCTATAATGAATTGTCGGCTCCTGTAATACAGAGAACACTCATTGAAAGTCATTGATAAAAAAAAAAAGTGTGGAGTTCCCCCAAATTAAATTACCAGGCCCTTCAGGTATGGATATTAAGGGGGACCCCACTTCAAATAAAAAAAAAAAAATTGACGTAGGCTTCCCCCTAAATATCCATACCATACCCTTCAGGTCTGGTATGGATATTAAGGGGAACCCCGCGTCAAATTAAAAAAAAAATTATGTGGGGTCCCCTAAAAATCCATACCAGACCCTTTATCCGAGCACATAACCTGGCAGGCCACAGGAAAAGATGGGGGGACGAGAGAGCGCCCCCCCGAACCGTACCAGGCCACATGCCCTCAACATTGGGAGGATGCTTTGGGGGTCTGCAACCCCTCAAAGCACCATGTTCCCATGTTGATGAGCACAAGGGCCTCATCCCCACAACCCTGGCCGGTGGTTGTGGGGGTCTGCGGGCCGGGGGGCTTATCAGAATCTGGAAGCCCCCTTTAACAAGGGAACCCCCAGATCCTGCCCCCCGTTTGAAATGGTAAGGGGGTACAAAAGTACCCCTAACATTTCACAAAGAAAGTGTAAAAATAGTTAAATAAGACAAACACACTTTTGAAAAATTCCTTTATTAAAAAAAATAATAAAAAGATTCCAGCGGTCGTAATCCACTCTTGCTATCCAGCGGCGGATGATCATCTCTCTGGGGTCCAGCGATGGCTGATCTGATCCAGCGACGGGTGATTTTCAGTCCAGCGCAGTCCATCCATGCATCCATCTTCTGTCTCCACTGTCGGAGACACTGACGTTTCTTAACGCAGGTTTCTGTTACATCAGAGGGGGGGCGGGGGCACCCATACATCATTGGGGAAGCCCTGGCTTCCCTCACTAGTGTCAGAGGGGGCGGGGTCAGGTGACGGGTGGCCCTGCCCTCCTAATATAAGAAATGTCAGACGCTGGGTTCCCCTTAATATCCATACCAGACCTGAAGGGCCTGGTAATTTAATTTTAATACATTTTTTTTTTATCAATGACTTTCAATGAGTGTTCTCTGTATTGCGGGAGCCGACAATTCATTATAGCCGCAAGTGATTTTAAAAGACTTTTTAAGCACGGGAAACATGCGCCCCTTCACAGGCATACTATAGAAACCCCCCCAGGTATGAAATTTAAAGGAATATTACACTTTTATTGTTTAACTTTAATTATTATTACAATCACTGCTCCCGAAAAAACTGCAGTTTTTAAAACTTTTATTTGCATTGATCCATGTCCCCTGGGGCAGGACCCAGGTCCCCAAACACTTTTTAGGACAGTAACTTGCATATTAGCCTTTAAAATTAGCACTTTAGATTTTGAACGTTCGAGTCTCATAGATTTTAATAGGGTTCTAAAGTTCATATGAAGTTTAGATCTGTTTGCAGGTTCTGGTGTGAACCGAACAGGGGGGTGTTTGGCTCATCCTTAATCCCAACTATCAGGACCAAGACTGAGACACACATCCATCTCCACACACACAATGAATGAATGAATGAAATACTTATATAGCGCACAATGCGAACTGAATCGCCTCTAGGCGCTGTGGCAAGCTTTGATCATCTGCTAAAAGAGGAAGGTCTTGAGTTTTTTCCTAAAAGCCAGGTGATTTTCTTCCAGGCGGATGTTGATTGGTAGAGCATTCCATAGCCGAGGCCCTTGGACAGCGAATCTCCGATCACCCTTGGATTTATACCGGGCTTTGGGCACGAGGAGGAGGTTTTTGTTGGCTGATCGAAGACTGCGGTTTGGTGTGTAATGATTTATTTTCTCCATTAGGTATTGCGGAGCTTCTCTATGCACGCATTTGTGGGTGAGGCAAAGGGTCTCACAATGTTTTATGGTTTAATGGAATGTCGGCATTAAACCTCCATCTTCCTGAAAATCATATATATGTTCTGGTGCAAATATTATCCACTTACCGACCACCCGGCCGCATTGTACTTAGGACGGGGGGAGCTGTACTGAGGACGGGGGGCTGTACTGAGGACGGGGGGTGTTGTACTGAGGACGGGGGTGCTGTACTGAGGATGAGGGTGCTGTACTCAGTAGTGATGGACGAACTTCCGACGGGACGTTCCTCGAACGCGTACCGTGAACGCGGCCGATAGTTCGCGAACCTGAACGTTCGCGGCGGGCCCCATTGACTTCAATGGGAGGCGACCGTCGCAAACCTACAGGTCAAATTTGCAGCCACAGAATAATTAATAGCTGTGCAAACATAGTCCCACCACATGGCCAATGACATAACACATGTATGAGGTGAATCTGGGATCGACAACTACAAGCATTCTTTTTTTATATGGGAAAGGCAATGGAGAAGAGGGAAGGTCAGGGACCAGGGTAGGCAAAGAAGAGGGTGCAGGAGATGATCACCAGCAGCGTGACATACAGCAATGACACCTGCACCGTGATAGAGTCATCTGACAGCAGCACCGTGATAGAGAGCACTGACATCAGCAGCGTGACATACAGCAATGACACCTGCACCGTGATAGAGTCATCTGACAGCAGCGCCGTGATAGAGAGCACTGACATCAGCAGCGTGACATAAAGCAATGACACCAGCACCGTGATATACAGCACTGACAGCAGCACCGTGACATAAAGCCCTCACACCAGCACCGTGATATACAGCACTGACAGCAGCACCGTGATAGAGAGCACTGACATCAGCAGCGTGACATAAAGCACTCACACCAGCACCATGATATACAGCACTGACAGCAGCACCATGATAGAGAGCACTGACATCAGCAGCGTGACATAAAGCACTCACACCAGCACCGTGATATACAGCACTGACAGCAGCACCGTGACAGAGAGCACTGACATCAGCACCGTGATATAGAGCACTGACACCTGCACCGTAAGCAGCCCCAGGAGGAAGTCAGCATAGCACAGGGATGGTGGGAGCCCCTCATAATAAGCAGCCCCAGGAGTAAGTCAGCACAGCACAGGGATGGTGGGAGCCCCTCATAATGAGCATAGCACATGGATGGTGGGAGCACCTCAAAATATGCACGGCAGAGGTACAGCCCCAGGAGGAAGTCAGCACAGCACAGGGATGGTGGGATCCCCTCATAATATGCACAGCAGAGGTACAGCCCCAGGAGGATGTCAGCACAGCACAGGGATGGTGGGAGCCCCTCATAATAAGCAGCTCCAGTAGAAATATGACACCGCTCAACCTCTTCAAAGAGGAGGGTATGGGCATATAGTACGGTGTGTTTTTTTTGGACAAGGAAGTGAGCCAAATGAAGAAAGAAGGTCTCTGTGCTCGATTAAAAAAATTGTTTATAGACATATACATGGTCTACTGGTCACATGTGTTGAATTCCTCCGAGATCCATGCCTCATTCATTTTTAGAAATGTGAGGTAGTTAACAATGTCGTGAGCTAGGCGAGTACGCTTATCGGTCATGATCCCCCCTGCTGCGCTGAACGTCCTTTCGGACAGGACACTGGATGAGGGGCAAGTCAACAGTTCCATTGCAAATTGGGCAAGCTCTGGCCAGAGGTCAAGCCTGCCCACCCAGTAGTCCAGGGGTTCATCACTCCTCAGAGCGTCCACATCGGCTGTTAACCCGATGTAGTCGGACACCTGACGGTCTAGGTGTTCCCTGATGCTGGATCCGGATGACACCTGTCGATGGGTCGGCTGAAAGAATGACCTCATATCCGAAGTCACCAACACATCTTCAAACCGGCCTCTTCTTGCAGGCACTGTTGGATTGGTACCCGCAACTCCTTCTCTGGGAGTGGGAATTGCTCCTCTGCCAGCGCACGCAAAAGCAGAATGCAGCATTTCTCGAAGCAAGGCCTGGAAGTGCTGCATTCTGACAGCCCTCTGTGACGGCGGTAACATTTCCACCATTTTGTGTTTGTACCGGGGGTCTAAGTACGTTGCCACCCAGTACTGGTCCTTGACCCTTATGCTTTTTATACGGGGTCCCTATTAAAACACTGGAGCATGAAGGCCCCCATTTGCACTAAACTGGAAGCGGTGTGATGGCTTGGCTCCTGCTCATCATCCAGGATAATGTCGTCCTCTTCATTCTCCTCTCCCCATCCACGCACAACAGAGATCCCAGAAAGGTTTAAAGCATGCTTTTCTTGCTCCTCCTCATCCGCCCCGGCACCATCCTCCTCTGACTCCTCTTCAGACTCCTGTTGTTGACTTGTCTCAGATAGAGTAGCCCCCCCTGGGAATTCATCCAGCATTGCGACTTCCTCATCTTCCCGCTCCTGGTCCTCCACAGCTTGATCAATGACACGATGCAATGCACGCTCCATAAAGAAGGCATAAGGTCACTGATGGCGCCATGGCTGCGACTGACCAGTTTGGTGATCTCCTCAAATGGGCGCAGAAGTCTGCATGCGCCGCGCATGAGCAGCCACTGCTGCAGAGTTCATACAGGTAGACGTTGACTGAACGTTTCTGCTGGAGCAGCCTATCAAGCATATAGAAGGTTGAGTTCCATCGCGTCGGGCAATCGCAAATAAGACGTCTGACCGGCAGATTGTGTCGCCGCTGAATGTCAGCAAGGCGAGCCATGGCCGTGTAAGATCTTCTGAAATGGGCCGAGATTTTCCTTGCCTGCCGCAAGATGTCCTGGACCCCAGGGTATTTGACAACGAATCGCTGCACGACTAAGTTTAAGACGTGTGCCATGCATGGCACGTGCGTGATTTTGCCCTGTTTCAATGCGCTAAGCAGATTGGCACCGTTGTCACACACCACTTTACCAACTGTCAAATTGAGCGGTGTTAGCCACTGATCTGCCTGTGAACGCAAAGCTGAAAGGAGTGCCGGGCCAGTGTGGCTCTTGGCTTCCAGGCACAACAGACGCAGCACGGCATGGCAACGTCTCACCTGGCATGTCGAATAGGTTCTGGGGAGCTTGGGCGGCGCAGTGGAAGAGACGCTAGCAGCGGAAAAGGAGGAGTCAGCTGAGGAGGAGAGGGAGGAGGATGGAGTAGGAGGAGGAGGAGAAGAAGAGTCAGGCCTGCATGCAATCCATGGCGGTAAAACCAAATCTACACGGGTGCCACAGGTTACATGCTTGACGGCCGTCAGAAGGTTCACCCAGTGGGCAGTAAAAGTGATATACCTTCCCTGCCTGTGTTTGCTAGACCACGTGTCTGTGGTCAGATGTATCTTGGCACTGACACTGTGTGCCAGAGATACATTCACTTGCCGCTAAACATGGCCATATAGCTCTGGGATGCCCTTCTCTGAGAAATACTTCCTTCCTGGGACCTTCCATTGTGGTGTTCCAATGGCCACAAATTTGCGAAAGGCCTCCGAGTCCACCAGTTTATATGGCAGTAGTTGGCGGGCTATGAGTTCTGACAAGCCAGCTGTCAACTGTTGGGCAAGAGGGTTATCCGGCATCATCATTTTTTTACGCTTGAACATTAGGCCCACGGAAGCCTGCCTTTTTGCAGAAAAATGTGAGCTTGGCGTGATGGAAGGTGGAGTGGAGGACAATTGTGAGGAGAGAGGAGAAGGAGAAGTAGAAGACGAGGCTGGACAGTGAGAGCCTGTAGTGTGGCTTTGTGTGTTCCGTTGCTCCCACTCGGCTCGGTGATGGCTGCCCATGTACCTTCTTAAGGCGGTCGTCCCTAGGTGAGTGTTGGGCTTACCGCGACTAATGCGTTGACTGCAAAGATTGCAGATGGCAACGCTATTGTCAGCAGCGGACAAGTTAAAAAAAGCCCACACTGCGGAGCCATGTGCCAGTGTCCTGGGAGCACCAGATGTGACCGTACATGGTCGATGACTCGCTCCTGATACATTTGCAGTCTGCTTTGTCCCTCCTGTGCAATGTAAGTTATTCCTGCTTCTCCTCCCTATCTGCTGGTCCATATCTCCCTCTGAACTCCCCTCCTCTTCCTCTCTTGTGGGTACCCACGTGACATCACTAGACACGTCATCATCAACGTCACCTTCTCCACCGCTATAAGTAGAGATCTTGGAGTAGGCAGCAACACCGGGGACCAACCTCCTCCTTGGGCTGATCTGGCTACTGTCGTCAGACTGTTGAGTAGCGGTTGTTGCTACCTCCTCTTCCTGATCCAATACCAAGAGTGGCAGCGCATCAGAAATGTCCTCTTGATATGGATCGGAAAATAATTCCTGTGACTCAAGCGGAAGGTATGTGGTGGTGGTGGTGGTGGTGGTGTTGTTGGTGGTAGTGTCTTTGGGGGTGCACATAGCAGAGAGTGAAGAAGAGGGTGCAGATCGAGAGGATGAGGAGGGTGCAGAAGAGTAAGGCTGAGCGAGCCACTCAACCAAGTCTGGCGCGTCCTTTAAAGTAATTGAACGCACCTTCTGCAACTTCCCACTTTGGCTCAAGCCTGTTGCTCCTGCCCTACCCCTACCACCCCTGGGCCTGCCTCTTCCTCTGCCTGTCATTTTTTAAATGACCCTGTGACAAAACTCTCAGTCCCTATACCGATGAAGGACTACTGCAGTATAGGGCAGCGGTCAGCAGTAGTGCACCTCAACCCTATGTATTGTGGACCGATACTAGTCCTTATAGAATAGCAGACTGTACCTCACTCAACCCTATGTACTGTAGCACCCTATACCTTACCTGTCCTTATAAGGACTTTTGTGGACCAAGTAGGTTGTGTGTGAGTGATTAGCAGACTGTACGTCAGTCCCTATACCGATGAAGGACTGCTGCAGTATAGGGCAGCGGTCAGCAGTAGTGCACCTCAACCCTATGTATTGTGGACCGATACTAGTCCTTATAGAATAGCAGACTGTACTTCACTCAACCCTTTGTACTGTAGCACCCTATACCTTACCAGTCCTTATAAGGACTTTTGTGGACCAAGTTGGTTGTGTGTGAGTGATTAGCAGACTGTACGTCAGTCCCTATACCGATGAAGGACTGCTGCAGTATAGGGCAGCGGTCAGCAGTAGTGCACCTCAACCCTATGTATTGTGGACCAATACTAGTCCTTATAGAATAGCAGACTGTACCTCACTCAACCCTATGTACTGTAGCACCCTAGACAGACCAAGTTACCAGTCCTTATAAGGAGCTTTGTGGAACAAGTGAGTTGTGATTGATTAGCAGACTGCAGCAGAAGGGCAGCAGTCAAGTATAATATTCTTTCTATATTTGGAAGAAAGAATATTATACGTGTACAAGCATATTACAATACCACTGATACCAGTCCTGAAGAGAACCTTTGTGGAACTAATAGTAACAGCTACTAATTAAACTGACCCTCACTGCCTCACACACTGCTTCCTGCCTGTCCCTATATAAACTGACAAAACAGAGGCTACTGGAACAATAACTGGAATAGCACTTTTGTGGACCTGATAGTAACAGCTAATGATAATGACTAAACTGACTGTCCCTACAGCAGACACACCGTCCTGTCCCTTTCTCGAAACTGACAAAAGACACTCAGGCTGCTGCAAGAATCAGTAGCACAGCAAACCTATATACACCTAACACCTATACCAGTCCTGAAAAGAACATTTGTGTACCAAATAGCTAGCGATTTGGGTCACTGTAATCTCTCCCTGCTCCACACAGCAACCTCTCCCTATAGTGACAGAAGAAAGAATGTAAAATGGCCGCCGGATCGGGTGTATTTATAAGTTAAGGGGAATGTCCAAGTGTCCATGTGCTGTAATGTCTCAATTGGCTGTCCTATACCCCATGATGGATGTGTCATCATAGGTCAAAGTTCTTTTACACAGTAAACGTGGAAGTCCACTGGGCGAACGGCGCCAATAGTCTGGCGAACGGGCGGACCGCGATCAGCCAAAATTCGCCGTGAAACGACCACCGGGTGAACCATTCGGCCATCACCAGTATTGAGGACGGGGGGCGCTGTACTGAGGATGAGGGTGCTGTACTGAGGATGAGGGGTGCTGTACTGAGGACGGGGGGCGCTGTACTGAGGACGGGGGCTCTGTACTGAGGATGAGGGGTGCTGTACTGAGGACGGGGGCGCTGTACTGAGGACGGGGCTCTGTACTGAGGACGGGGGGCTCTGTACTGAGGACGGGGGCACTGTACTGAGGATGGGGGGCACTGTACTGAGGACAGGGGGGTGCTGTACTGAGGACGGGGGGCTCTGTACTGAGGACAGGGGCCTCTGTACTGAGGACGGGGCCTCTGTACTGAGGACAGGGGAGCTGTACTGAGGATGGGGGGCTCTGTACTGAGCACAGGGGGCTCTGTACTGAGGACGGGAGGCTCTGTACTGAAGACGAGGGGCACTGTACTGAGGATGGGAGGCTCTGTACTGAAGATGAGGGGTGCTGTACTGAGGATGGGAGAGCTGTATTGAGTACAGGAGGCTCTGTACTGAAGACGAGGGGTGCTCTACTGAGGATGGGGGCTCTGTACTAAGGATAGGAGGCTCTGTACTGAGGACGGAGGGCGCTGTACTGGGGACGGAGGGTGCTGTACTGAGGACAGGGGGTGCTGTATTGAGGATGGGAGGCTCTGTACTGAGGACGGAGGGCGCTGTACTGAGGACGGAGGGTGCTGTACTGAGGACAGGGGGGCGCAGTACTGAGGACGGGGGCTGTACTGAGGATGGGGGGTGCTGTACTGAGGAGGGGGGGCTCTGCACTGAGGACGGAGACGCTGTACTGGGGATGGGAGGCTCTGTATTGAGGACGGGGGGCTCTGCACTGAGGACGGAGACGCTGTACTGGGGATGGGGGGCTCTGTATTGAGGACGGGGGGCTCTGTACTTACGACGGGGGGCTCTGTACTTAGGACGGGGGGCTCTTACTGAGGACGGGGGTGCTGTACTGAGGACAGGGGCTCTGTACTGAGGATGGGAGGCTCTGTACTGAGGATGGGGGGCACTTTACTGAGGACAGGGGGCTCTGCACTGAGGATGAGAGGCTCTGTACTGAGGACGGGGGGGCACTGTGCTGAGGACAGGGGGCTTTGGTCGAGAGGATGAGGAGGGTGCAGAAGAGTAAGGCTGAGCGAGCCACTCAACCAAGTCTGGCGCGTCCTTTAAAGTAATTGAACGCACCTTCTGCAACTTCCCACTTTGGCTCAAGCCTGTTGCTCCTGCCCTACCCCTACCACCCCTGGGCCTGCCTCTTCCTCTGCCTGTCATTTTTTAAATGACCCTGTGACAAAACTCTCAGTCCCTATACCGATGAAGGACTGCTGAGGTATAGGGCAGCGGTCAGCAGTAGTGCACCTCAACCCTATGTATTGTGGACCGATACTAGTCCTTATAGAATGGCAGACTGTACTTCACTCAACCCTATGTACTGTAGCACCCTATACCTTACCAGTCCTTATAAGGACTTTTGTGGACCAAGTTGGTTGTGTGTGAGTGATTAGCAGACTGTACGTCAGTCCCTATACCGATGAAGGACTGCTGCAGTATAGGGCAGCGGTCAGCAGTAGTGCACCTCAACCCTATGTATTGTGGACCGATACTAGTCCTTATAGAAAAGCAAACTGTACCTCACTCAACCCTATGTACTGTAGCACCCTAGACAGACCAAGTTACCAGTCCTTGTAAGGAGCTTTGTGGAACAAGTGAGTTGTGAATGATTAGCAGACTGCAGCAGAAGGGCAGCAGTCAAGTATAATATTCTTTCTATATTTGGAAGAAAGAATATTATACGTGTACAAGCCTATTACCATACCACTGATACCAGTCCTGAAAAGAACCTTTGTGGAACTAATAGTAACAGCTACTAATTAAACTGACCCTCACTGCCTCACACACTGCTTCCTGCCTGTCCCTATATAAACTGACAAAACAGAGGCTACTGGAACAATAACTGGAATAGCACTTTTGTGGACCTGATAGTAACAGCTAATGATGATGACTAAACTGACTGTCCCTACAGCAGACACACCGTCCTGTCCCTTTCTCGAAACTGACAAAAGACACTCAGGCTGCTGCAACAATCAGTAGCACAGCAAACCTATATACACCTAACACCTATACCAGTCCTGAAAAGAACTTTTGTGTACCAAATAGCTAGAGATTTGGGTCACTGTAATCAGTGGTGGAATTATCAGGGTCGCAACAGTCGCAGTTGCGACTGGGCCCTGGAATTCCATCACTGTGGGGGGGCCCCGGCGTGGTTGCTTTCCACAGACACCGGCACTCGGGAGTGAAGTTTCATTTTCCCTCGTCCTCTCTCCCAAAACACACAACTGATCCTGCTCCCCCTTCGGCCCCCCCTCTCCTCCTCTCCTGTGTTCTCCGCGGGCATTCAGGTGTGAAGCTAACAAGCTCACATTTCCAGCGGAGAACACAGGAGAGGAGGGGAGGGGGGGCCGAAGGGGGAGCAGGATCAGTTGTGTGTTTTGGGAGAGAGGACGAGGGAAAATGAAACTTCACTCCCGAGTGCCGGTGTCTCTGTGCTGCTGTTTACATGAGACACGCTCCCCACTCACAGCCGTGCCTACCCCTATCCAGTGTGTGTAGACTCAGGAAGATCCCGCCGCCCATCAACATCATAGAGCTGCTGATCGCTGCCTCCCCCCAGGTGCGGGGGGGTACAGAGATCTGCTGGGGGCCAAGGTGCACAGCGGAGTCCAGCAAGGTACAGAGAAACCTCTTTAAGGGGGATGACTGTCTAGGGACCCTAAAGTAAGGGGGGCTCACTGAGGACCCTAAAGTAAGGGGGGGGTATCTGGGGATCCTGATGTCCAGTACCACCGCCACCCCTCCTCCAGTACCACCACCACCACCGTGCCACCCACCTTCAGTACCACCGCCACCCCTCCTCCAGTACCACCACCACCACCGTGCCACCCACCTTCAGTACCACCGCCACCCCTCCTCCAGTACCACCACCACCACCGTGCCACCCACCTTCAGTACCACCGCCACCCACCTCCAGTACCACCACCACCCCTCTCCAGGACCACCATGCCGCTCCAGTACCATCGCCACCCTCCTCCAGTACCACCACCACCCACCTCCAGTACCACCGCCACCCACCTCCAGTACCACCGCCACCCCTCTCCAGGACCGCCACCCCTCTCCAGTACCACCACCCCCCCCTTCAGTACCACCACTGCCACCCACCTCCAGTACTACCACCACCCACCTCCAGTACCACCGCCACCCACCTCCAGTACCACCGCCACCCCTCTCCAGGACCACCATCCCCCTCCAGGACCACTATCCCCCTCCAGTACCACCACCGCCACCCACCTCCAGTACCACCGCCACCCCTTTCCAGGACTACCATCCCCCTCCAGTACCACCACCACCCCTCTCCGGGACCACTATCCCCCTCCAGTACCACCAGCCCCCCTCCAGTACCACCACCACCACCCACCTCCAGTACCACCACCACCCCTCTCCAGGACCACCATCCCCCTCCAGTACCACCGCCACCCCCCTCCAGTACCACCACCGCCACCCACCTCCAGTACCACCACCCCTCTCCAGGACCACCACTGCACTGGTGACACAGGTTCCACTTGGGACACAGGCTGCACAGAAATGTTTTACTTTGTTGTACAGTGGAAAAAAATATAGTATCAAAATCATGCTTTTCGGGGGGGGGGGCCCTTCCTGATTTCTTGCACCGGGGCCCTGAGGTTTCTAGTTACGCCTCTGACTGTAATCTCTCCCTGCTCCACACAGCAACCTCTTCCTATAGTAACAGAAGAAAGAATGTAAAATGGCCGCCGGATCGGGTGTATTTATAGGTTAAGGGGAATGTCCAAGTGTCCATGTGCTGTAATGTCTCAATTGGCTGTCCTATACCCCATGATGGATGTGTCATCATAGGTCAAAGTTCTTTTACACAGTAAACGCGGAAGTCCACCGGGCGAACGGCGCCAATAGTCCGGCGAACGGGCGGACCGCGAACAGCCAAAATTCCCAGTGAAACGACCACCGGGCGAACCGTTCGGCCATCACTAGTAATGAGGATGGGGGGTGCTGTACTGAGGATGAGGGTGCTGTACTGAGGATGAGGGGTGCTGTACTGAGGACGGGGGGTGCTGTACTGAGGACGGGGGCTCTGTACTGAGGATGAGGGGTGCTGTACTGAGGACGGGGGTGCTGTACTGAGGACGGGGGCTCTGTACTGAGGACAGGAGGCGCTGTACTGAGGACGGGGGGCTCTGTACTGAGGACGGGGGGCTCTGTACTGAGGACGGGGGCCTCTGTACTGAGGACGGGGGCACTGTACTGAGGACGGGGGGAGCTGTACTGAGGACAGGGGGGTGCTGTACTGAGGACGGGGGGCTCTGTACTGAGGACAGGGGCCTCTGTACTGAGGACGGGGCCTCTGTACTGAGGACGGGGGAGCTGTACTGAGGATGGGGGGCTCTGTACTGAGGACAGGGGGCTCTGTACTGAGGACGGGAGGCTCTGTACTGAAGACGAGGGGCACTGTACTGAGGATGGGAGGCTCTGTACTGAAGATGAGGGGTGCTGTACTGAGGATGGGGGAGCTGTATTGAGGACGGGAGGCTCTGTACTGAAGACGAGGGGTGCTGTACTGAGGATGGGGGCTCGGTACTAAGGATAGGAGGCTCTGTACTGAGGATGGAGGGCGCTGTACTGAGGACGGAGGGTGCTGTACTGAGGACAGGGGGTGCTGTATTGAGGATGGGAGGCTCTGTACTGAGGACGGAGGGCGCTGTACTGAGGACGGAGGGTGCTGTACTGAGGACGGGGGGGCGCAGTACTGAGGACATGGGCTGTACTGAGGATGGGGGGTGCTGTACTGAGGACGGGGGGCTCTGCACTGAGGACGGAGACGCTGAACTGGGGATGGGAGGCTCTGTATTGAGGACGGGGGGCTCTGTACTTAGGACGGGGGGCTCTGTACTTAGGACGGGGGGCTCTGTACTGAGGACGGGGGCTCTGTACTGAGGACAGGGGGCTCTGCACTGAGGATGGGAGGCTCTGTACTGAGGACGGGGGGGCACTGTGCTGAGGACGGGGGGCTCTGTACTGAGGACGGGGGGCTCTGTACTGAGGATGGGGGGTTCTGTACTGAGGACAGGGGGCTCTGTACTGAGGATGGGAGGCTCTGTACGGAAGACGAGGGGTGCTGTACTGAGGATGGAAGGCTCTGTACTGAAGACGAGGGGTGCTGTACTGAGGATGGGGGCTCTGTACTGTGGATAGGAGGCTCTGTACTGAGAACGGAGGGCACTGTACTGAGGAGAGGGGGTGCTGTATTGAGGATGGGAGGCTCTGTACTGAGGACAGAGGGCGCTGTACTGAGGACGGAGGGTGCTGTACTGAAGACAGGGGGCGCTGTACTGAGGGTGGGGGGCGCTGTACTGAGGACGGGGGCCGCTGTACTGAGGACGGGGGCCGCTGTACTGAGGACGGGGGCACTGTACTGAGGACGGGAGGCTCTGTACTGAGGAAGGGAGGCTCTGTACTGAGGACGGGGGGCTCTGTACTGAGGACGGGGGCTCTGTACTGAGGACGGGGGGCTCTGTACTGAGGATGGGGGGCTCTGTACTGAGGATGGGTGGTGCTGTACTGAGGACAGGGGGCTCTGTACTGAGGACGGGAGGCTCTGTACTGAAGGCGAGGGGCGCTGTACTGAGGATGGGGGCTCTGTACTGAGGATAGGATGCTCTGTACTGAGGATGGGAGGCTCTGTACTGAAGACGAGGGGTGCTGTATTGAGGATGGGGGCTCTGTACTGAGGACGGGGGGCGCTTTACTGAGGACGGAGGGTGCTGTACTGAGGATGGGAGGCTCTGTACTGAGGATGGGAGGCTCTGTACTGAAGACGAGGGGTGCTGTATTGAGGATGGGGGCTCTGTACTGAGGACGGGGAGTGCTTTACTGAGGACGGAGGGTGCTGTACTGAGGATGGGAGGCTCTGTACTGAGGATGGGAGGCTCTGTACTGAGGACGGAGGGCGCTGTACTGAGGACGGAGGGTGCTGTACTGAGGACAGGGGGCGCTGTACTGAGGGTGGGGGGTGCTGTACTAAGGACGGGGGGCGCTGTACTGAGGATGGAGGCCGCTGTACTGAGGACGGGGGCACTGTACTTAGGATGGGGGGCACTGTAGGCAAAGTGATGTGATGGTATATCTCTGCCTACTCCCAGGTTTAGGAGCATGTTCTCCCCACGCCTGACTCCTGCTGTTATTGGACACAGCGTCCCGGCCAACGATTCACTCCCGGGACCAGCTGATCGGTTGTGTCCAATCACAGCTCAGAGATCTGTGTTGGGTTGTGTACAGAGGGAGTGATCTGTCAGAGATCATTAGTATAAATCAGCACACTGTGCACACATTACACCGAGTTATGGAACATGTTTAACCCCTTCATCACCCCGAGATGTTACCCCTTCCCATCCAGTAACATATTAGTGTCACTGGTAATGTCACTTCCCCCAATGACAGTTAGTGTCAGATCGCACTATCACAGTCCCACTAGAAGTCCTTTATCTCCACCATTTGTAGTAAAAAACAAATAAAAGAATACAAATTGCAGTACATATCCCATAGTTTGTAGATGATAGAACTTTCACACACCAATCAATATACACTGATTGGGATTTTTTTGTATCAAAAACATGTAGCAGAATACATGTAGGACAACATTTATGAGTACATTTTTTTTCTCTGGTTTTCTCCATCTTCCTCTGGCTTCTTTTTCCCTGCTTCGTCCTCCGGTCTTTTTTCACCTCTGCTTCTGCCACCGACCCGCTGAACATGAAAATAGCGAGCCTCATCCAACGCTGTGGCCAGCCAATCTGTCCCCTTCCATAGCACATAGTTCATATATAACTATGGGGCATGGCCACCGTATGACATCACCTGAAGACCCCACCCCCTTGTGACATTACTGACCCATTATGACCCAGGCAGTGAAGTCACAAGGAGCGGGATCTCGGAATGACGTTATCAGCGCCATCGGAAGAGGTTCGTTTTCTGAATCTTCAGCGGCGGGGGAAGAAAGAAGAACAGAGGATGAAGCAGGGGAAGATGGAGAAGACCAGAGGAAGAAGAAGACCAAAGGAAGACGCAGGAGGAGAATACATTTTTAATAAAGGAATTGTCAAAAAATGGCAATTGTCTTTTGGCACATTTCACTGCTTATTTTGGTGAATGAGTAGGGGTACAATCTGCCTGATACCCATTCACATGGGGGGCTGGGATCTGGGGGCGCCCTTGTTAAAGGGGGCTTCCAAATTCTGATAAGCGCCCTGCCTGCAGATCCCTACAACCACCAGGCAAGGGTTGTGAGGAAGAGGTCCTTGTCCCCATCAATGTAGGGACAATGTGCTTTGGGGAGACCCCAAAGCACTCTCCCCATGTTGAGGGCATGCAACCTGGTATGATTCAGGAGGGGGGAGCACTCTCTTATCCCCCCTTTCTTCACCTGCCATTGCTGCTTGCTCGGATAAGGGTCTGGTATGTATTTTTGGGGGACCACCACGCCACTTTTTTTATTTTGGTGTGGAGTTCCCGTTAATATCCATAGCAGACTCGAAGGGCCTGGTATGGACTGGGGGGACCACACTCCATTTTTTTCTTGATTTTTTTAATCTATATTGCTGAGATCTGACAATTCATTACAGATTTACAGTTTTAAATGACATTTTTTCCTTTAGAAATTTAATTTTGCTGCAGCAATGTTCCATACATCGGCCAGATGCGCCACTTTAAAGGCATACTATAGACACCCCCCAGGCACAATATTTAAAGGAACTTTGAATTTTTATTGTTTCACTTTAAGCATTACTAAAATCACTGCTCCTGAAAAACCGGCTGTTTTAAAAATGAAGAAAAATCTGATACTGATGATACATGTCCCCTGGGGAAGGACCTGGGTCCCCATACACTTTTTATGGCAAATAACTTGCATATTAGCATATTAGTGAGAACTTTGGATATTGCAGGTTCGAGCCCCATTGACGTCCACTATTCCAGTATATGTGATCTGACAGGCATGTTAGCCGTCAATAGCGCTGTTTTCCATTTGCATGTGCATCTAGTTTCTGAGAGTTACCAACTTACCGTATATACTCGAGTATAACCTGAGTTTTTCAGCACCTTTTTCTGTGCTGAAAATACCCCCATTGGCTTATACTCGAGTCAATTTTCTGCAGCAGAGAATTACATTTTCCAAACCGTCTTTGGGGCCCTGTATCTCAGGCCCATTTGGTGCTAGAAACCCCAGTGGAACTAGCATTACAACATATCCAAATCTGTGGTTCCTAGCACCAATTGACCCCTAGATACGGGGCCCAAAGTCGGTTCAGAAAATGTCATTCTCTGCTGCCGAAGTGCTTGACATTTTCCGAACCAAATTACTTTGGGTAGTGTTGTAGTTGTTCCACTGGATTTGCACACCAAATTTGGGGTTCCTAGCACCAGGTGGTCCAGAGATAAGGGGCCCCAAAGTCGGTCAACTGTGTCCATCTGCAGCAATGTCATTTCAGGGCCTTTTGGGTTCAGAGACTCCAAATTTTGGCTGCAGCTAGGGGGCATCTGGGAACCATTAACTACCGAGTTTGAAGTTTGGGGGACCTTTGGCTGCAAATGGGCACAGTGAGGCATGCAAATGGGCACAGTGAGTCTGCAAATGGGCATTGTTGACAGTCATTTCCACTTACAGTAGCTGCACATTTCTTACCCTAGGCTTATACTCGAGTCAATACGTTTTCCCAGTTTTTTGTGGTAAAATTTGATTTATATTCGGGTCAGCTTATACTTGAGTATATACGGTAGTCCTAATTGACCTTATTTGGGTGCTATTTTCTGGGACTGTAGGACAGTGGCCGCTGGTGAAGTTTTAGGATTGGGGGTGCCAGACCCCGCCCTTCCTTTTTGACCCCTCCTGTCACAGAACAAACTGTCATTGTGTGTTTTGGAAGGGGCTGTGGGCTCGCCTCCTACCCACAGACTATGGCCCAGCAGAGAACATGAAATTTGCAGGGCTACTTGCCATCTCCCACCATCTGGAGAAGATGCCACCTCCAGACATTTGTGTCCAGAGTCACCAGTTTATTGGAACCGGGTGAATGCGGTATCTGTGGCTGGGCTTGTGGAGTCATTCCTGGCTACCTAAACCTATTGGCCCGGCTGGGCTAAATATATACTTCTACTCCACAAACAATGTACTTTTAGCTGATAGAAATATACAAGATGGTGGTATTCCCAAAGCATGGGGCTATAAGACATGGGGACAAAATGGCATTGAGATAATGTAATGTAATGCTACATCCCTTCTCTCCCATCCCCCTCTTATTGCTGTGTTTAATTGTGTTGGGTCATGGCATGTAGACAAAAGTTCTGGTCTGGAGACACATCCGAGCAGGGAATGTGTAAGGAGGGGCTGCCTGCTTGTCATAATCCCTTCATGTGCTTCAACTGTAGTTGTTTTAATATACAAGTGTTAAGGTTCCATTGGTTCTTCCTTGTCCCCTACCCCACATGACCAGGCTAAGGGGAGTGTCCCTAGCTATGTTAAAAGCGTATGTTTGGCACTTAATAAGCAGTTTATGCTCTGGATGTTTAACCCTCAACACCTGTGTGGCTTGGCTCGTGATTGAGGGGTTAAGGGCTGGTTATGGCAAGTCTGCAGGCTGCGAATGCTTTTGGAGGACAGGAGACACAGGTCTAGCGGAGATGCCCAGCAGTGGTATCGGAGATCCATCACAGTGGTGGCAGCAGTGGGATGCTTCCTGCAGTTTGGGACATCCAAACCTCCACTGGGATCCAAGATCAGGAAAGGAGACTTGGGTCACCCCAGCGGAGCTATGGACCTGGCATCAGTGTTCCCGGGGTTGCTGCGGATCGTCCTTTCAGCATACACCAGGACTGTGTCTGAGGATGAATACCTGGAGCTCAGGCAGCAGATTCGGTTGGAGCTCTGGATTGGAGCCCTCCAGCTTGCTGGTATAAAACAGGGCAAGTACTTTGCAACCCAAGAGCAACGGGCCAGTGACCAACGGGCATTGCGGATGGCATTTCTGGGAGAGCGGCCCCAGGAGCAATGGGTGACTGATTTGGACAGGCTGGTCCAGCAGGAGATAGAGCTGGACAATCATTATCTGGCTCTGCAATGGCACGCAGCGCAGGGATATTTAGGAGAGACAACAGAATGCTCTCCAGAGGGATATGACCTTGGTGGCCCTGGATTGCTGTGGGAGAGCCGTACAGATCGCTTTGTGTTTGGCGATGAAGGGGACCCTTGAGGACCTGCGAGAATATAGAGAGGCTATGCTCAGTCTTGCAGGGGTCTCAGAGCTTAAACCTGATCTGGACCATTTATTCTTTTAAGGAACAGCAACTATAAAGGGCATAGAGAAAACTGCTAGAACACGTTCAGCAGCATGCCAGAGAATCGGCAGTGGAAACTCTGGAGATTGTTGTCCCCAAACCTGAAGTGCTGACAACAGGGTAGAGTTCTGCTAACTTCTGCGCAACACCAACAATGGCTTTGGCCTTCTTGAGAGAAGAGGTAGTCATAGGGTGACCACATTTCCAGACTTCCATTCAGGGACAACCACCCCCCCCCCCCCCCCCCAAAAAAGATAATTTTTGATACTTTTTTTTTTTGCCCAATTTTTGAGGCTGGGGCAGTGGCATATTATTAAATCAGTGGGACTGTGTGCAAGATCATAAGTGGGTGCTAGGATCACTTTTCATAGGGACTACCGCAGGGAGTACAGCAGGTCTATCCCCCCCTTACATCCTCCTCCAGGGTGCCCCCTTAGTACTACTGTACTAAGTGGCACTCCCAGGGTTGTAAGGGGACTCTCTGGAGGATGTAAGGGGGCACATTAGTGTGCCCCGCTTCTTACATTAGTGTGCCCCCTCCTTACATAAAAGCACCCCCACCTTACATTAGTGTGCCCCCTTTCTTACATAAGAGCGCCCCCTCCTTACATTAGTGTGCCCCGCTTCTTACATTAGTGTGCCTCTTTCTTACATAAAAGCACCCCCTCCTTACATAAAAGTGCCCCTCCTTACATAAGAGCGTCCCCTCCTTACATAAGAGCGCCCCCTCCTTACATAAGAGCGCCCCCTCCTTACATAAGAGCACCCCCTCCTTACATTAATGTGCCCCCTCCTTACATAAGAGCGCCCCCTCCTTACATTAGTGTGCCCCGTCCTTACATAAAAGCACCCCCTCCTTACATTAGTGTGCCCCGTCCTTACATTAGTGTGCCCCGCTTCTTACATTAGTGTGCCTCTTTCTTACATAAAAGCACCCCCTCCTTACATAAAAGTGCCCCTCCTTACATAAGAGCGCCCCCTCCTTACATAAGAGCGCCCCCTCCTTACATAAGAGCACCCCCTCCTTACATTAATGTGCCCCCTCCTTACATAAGAGCGCCCCCTCCTTACATTAGTGTGCCCCGTCCTTACATAAAAGCACCCCCTCCTTACATTAGTGTGCCCCGTCCTTACATAAGAGCGCCCCCTGCTTACATTAGTGTGCCCCCTTCTTACATAAAAGCCCCCCCTCCTTGCATTAGTGTGCCCCCTCCTTGCATTAGTGTGCCCCCTCCTTACATTAGTGTGCCCCCTTCTTACATAAAAGCATCCCCTCCTTGCATTAGTGTGCCCCCTCCTTGCATTAGTGTGCCCCCTCCTTACATTAGTGTGCCCCCTTCTTACATAAAAGCACCCCCTCCTTGCATTAGTGTGCCCCCTCCTTACATTAGTGTGCCCCCTTCTTACATAAAAGCACCCCCTCCTTACATTAGTGTGCCCCGTCCTTACATAAGAGCGCCCCCTGCTTACATTAGTGTGCCCCCTCCTTACATTAGTGTGCCTCCTTCTTACATAAAAGCACCCCCTCCTTGCATTAGTGTGCCACCTCCTTACATTAGTGTGCCCCCTTCTTACATAAAAGCACCCCCTCCTTGCATTAGTGTGCCCCCCTTACATTAGTGTGCCCCCTACTTACATAAAAGCACCCCCTCCTTGCATTAGTGTGCCCCCTCCTTACATTAGTGTGCCCCCTTCTTACATAAAAGCACCCCCTCCTTACATTAGTGTGCCCCATCCTTACATAAGAGCGCCCCCTCCTTACATTAGTGTGCCCTGCTTCTTACATTAGTGTGCCCCCTCCTTACATTAGAGCGCCCCCTCCTTACATTAGTGCGCCCTGCTTCTTACATTAGTGTGCCCCCTCTTTACATAAGAGCGCCCCCTCCTTACATTAGTTTGCCCCCCTCCTTTCCCTTTACATTAGTGTGCCCTCTACCTTAAGCACCATGGCTGTAGCTCACATTGGGAGATTGGATGAGGAGCAAGTGTGTAACATGGGAAGTTCTGTCCTCCTCTGGGAGCTGGGGGTTAGGACCCCACAGTGGACTTAGTATCCAATAACTGGAGGGAGAAGGGGGGAGCACAGAGGTGTTCAGAATTTCAGAGCCCTCTCTTAGGCAGTGAATAGTGATTACAGAGAATGGATCTTTCAGCTGTTCTTGTCTCTGTCGGCTGCTGCTAAAAGATTGGTTCTCTGTAATCACTATTCACTGCTCAGGACTACAGGAGAGCTCAGCTATGATGGCATTCCTCCATGTGCAGTGTAGAAGCATACAGTGGGCATGGCACAGGCTACAGGAGACAGATTTATAACTGCACAGATAAGAGACTGAGAGATAAGAGTGAGGATCGTTACAGTGCCCAGAATGAGGGAGAACAACAGTCACTCCTGTCAATAAGGCAGGAGAACCATGGAAGCTCCGAATGCACCCCCCTCACTGCATATTGGAAAACAACCCAGGGCAGGTGCCCCTTCCATCCCCCTTGTACTGCCCCTGCCTGTGTGGCTTACTGCAGCTCCTTGTCGGTGCCACCTGCTCTCAGTCTTTGCGGTGAAGTGCAGGGAGGAGGAGTTCCGGGACTGGAGTCTGGATACATTTTGCTCCTCTGGGGTTAGCCTGGCAGCCTCTGCCACTCCTGCTTCCTGGCACTGTCATCACTGGTAACCAGACCCACCGCCTGCCACCCCATCAGTAGCAGCAGTGGGGCAGGCTGACACACAGCAGGTGGGCTGGTCAGGGACTCCGGAGACACTGTTCTGACTCCCTGCTGCATGCCGGAGAAGGAAGAAGTGCTGATTGCCGAGGTGGGTGGAAAGAGCAGGGCAGCATTAGGCGCAGGCGTCGCTCCCGACCTTACTGTGCTGACGTCACTGGTTACTAGACGCCAGGCGGGGCCAGCCCTAGCAACCAGTTCAGCAAATGAAGTTAATAGGGTGGCTGAACTGGCTGTGTTCACTACTTCATTCCGGGACACTGTATTGTCCCGGAATGAAGGTGCCCGGGACCAGGGACAGAGATGTCCATTGCGGGACAATCCCGGGCAATTCGGGACACGTGGGCACCCTAGGTAGTCACCCTTTCTCCCACAACACTGACAGGGACATGTGATTTTCTGCCAGCAGCATCTATGGAGTTACAACAAACTTCTCCAGCTGAAGATCTGGTGACTGAACAGAGGGTCCAAGACCTCTGTCCCACACTTTAACAATTCCAGAGACTGGGGATTTAACCACTTCAATACCAGGCACTTAAACACCTTCCTGCCCAGACCAATTTTGAGCTTTCAGCACTGTCGCACTTTGAATGACAATTGCGCGGTCATGCTACACGGTGCCCAAATGAAATTTTTATCATTTTTTTTCCAACAAATAGAGCTTTCTTTTGGTGGTATTTGATCGCCTCTACGGTTTTTATTTTTTGCGCTACAAATAAAAAAATACCAAATTTAAAAAAAAAAAAATGTTTTTTTTTGTTTCAGTTTCAAAACTTTGTAAATAAGTATGTTTTCTCCTTCACTGATGGGCACTGATGGGGCTACACTGATGGGCACTGATAAGGCGGCACTGATGGGCAACAATGAAGTGGCACTGATGTGGTGGCATTGTTGGACACTGATAGGTGGCACTGATAAGTGGCACTGATAGGGGGCACTGACAAGCGGCACAGATGGGCGACACGGATGGGCACTGATAGGTGGCACAAATTGGCACTGATAGCTGGCACGGATTGGCATGGATGGGCGGCACAGATGGGCATGGATAGGCGGCACAGATGGGCATGTGTGGTCACTGATAGGCGGCACAGATGGGCACTGATAGGCGGCACAGGTGGGCACTCATAGGCGGCACAGGTGGGCACTCATAGGCGGCACAGGTGGGCACTCATAGGCGGCATTGTATTGTTATAATGTACTAATGGATGCCAATCAGTGCCAAACAATAATGCATGCCAATCAGTGATGCCCATTGTTAGCACTGATTGGCATCCATTATGGGCACTGATTGGCATCCATTGTGGCACTGACTGGCATCCTTGGTGGTCTAGGGAGGATTACCTTTTGTTGGACATCCCTGGTGGTCTGGTGGCATCCCTGGTGGTCCAGTGTGGGCATCCTCGGGGGGCTGTGCTGATAATCGATCAGCACAGACCCCCCTGTCAGAGGAGCAGCCGATCGGATCGGACCGTCGGAGACTCTTTACCGAGATCGTAGTTGCCGGGTGTCAGACTGACACCCCGCAACAACGATCGCCGCGATGCGCGCCCCCGGGGGCACGCAGGGGCTCATAATCCTGATCACGTCATATGACGTCAGATCAGGATTATGCAACCACTTTGCCACCGTCAATTCCCTATAGGGCGGGAGGCAAGTGGTTAATAGACGTTTCTGTAGAGGAGGAACCACCTAGCAAACCCCCAGCAGAACTGCTGGCAACCGGACAGAGGGTCCAAGACCTCTGCCCCACACCTGCAGCAAATCTGGAGGCCCAGGGTGAGGAGGTGGCAGTCTATTACGAGCTGCAGATCAGGATCCAAGGAGAGGATGCAGTCGTCACCTAAAAACTGCAGCTTGATCTGGTGTCAGTAGATGGGCCTGTGGTCTCCACTAGCAGAACACCAGCAGAAGTGCTGGCAACCGGGCAGAGTGCTACAAACCTCTGCCCAGCACCGGCAACAACTGCAGAGTTCCAGGGAGGTGGGGCAGTCAGCCTTTCTCCCCAACAATTAGCTGGAGCAGATGATGTAGAGAAGCTCCTACACCCCGCTGAACTGCTGGCAAAGGAACAGAGCGCTGCTGGCCTCTGCCCACAACAGACAGAGGACAGATTCCCTGTAAAGGTGGATGGGACTTCAATCTCCACCTGTATACCCCAGGGATTCTGGGCAGTAGGTCCAGATGCCCAACAGCATGGCGGACTGAGCCCAACCACCCTGTCTTCTCTCCTGCGGCTAAAGGGACTCCAGGGGGAAGGACCGGTCCGCACTTCCCCCCAGCAGGGAGTATGTTCTATGAGAGAGGCAGAGGTTGGCAGGGTGAGTAGTGCTCTGTTTGGAACAATTTGTTTGGGGTTCTGTGTGGGTACAGGCATCAGAGGACTGGAACTATGGACTAACGTCGGAGTCAACCCGTCTGGGGTCTCCTCCTGTGTTAGTCTTCTGCCGAAAGGGGAGAGATGTGACGGGAGGGCACATGGAACCCAGAATCCCTTGGAAAGGTTGGGAAACCCATGTTTCAGCTCGTATGTCTAAGTCATCCTACCATCCTGGTACAGGGTGAGTGAGAAAATATATCCTGGATTACATAAAATGTAAGTAATATTTATCCACAGTATCTCCCAGGATATATGTAAAGACTATTCGTAGGTTGTTAATTCTGAACAATACACAATCCTTGAAAGAGCTGATTACATTGACCTCCAGAGATGGACTGTCTGGTCACCTAGGCTGCTGGGTTAAGTAACATGTTAATTGTGTAATTGTCTTTTAAGTTGTTGCTATAGGGGAGGGGGGAGTATCCATGAGCAGCCCTGCCTCGTTATCTACACCCTTGTGTAAAATGTGTATAAAAGGCTGTATTCGCTCCAATAAATGATTTCCTGATGTACTCCAAGACTGGTGTTGTCTAGTTCTTGGGGGTTCCTATAGCCAGATACATTGGACTCGTGTTCCACGACTTAGGAAGCGGTATTACTGACGGAAACACTCAAGCGGATTGTGGGGGACATTCTGTCACACCTCCCATTTCTCATAAGCCCCACCTCTTATAGAATAAACCCACTCCGTCCCCTGTATGCCACCCATATAGTGTCAGGAGTACATAGCTCAGTATCAAAGATCATTGTATATATGTCAGCAGCATCACATATACTGATCTTGCAGCACACTGTCAGCACCCCCACACTGGTGAAGGACATGAAAAGCTCCACCCCGGATCACAGCACACTGGCTCAGAGGTCACAGGACACACTGACAGCAATTCCCCCCCCAGTGGGGATCGAGGCACACTGATAACCTCCCCCACCTCGGGGCTCACAGGACACACTGACAGCAATTCCTCCCCCAGTGGGGATCGAGGCACACTGATAACATAGTTGTCAACTGTCCCGAATTTCGCGGGACATTCCCGCCATTAGGACATTTGTCCCAAATTAATTTTGTGCCGGGAAATGTCCCGCGAAATTCGGTTTGTCATGGGAAATTGAATTTCCCGTTTTTTTGCCGTCGGCCGATAGAGGTCGGCGGCCGGCAGAGACAATGTCTCCGCCGGCCGCCATTTTTAAGAAGACCAGAAGTTGGTCTACACCTGTGGCGCCGCCCACCCCCGCTGCTAGTGTGTGTTTGTGTCAGTGAAGGGCGGTGGGCGGCTCCACAGTTATGTCTGCGCGTGGCAACGGTGGCCAGTATGTCAATGTGTATGTCGGGGCGGGGGCTAGTCAGATGTCGGGGGCCAGTGACAGTCATGGTATGTGGCCAGTCTGTGAATGTAGGGATTCAGTCTGTGAATGTGGGGGGCCAGTCTGTGAATGTGGGGGGCCAGTCTGTGAATGTGGGGGCCAGTGGTATGTGGGGGCCAGTGGTATGTGGGGGGCCAATCTGTGGATGTGGGGGCCAGTCTGTGGATGTGGGGGCCAGTCTGTGGATGTCGGGGGCCAGTTGTATGTCGGGGGCCAGTTGTATATCGGGGGCCAGTCTGTGGATGTTGGGGGGCCAGTGGTATGTTGGGGGCCAGTCTGGAGATGTGGGGGCCGGTCTGTGGAGTATGTGGGGGCAGGTCTGTGCAGGATGTGGGGGGGGCGGTCTGTGGATGTCAGAGGGACACCAGATGTAAGGAGGGGCTCCGCTGATGGACACAGATGTGAGGAAGGTACCTCTGATGGGGCACCTGATGTAAGGACAGACTCCGCTTGGGACACCTGATGGCATCTGGTGGCAGGCAACGTGGCTAGTGACTCGCGCATGGCTCCCACTGATTCTGCATTATGGTGAGTGGAATGATTTCATTTCATATTACAATGTAATAATAGAAATAATGCGCTTCAATCATCCTGACACCATAACAATCATGGTGTCGGGATGATTGAAGCGCCAACACCAGGTATTTGGAGTATCTTTATCTGCTGATTGTCAAACTCTGGAAAACACATATTGCTATTGTGGTGTAGGATCGGGGGGCTGCTGTCCCTCCTTTCCCTCCCCCCTCCTCTCTCCATCCCCCTCCTTTCCCTCTCTCCATCCCCCTCCTTTCCCTCTCTCCATCCTCCTCCTTTCCCTCTCCATTCATCTCAGACTCTAACCACACCCCTTTGAGCCACACCCTATGTAAGTCACGCCCACTATTTAATGTAAACCACACCCACTTTTTTGCCGCGGCGCGCACAGCGCTTCGCATTTTTACCTTTTCCTATGCCACACCTATAAACGCATGTCCCGCCCCCTAATTATACCACGACTCCACCCACTGCCAAAAAGTGTCCCGAATTTTTTTTTTTTTAATGTTGGCAACTATGCGATAACATCCCCCACCTCGGGCCTCACAGGACATACTGACAGCACCACCAGCCAATCCCCCCGGCTTGCAGGCAGGGCTGCTGATAGAAATCACAGGGCCCCATACAGTCTACCTGACAGGCTCCCACCCTCCCTGAAAAGATCAAATGACATTTTTGCTGAAATGCGGTGGTTGCAATGCGGTTTTCTAGCCGTGCCAGAAATGATATCCTTGCTACAGCCACCCCCTGATTTTTGTTATACTTTTTTCAATTGCTGAATGGTAATTTTACATTGTGAGATTGCACTGTGAGCCAAGTGTTTGGCTTGCCGTTGCAGAGTGGCCCCATTGAACTCACCAGGGAGTTTGCTAGGTGATGCCGCCTTGCACACTCTGTAGCCTGGGATAAAAGTGCTGCAGCTGTATAGTAAACCATTGCAGCAACAGCATGTATAAAGCCCTGTCTGGCTGTATCTTTAGGATTTGGGTACACAGCCAGAGATGGCGGTAAATCCATGGCCCAGCCACCCAGGTGAAAGAGTCCTTAGGCCGCATTCACACTTTGCATTTCCTAAAAATGTGACAAAGTGCACAGGAAACGCAAGCTTTGCATTATATTTTATAAATGCATTGCAAACTCGCATAGCACTTGTGGTGCCATTAATTGTTAATGGTGCCACAAAACACTTAGCAGACTTGTGTTTTGTCATGTGGCAATCCTGAAAAGCTGCATGCCACAAAAGAGCATTCTATAGTGCATTTGTCAAACGTGGGGCAGTCCATTCAAGTGAATAGGCTGTCCTATGTGTGAAAAACAGGCTAAAAAAAGTGAGCAGGAGCATGCATTCCCGCTATGCAAAGTGTGAATGGGGCCTCAGAAGTGGCATATAGAAATGGCTGATGCAGAGAAGTCTGTCAGGTGGAGAGGAGTATTCACTGGCCGGTCACGGGACCCGCGGACTCGATCGCCGCGGGCATCCCCGCGATCGTCTTACGGAACGGCCGAATGGAGGAAATGCTGTATAAACAACATTTCTCCATTCTGCCTAGCAACTAGTGACGCTGATCTCTGCTCCATGTGATTGGAGCAGAGATCAGTGTTCACTAAATGAAAGCCCAACCCCCCCCCACAGTTAGTAACACACCCCTAGGAACACTTAACCCCTACACTGCCACCCACTGGTTAACCCTTTCACTGCCAGTGTCATTTACACAGGAATCACTGCATTTATATAGCAGTGATTACTGTAGAAATGACAATGGTCCCAAAAATGTGTAAAAAATGTCCGATGGGTCCCCCAAAATGTCGCAGTCACAATAAAAATCGCTGATCGCCACCATTACTAGTAAAAAAAAATAATAAAAAATTATTAATAAAAATGCTATAAAACTATCCCTATTTTGTAAACGCTATAACTTTTGCACAAACCAATCAATAATCGCTTATTGCGATTTTTTTTACCAAAAATATGTAGAAGAATATGTATCGGCCTAAACTGAGGGAAAAATTGTTTTTTTTAATATTTTTGGGGGATATTTATTATAACAAAAAGTAAAAAATAATGCGTTTTTTTCAAAATTGTCGCTCTATTTTTGTTTATAACGCAAAAAATAAAAACCGCAGGGGTGATCAAATACCACCAAAAGAAAGCTCTATTTGTGGGAAAAAAAGGACGTCAATTTTGTTTGGGAGCCACGTCGCACGACCGCGCAATTGTCAGTTAAAGCGACGCAGTGCCAAATCGCAAAAAGTGGTCTGGTCTTTGACCAGCAAAATGGTCCGGTCTGCAAGTGGATAACCACTTCAGCCCCGGACCAATTGGCAGCCTAAGGACCAGAGGTCTTTTTACAATTTCCCACTGCACTGCTTTAACTGGTAATTGCGCGGTCATGCAATGTTGTAACCAAACAAAATTTGTGTCCTTTTCTTCCCACAAATAGAGCTTTCTTTTGATGGTATTTGATTGCTTCTGCGATTTTTATTTTTTGCGATACAAATGGAAAAAGACTGAAAATTTTGAAAAAAAAAAGATATTTTCTTCTTTTTGTTATAAGAAAAATCGAATAAACTAAATTTTAGTCATACATTTAGGGCAAAATGTATTCAGCCACATGTCTTTAGTAAAAAAAAATGTCAATAAGCGTATATTTATTGGTTTGCGCAGAAGTTATAGCGTCTACAAACTAGAGTAGATTTTCTGGAATTTACACAGCTTTTAATTTATGACTGCCTATCTCATTTCTTGAGGTGCTAAAATGGCAGGTCAGTACAAACCCCCCCCAAATGACCACAGTGCATTTTGGAAAGTAGACACCCCAAGGAAATTGCTGAGGGGCATGTTGAGCCCATTGAATATTTATTTTTTTGTCCTAAGGGATTG